>NC_133775.1:92347731-92561106 GCF_003597395.2 Chelonoidis abingdonii
GAAGAGTGCAGTGCTAGGAACAGCTAAGATACTGCGCAGAACCCTCAAACTCCCAGGCCTCTGGTAGAGGACCCGAGGTTGAGGAAGACACATACCACCCATAGGGGTGAGAGGGGAATTTTTTTTTATACACACACTGAAATCATGCTTTAAAGTCTGCAACAAGGCAGAGTGGACCAACAAATCTTCTGCCAGACAAAATCATGTCTATTTACCTATCTCTGTATCCAAAGTAAATAAAACATTATAACACAATAGAAATCCTGTCTGCATGTGAAGTCAATAACAAAAAATAGGGGGGAGGGCATTTGAAACCAATGTGGGAAGCACACCAGAGAATAAGCAACGGGGAGAAGAATCTTATCTGGGAGTGAACTTTAAGAGGGGCATCAAAAAGGCATTACTGGACTATTAGAAGAAGAAAAAAGGACCTTTTTCATACCTTTCACTAAGGAAAGCAAAACACAGGGGTTTTTCTGTGTTCATGAAAATTGCATCCTGGCCACGTGGGCTTGCGATGCTGGGACATTGTTTTAGGTGAGAAATTGCTTTAGAGTGTTACAGTTAAATTGAGACTCTAAGAAGCATATTATCCCTTGTGTTCTACATGTAACCTGTTCTTATTATCCTTGCTTACAATCTCTTACATTTTAATCTTTGTAATGTGATGAAGTCACACCTGACACTTCTGGAAGAATGGTCCTGTTGGGTTCCGGAAGGTGGATGGGTGGGCATAGGCCTGCCCACAGCTAAATGCCCCTCCCTCAGCCTAGGGGAGGAGCCAGTGAGCCCGGGACTCAAATAAGTAAGGAGGACAACAGAAGAAAAACAAGGACAGGTGTGAAGGTCCGAAAGCCCACTGCTCCTCAGTCTAGAAGAGTGGTCCTGTTGGGTTCTGAGAAGTGGGCCTGGGCAAATGATGGACATCTGCATCTAATTAAGGGCATACAGTGACTTTTAAAAACCTCTTTTAGTGGGTGGTGAGAGGAAAGATGAGAAGCAAGCTACAGAAGGGTTGTTTGCAGTAAGGGGAAAGGGACTTCTCCTAGGTAAACAGCTGTTTTTTCACCATATGAAGAAATCTTGTTTGTTTCTGTTTGGAGAGGCTCCCAGTATAGCTGGGCCCAGAGTGTGTTAGAGATGGTGGCTGGCAATTAATAGCCAGCTTCATAAGAGGCAAATCCAGTGGGATTTGGGAAATGTATTTTTTTTTGTTTGTTTAAAGAAGCCCCTTGGGCCAACCCTAAGCAAACCAATGTGAAGTATTACCACAGCCCCAGTGCCAGAGGGAGAAATGCTGAGCCCTCATGTGATGAAAGAGGTGCATTGTCACAGTACAGAAACTCATTTGTTTTCACTTTAAGTAGATTCCAGTGCTGTGCTATTGTAAAGGATCTGATCCTGAGTTGTGCTAGCTAAGCAGCGTATACGCTGTCTCTCTGAAGACAGCGTACGTGGTTATTGCTGTGAGCATCTTGTGACACAGGCTGGACACTGCAGGGGGGCTAGGATGTTGATATGTGTCTGTCACTAGCCTGCAAGAGGGTAAGGTCTGCAGAGACCTGTAAGTTGATGCTTGGCTGTGACCAGAAACTGTTGGTTTCAGGGAACCAAACTACATCAGGCGTTAGGCAAGACTCTCCACACTAAGAGCAGGTGGTGAGGTGTCTCACAATCAGGAATACCCCTAGGTGAGTATTACACAGGGCATGTGATATCCCAGCAGCTTCAAGTTCTGTTAAACTGAAATCAGCTAGCCAGTAAGTATTCTGCCTGACAGGGTTGCCGCAAGGTGAACGCTGGCCTACGTGAACTGTCCTGATGTTCCCTCCACCCTTTTCATACCGGGAATCTCAGACTACTTAACATAAAGGAGGAATTCAATAATAAACTTGTGAATGCAATGCAGGCCTTATGAGCAAACTTACAAGAGGAAATCAGTGCAGACAGAACATGTCTCCTCCTGAGCAGCCTTAAACTGTCACACCAGTGCACACAGCTACCATGCTGATGTGTGGGAGAGCTAGGCAGACGGATAGTTCACCATTCCTAGCACTCCTACACTGCGGTGTGGCTATGTGGATGTGGCTATGTGGATAGCCATGCCTTGCAATAACAAACTAGTGAGGTTTCTGGCGGTTCCAGGTCTCTCCGGCCATCGTTGCTTTGGAGGGAAGTGTCAGATTTTGAAATTCCACCTTAAAAACTGCAAAACGTAATTGTGGAAGGATGATTGTAATGGAGCACTTCTCAGAGCCTGGCACCCCATAGGGATGGGTGGGCAGCATAGGTGCTAGACCTACGGGTGCTGCCGCAGCCCCTGGCTTGAAGCGGTTCACATCCTACCCAGGGTTTGCAGTTTGGTTCAGTTGCTCGCAGCGCCCCCACCCTACACATTGTCCCAGCCCCCTGGTGAAGCGGAACCGGACAGGACAGGGACTGTGATAATTCAACATCTCTCTGGGTTTGGGGCAGCGCAGGGAACTGGGGAAGGGAAATGCCCCCCAGGGGCTGCACAGGAGCCTCATCACCAAACGGAAACAACAAGCTACGGCTAATACCAATGATTTTCCCCAGCCACCCGGCTGCCTGCCCCGCCAGCCGCCCTCAGCTCTCCCCCGCGTTCCTACCCCATTACTGCCCACCCCCTCCCCAGCTCGGCTCGTCTTTTCTCCTCCCCTCGGCGGGCCGGGCAGGGCCGGGCGCCCGCCTCCCGCTCCGGCTCCGGCTCCCGCCTGCCCGGCACTGGCTGACTCTCTTCCGGCGGCGGGCTGTGCGGAGCGGCGGGCGCTGTGAGTACGCGAGAGCGGGAACCCCGCAAGGGTTAACGCCACCTGCCCTCCCCATCCCCGCGGCAGCCTCCGGGAGGGAGAGTGAAGCTTCCTGCCGCAGCCCCCTCCACGCGCGGGGGACTGGGGGCTCCTCCGCAGCGAGCCCCCTCTTGGGCAATCGCATCCCCAAAAGACCGGGGGTTAAGTCCTTCTGCAGAGTCCCTCCCTCTATGCAAGAGGGAGGCCTGGGGGTCATCCCCTAATGCAGCAACCTGCCTTCAGGTTAACCCCCCAGTTAATAAACAGGCATGAAATTGCAGCGGGAGCGGGAGGCGTGGGGGGGTCTGTGCTTGCCCGTGCCCTCCAGGGTTCAGAGGCGAGCTAGCAGCATGCACCCGCTCCCTGGGTGATCGGTGGGTTCCTCTGATGGAGCGACTGCTCCTCGTGTACCCCCCGCCTATGCACGCGTGTGACTTGACTAATGCACCCGGTTTGGAGAGCGATGTATCGTCAAGATGAGGGCATTAAGGAGGCAAGGGGGGCAGATTTATACTCAGGCACAGTAAAGATCCGCAGTTTCAATCCTTTCAGGAAAAGATGCATTATAATGAGAAAAAGTACCACGGTGAGGGTCATATAGAGTGTCTCGATAAAATAGAAATAATTCCTCGTTCAGTTTCCTGTTGACACAGATGAGGGGAAGAAAAGACATTAACCCTCCAGAGGAGGCACGTTTGAGGCAACTGCCTTTGGGAATGAAATGAAGAGCTTGAAATAACTGTTCGTTAGCAAAGAAGCTCTTGGAAAAAACAAGGGAGAAACTGGTGGTGAATGGCCATGTGTGATTCAGGTGCGGCAGGGATCCGAGGAGGGGTTGTAAATTGAAAGCACGCTGCTGAGCTGGCTGCTGCGGCTGCAAACCTCTAGCATCTGGAGGTGGCTTTAGTGCAGAATGATGAAATCTCCCTTTAAGTTACACACCAAAGATGGCTGCTGAATTGAAAAGTCAGTCTCAGCAGCAGGCCCTATCCGTTTAACACAGACTATTGCTTTTGTTGCTAGGCTACAAACAGGACTTACTTTTTGCCTTATAAATCTATCTGGTAGTGTTGTTGTGATGGGAGAGGATGGTTCTAGCATGCAGTACAAGCTTTCTGATTTCAACTGGTATTTGCCAGCAAACACTATTTTAGGATAGAAAAAATTTGCAACTCATTTGTAATTTTCTGTATCACTGTCTTGCAGTGCTGTTGACTCCCAGCTATCATCTTTTAAACTGGGGCTGCCAGCATAATGCAGAGAGGGAACAGCCTTGCTAAATGACAAAGATAAATCTGAAATATGCTGGAAATTTGGCATCATGTGAAGATGCTCCTCTCCCCAAAATTATCCTCCCTTGAAACAATCTAGCACTAATTTTACTTATAATGAGAGGTGATGCCCTCATGTCTCTGGAGCCTGAAGTCTTTTTATCATCAGAACAGTTACAGTATGAGTATTTGCAACATGTGCCGCCCCAACATTGCCTTGTCAGACTGCTTCAGCCTTGAAGTAGAGGGGTCACCTTTTCCAGGTGGGAGGGAGTAGTTCGGTCCGCAGGGTCTTCAGTCCCTGGCTTCTCCACAGAAACTGTCAAAAGACAGGTCATTACGATGAGCGTTTTCAGGCCTGGGGGGAAGGAAAATCCCTATCCATTGGGGACAAGACTGAGACTACCCAAAAAGAGTACATCTACACAGCAGTTAAACACCTGTGGCTGGCCTGGGTCAGCTGACTCGGACTCAGGCTGCAAGGATGTAAAATTTCTGTGTTGGGCTGGACCCCAAGCTCTGGCATCCCATGAGATAGGGAGGAGGGGTCTCAGAGCCCGGACTCCAGCCCCAGCTTGGACATCTACACAGCGATTTTTATCTCTGCAGCCCTAGCCAGAGTCAGCTGACCCAGGCCAGCCATGACCATGCTGCAGGTCTTTAATTCTAGACCCAAAAACAGCGATGGGGGGTCAGATCACTTGATGATTATATGTTCTGTTTGTTCCCTCTGGGGCACCTGGCATTGGCCACTGTCAGAAGACAGGATGCTGGGCTAGCTGGATCTTTGGTCTGACCCAGTATGGCCTTTCTTATGTTCTTAAAAGGCCAGGGTGTTAATTCCAAAATTAAGCTACTGAGAATGGTTAGCAAATTTTCATAGTAATAGCATCCTCATAAATCATGCTGTAATGTTTGGCGCATCATAATAAATTATAAGGGTGTCAGCTTAAATTAATAGTTACTGTCATTCGCTTAAATGAGTTTTTGCATCACAGCAGGTTGTTTTAATGCCATCTCCCCTTCTGATAGGCAGGGTTGCACAGGGCTTGAAAAATGTACCCAACATCATGGGTAGCAGATATAATGGGCCAGGGGAGGCAGCCTGGCCCGGCCACTGGACCCCGGTTGCAGGTTCAAGGGGGGGAATTTTTTCTTTTTATTATGCCCCATGCAGGTTCCGGGGTGGCAGAGGAGGCAGTATGTGCTGTTCAGCTTCCTGGGTTCCTCAGAATTTTCTCCATGGATTGCAGGGAGATTACTGATGAACCAGGGTTGCTGTCTGAATAACACATTCCACTTCCTCATCCGGCTCAGAACCTGCATGGGGCATAGCAAAAGCTCAGGTTCTTCTTCTGGAAGAAAAGAGCTTTTGAATTTTTGAGGGGCGGCTTGGGGTCTGTGGAGGGGAGGTGTGGCTGCGGGGGCTCTGGCCAGCCCACGGCTCCTCTGAGCAGGTTGCAGGGGTCTCAGGGCTTCAGCTGGCCCAGAGCTCCTCTGGCCATGGGGGGCTGTGGAGGGGGCCGGGAGTCTTGGGGCTCTGCCCACAGAGAGGAACCAGGAGCTCTTGGGGCTCCAACCACAGGGAGGGGACAAGGGGTCTCGGGCTGCTGTGGGGAGGGGGTCTTGGGGCTCAAGCCATGGGGGGAAGGGGATCTTGGGGCTCTGGCTGTGGAGGGGGCAGGAGACTGCAGCTGTGGAGGGGGCTTGGGATGCAAGATGGGCCAAGGGGGTTCGGGGCTACAGCCGCTGCTGGGCTCAGGCCGCGGGGGGTGGAGTCTCAAAGCTCCAGCCATGAGGGGAGCGGGGGAACTCGGGGCTGTGGCCGCAGGTAGCAGGAGTGGAAGGGGCGGAGCCAGGGGCTAGCCTCCCCAAAGTGAGGCTTGACCCACTGCCCATGCCCAGCATCTACTAGCCCAAACACTAAGCCTACTCAGCAGGCTGAAATAACATCAGTACCCCTCCTGAGCTAAACCTCCTTCCCTGTCTTATGCAGGTTAAATACATCGCTGGTAGTCTTTCTCTGGAAGCACTCTGCTTCTCCAGTTAAAGCTGGACCTCCCACACAATCTGCCTCCTCCCCATTCAACTTACGCTGGTCCGACACACAGAGTCCTCTGCTGGAATGACAGGATGACCCTTGTCTTACCAACAAAGCCTGCTGCTATGGTGACAGGCATCTGGGGCCATTCTCTTGGACTTCAACCTGCCCAGAAACAGGGATCATCAGGCTGAGGATCAGGGAGATGTTAGGTAGAGTGAAGGAGAGAAACAGTGAAGCCAGCACAGCAGAGAATTCTTATATAAGAATGCCCTACCAAGCAGAAGGGTTAGGGTGGGTGGGCTTTGCTGACACCGACTCAGCAGAGCCCTCTTCTAGGATTTCCCCACACACACCCATCCCCCCACTAGTGCCTTTGCCTTAGGTTTTGGAAGTGGCAGACCCCATTGAACGTAAACACTGCCTCCTCAATCATTAGCATTGTTGGAACCCTCCTGACCACCCATCATAATAACATTATCTGTCCCCTTTTTACTCTGGCGCTAAAGATGTCCATCTGTAGAATTAGGAAGGCATCACTGCCTCAGTTTACACTTGGTTCACATTTAGAAATTTAGGTTCACAATTATAAGGTCTAGAAACTTAATTTTATTTTTATTTTATTCAATGAATGCTTAGATTCTGCAGAAACTGGTAACCCTTGTACAGAAAAGATTTCTACCCACCCAGGAGTTAACGAATTTGTTGCTGTGATTTTAGTAACCAGTACCATTTAAAATGTTCTAAAACCTTAAATGTTGACTACAGCTAACTTCAGTGCTTTTCCTTTGTATTTTAATGTGAGTAAAAAAGTTACCAAGTGTCTGGGCCCTTCAAAAACTCATCTAATCTATGACTAATTGAACCACATAGAGTTGCTGCTTCATTTGTGACTGTTGCTTCAAGTTACAAAGTAGCTGTAGAACATTTTACATTTAATAAAGAAAAAAGTGAACTTTGAAACATTACAGTTGAGAGTTTAATTCCTGATGACTTCTGAACATGCAGTTTTCAGACCCGTTGCAGCTACTGTTGTTATTCTTTAAACAAAGTTTAAAGTCTTCCACTGCTGCTGATTCCATGGTAAAACTAACAGTGGCCTTTGTACTAAAAACTGTTGTTTAGACTTTGCTCTGGTTTGTGATTTCATTTTCAGGGGAGGATACTGTCACTTCTTTTGATATTTATAAACTTTATTCCCCATTAAGTTTGGTACAGGATGCTTGAAAAGATACTGCAAATGTTTCCATCTTATCAAAGAGTAAGTAAAGAGGGGCAAACGTGAGTGTGTTTGGTAGTATTGCTTTTACGTGCCCCTTCGAATTACTCTCCTAAATATCAGAAGGGAAGCAGAAAAGACATAAAAACTATTAAATAAAGTTTCTATCAAAAACTGTTTTAAAAAAAATTAGCCAATTAAAAAATGAGTTACAAGTGTCTCATAAAGAGATCTTATCTGTTATGCACAAACGTCTTTTATAATGTCTTCTAAAGTGCCATGCACACCTAACCATATATGAAGATAAGGACCCTGGTCTGAGGAGTCTAATCTCAAGCCATGTTTCTGCTAAGAATTGCATATGGACTACTCACAGTGCATCAAGTTACGCACTGGCATGGTTTTTGTTTGTTTGTTCGTTTGTTTTGTTTGTGTGTTTTGCAGGACTGGGGCATCCCTAGTCCCAACTACTCACACACTTATAATTATCCATGTTTGTCAGTGTTTGCAAGACCTGGGCCTAAATGAAATATAATGCAGACAAAGGAGGAGGAAGAGATGCGGGAGAGAAAGTTACACATAACATTATGCATCTGACATCTTTCTTAACAAGTCTGTACTGAAGTTAGACTAAATTGAAATAGCAGATATTTTTTTTTTTACCCAACTAACTTAATCTGGAGGCACTGTGGTCCAGTGGATAGGAACCTTGGACCTGACCACTGGGTGACACTGTTGCAGGAGACCAAGTTTCTATTTTCAATTCTGTCATTGCCTTTCTCTCTGTCCCTTGACAAGCCATATAACCTCTCTGTGACTGAATTTCCACATCTGTACATTCAGGATAACCATTCCTTCTTTTATGAAGCATTCGGAGATCTATAAGTGAAAGGTGCTTTATAAATATTGTTGTTTATGATATTTTTCCTCATAATCTTGAATTCTGGATTAGAACCATCTGGACCTATATATATGAGTTTTATTAAAAAGTAAATATACTTTGAATTCAAGTGGTGGATGTGTTGTGTTTCAGGAATCAGTGGAAAAAAAATATTGTCCAAAAGTAACAAATAAAAAGTTTATATATCCACAACAGAAACAATTGTTTAACTGTGTTATATAAAAATATCTTTGGGGTTTTTAATACTTTCCCATAGTGTGTGTCCTTGCATTGTGACAGTCACTTCAGCTTGACTGTTCAGTGTGAATTATGTTAATAGTTGACATGTCTGCATAATTAACTTTGTTTTTCAGCATCTCTGCTACTGAGCTGTTTGAAAAGGAATGCTGACAATAACTGGAAGCTGAATAACTGATGAGATAATTGTGCTGCTTGTGTTTAATTTTCTCAGATTTTGAAGCATCAGGGATGAAAATGTTGTGGCACTATTGATTCAAAACTCTTATTAAATAGGTTATTCCACTTCTGATGGTGTTTATTAAACAATGTAATCTCTGGAAGTAAAAAAATAAGATGCCAAAAAAGAGCAGTAAATGATTTGATCGCTGTTGAGCTCTGGCTTCATCAGATGGCTGTGGCAGCTGAAATCTTTTTACAAGATTTGTTCATTTACTTCCCGTGCATGCTCCCTTTAAAAACTTCTCCTTAAATTTATCTGCTTTCCTGAGTTATCTTAATTTTATGTAACCAAAATGTCCATAATTTTTCTTTTCTTACAATTTTATTACTCATAATATTCAGGTACCGATTTTGTATCACTAAAGATATAGTTCTGATCACAGTATAAATCAGGAGTAACTCCATTGAAGTGAGTGGATTTAAACAAATGGAAAACTGGTGTAAGTGAGATCAGAATCAAGTCTTACATAATTTGTTGTAAAATTTATTTGATCACTTCTATTGTTGGATTTTTGTGCCTTCAAACTGGTTGAGTAAGCTGTGGCATTCCTTTAGGGCAATTTAAAACTTGCGCTCTGAAAATTAGAGTATCTGATTAATATAGAGCTGATTAAAATACTGTTACAAGACCACATGACTACAAGGTATTGTACCAGTTCAGATGACCTTTGGCTGCAGGCTCATTATTTCACCAGAAAAGAGAATTATGCCTTCCAGTTAAGTAAGGCGTCTTCAATACATTTTAAAAATAGCCATGAAAAAAATACTTTTGTGCACAGATCCCATTTCTTGTTTCATAGTTGAAGTATTTTTTTATATATAGGAGTATCTTTAAGTATAGGGACAGTTTCCAAAGTATTTGTTAAAACACTTTGCTTGTATAGTTTAGTTTGTATGGGATTTTATGTACATCTTCACTATTTACTAACAGTGGATGATAAATTATGCAGAACAGAAAAGAAATACATGAACTGTTTTTTTCCATTCAGACTCTTGGTACCTACCTCTCTGCTGTTAACAGATGGTCTACCAACAAGCAAAACAAAACAAAAATTGGGATTTTACAATCCCAGTAGTACCAAGGACAGTACTTCTGTATGAAAAATATTTCTGTGAAAAGTTTGTAAGTTTGTCCAGGCAAGGAACTATCCTTGCTCTTTGTTAGATGTGTACCATTTGAACAGTGCTTTCCACTGTGAAATCAGAAAGCGTAGTAGCTTTTTTTCAACTTTCAGGTGACTGCAAATTGTGGGCTCCTTACACTATAACTCTTTATATGTTCAGAGCACTTGGGTTTCATTGCACTCAGATAAATTAAATTTGTTGTCGGAAGTGTATAGCATTATCTTGAATCAATGCATTTTCACTTGATTTTGATCATTTTCTTTCCTCCTTGGATTGTATCCATCACTTCAGTGTATGATATGATGTATTTTATATTTTTCATACTTGCTTTTATTTTTCTCAAGATTTCTGTGTCTGCCAAATATACCATATAAAGAAAAAAATTTAGAGGAGGAAGAAAACTTTTTGTTTTCTTTAGTAGCTGCTAATTAAGTTCCCCGTCTTTCACTGAATTCCGTGCGGACTGGCAGCTGTGTGCACAAAGAGCTCCAGGCAGGATTGGGCCTAAAAATGGTGAACACAATTGTCGTTGGTTTTCATTGTTCATGAATCATTTAACATTTTGAAATGTTTTACCTGTAGTAATGAAAAATATGGGGTTACAATAATTTTTGAAAGATAAGTAATGAACATTCTCTGCCATGGCATTTATCATTCTTTCCTTGGTGTATTAAGTTAATCTGACAGGGTAGATAAAAATCAATATTTTTTTTAAAAAAATCATAAAGATCAGATTTTTTTATTAAATCTGATTCTTTTAATTTATGTTAAAATATTTTTTTTAAAAAAATAAACCTCTTTAAAATATGCTATGGCCTAATATTATTATTTTTAAGAAATTAAATAAATGCTGAATCCATGAGCATCTATCAAAAACTTTGAGTACAAGGCTGCTTTTCTATGTAAAGAAAGAATCGAGGGGAAATATTTAACTTTTGAAGTCAAACTTTGTAAATATGGCACAATAGACAGTAGGGCTTGATCCTTTACTAGTGGGTACAAGAGTCTGATGTCATCACAGGAGCCCAGCCTCTCACTCCAGGAAACACCATCAGATGTCTCATCAGGATCATCCACTGAGCCAACCTGGGTAGTCTCATACTCTTGTTTTTTTGGCTTTGCCTTACTGGAGCTCTGATTTGACTCAGTTCTCAAATTATGAATATTTATGACCCCACCCAGCATGGAAACTTACTCTCCAGCACATGGAAAAATACTGAAGTTTATCTGTCCAAAATATTTAAGGTTAGTTTGTTTAATCAAAATAATTTTACGTACTATTTTATGTGTTTAATTAAATTCCAGTTACCATCCTAATACAGCTCGATGCAAATCATGATCGAAATGTTAATTAACTAGTAAATAGGCAATATATCATTTGCCATTTTCTAAGATACTAAAATGTATTATTAATGAGAATCTGAAAATATTAAGCTATATAGTTGCTTAAATAAATGTATGTAGTTATAGTCTACCTTCCTAGGTAGCAAAAGGATGTACCAAATCTAGTGTAAAGGTTCTGTTTAGTTGTAATTCAATATGTTTTAATGGTCAAATCAACCAATGAGAATGCATCTTTCTTTAGAAAATAATTTTAATCTACTTTTCCATTTCTAGTTGATGTTGTTACTGTCTCAATAAAGAGAAGCCTATGCTGTCACATGGAAGGTCATTTCCAAATGTTGTAAATATATTCAAAACTGCTGTATATTTGCTAAAATAAGCAATCATAAACCAGAGGGCTCAAAGAGCCCTAACACTGTTGTCCAAACGTACTGTAAATATAGTTTCAGTACATGTTAAATATACAGATAACTTACATTATCTCCCATATTTCAAAGTTCCACAATCCACTTGCACAAGAGAAGTTCAAAGTCCCCCAGGATACTAGAAGGATAATAAAAACAACTCAATATGGGTGTGGGAGTTTGGGAATCTAGTTCTATTAGATCAAAAAGGAATCTTATTTAGGAGATGGCAGTGTCTATTTGCATTTTTTTTATAGAAAGTTGGCAACCTTCCTTCATCCAAAAGGGGAAACACTTTTCTAATTCATGAACTTCCAAAGAAACAAGTTGGCACAATGACATTCCTAAAACAACATTGCACAAGCAGTGCATCACGGACCTCCTGTAGTAAAATAGCCAGGCTAATAAAACTTCTCTAAAGAAACATTTAGATGCTTAAATGATCTTAACACATTAAGCGTATTTAAACCAGGAAAACAGTCTTAAAACATCAGACGATAGTGTTCACTGGCTGCAATATGCGCTCATGATTTGTGCTTTTTGTTTAGTCAGATGTTTGCAGCCTTTGAGTTAATACCTCTGTGACGTTGCACTCCATATGATTTTATGAAAATATGCTAATAAGTGTGAATATAATGTAACTGGAATATGCTTCATGCAAAAGGTCCCTTGTAAGGTATCATTATGTATCTTATAATCTACTGAGTGTGGTCATCCTATTTGTATAAATGTATCATCTTGTATCTGAAACCAGAAATATGAAGTATAACTCTGAGGTCCTATTGTAATTATATAAAGTGTGGGCCATTAATGGTGGTTTGGAATTTTGATGGCACCCATTAACCAGGACAGGTAACTGTAGATGACTCTGTTTACTTCTAAGTTTTCCCATATACATGTGTCCTGGCAAGTGGGTAATGAAGTCTTACAGTGACATGTGATGGTGTCACCTGAACTGGAATCCATCTTTAACCTGGTGCTTTTCCATTTAGAAGGAGGGATGGGAACCCAGAGAGGGACAAAGGATTCCCGCTTTGTGCAAAAGATATATAAAGGGGGTGGAACAGAACAAAGGAGGCTGCAGTCATGGGAAATCCCCTAGCTACCCCCTGAGCTGGAACATGGACTGTACCAGGGGAAAGGATTGGGCCCAGACTAGGAAGGCATCCAGTCTGTGATAGAAGCTTATTGAAACATCTCTGAGGGTGAGATTTTATCTGTGTTCAGTTTTCCTACTGTATTAGGCATAGACTTGTGTGTTTTATTTTATTTTGTTTGGTAGTTCACTTTGTTCTGTCATTTATTACTTGGAACCACTTAAATCCTACTTTTTGTATTTAATAAAATCACTTTTTACTTATTAATTAACCCAGAGTATGTATTAATACCTGGGGGGGCAAATAGCTGTGCATACCTCTCAGTGTTATAGAGGGTGAACAATTTATGAGTTTACCCTGTATAAGCTTTATATAGGTTAAAACGGATTTATTAGGGGTTTGGATTCCCATTGGTAGTTGGGTATCTGAGTGCGGAGGACATGAGAACTTCTTAAGCTGTCTTCAGCTAAGCCTGCAGCTTGTGGGGGACGTGGTTCAGACTTGGATCTTGTTTGCAGCAGGCAAGTGTGTCTGATTTAAACCAGGCAAGGGACTGAAGTCCCAGGATGGCAGGGAAAACAGGCTCAGAGGTCTAAGCACATCAGGTGGCAGTCCCAAAGGGGTTTCTGTGATCCAACCCATCACAACCTCTCTATACTACTAACCTCTGCAGCTTCAGGACAAAAAAGGGTCAATTTATTTATACAATGTACAGTTTTCCTGGTCCCAGAATAAATTAGGAGACTAGAAACAAAAATCCATGTGGTTCCTGACAAGGAGAAATATGTATACATACCCTAAACTTTGTTTATGAGTTTTTAGCAGGATATCAATCAGGTATTGACTGATGTTTAAGTCAATAATAGGATTTGTTGCCTAGCATAGTAGAATGTTTGTTAAAGGATAATCTTGGAACTGGCTGAAAACAGAAATCTTTTTAATGTAATGGCCTTGTTATTTCAATCTTCTATGTTTGACAGTATAGACTAAATGTAAAAATATAATATCACGACAGGAGATGATTTTTTTTAATTGATAACACTATAAACTCAGTATTTTTTTCTTCTAAAGAATGGCAGTTTAACTGAAAGAAATAGTGTATAATTATCAGGGACATGCGTAAAAGGATAGTATAAAGGTAAGTGGGAACAAAATATGACTTCATCAAGGTCATTAGCAAGTTTTATTTAACAGTGTTGGTCTTTGTATGGACCATTGGGTCATTCCACTGTTAACCATTTACTATGCTGGAAGATGACTCCTAATCTGTTATCTGTCTTTCAACTAGTTTCTTTCTAATCCATGACAGAACTTTGCTTCTGTTGACTACTTAGTTTCCTTCAAAACCTCTTCTGAGGGACTTTGTCTATTATGTTCTGGAAAGCCAAATGAATTGTGTTTGCCAATTCATTTTTTCCACTACTAAATTTCATGCATAACACAGCTGCTCTGCATGCTTGGTAAAATTAGTTGGAGCCAATTTTGCCTTCATGTGTGTGCCAACACTCGTTGATTTTGGTAGTAGATAAACGTGAAGCAGAATTTGGGCAAACTGAATCTCAGTGACAGGTCTTGTGGGGATTAACATCTTAGAGAACTATGGTATCTAGGGACGGCTCCAGGCATCAGCGCACCAAGCGCATGCCTGGGGCGGCAAGCCACGGGGGGTCCTGCCGGTCACTGTGAGGGCGGCAGTCAGGCTGCCTTTGGCGGCATGCCTGCAGGTGGTCTGCCAGTCCCGCAGCTTTGGTGGCAATTCGGCGGTGGGTACGCCGAAGGCGCAGGACCAGTGGACCTCCCGCAGGCATGCAGCCAAAAGCCGCCTGACTGCCGTGCTTGGGGCAGCAAAATACATAGAGCCGCCCCGATGGTATCTTTCATTATATGTGAAATGTAGTAAACTATGCATGGTGTGTGACCACTTCATTGTAATTTAAACAATAAATAATTATAAGAGCATCCGAAAGGTTCTAGGTGCTGTGTAGACATAAAGGAAGACAAAGCCCTTTCCCTGAATGTCTTACAGTTTAAAAAACCTTTTCTGGCATAAGTGCATGGAGAGGGAATATCTTTGTCATAGCCATCAGTTCTCAGTAGTAACTTTGTTTACAAAACAAATTTATGGTCCCCATGACATATGTTACAAAAGGATTTAGGGGCCTAAACCCCAGATTTAGGTATTACTGTGATGCACAAAACCCCACTTGGCTGCTGCCTAACTCTTTAAGTGCCTAATCTCAGTCAGTGCCTACATTGTCACTGTAAAAGTTACCTACAGACCCAAGTTTCTGCCTCTAGGTATGCACACTGCTGCCTTAGTGAGGCATCTGGAGGAAAGGTGGGAGACGCCTTTTCAAATATCTTCTCAGGCGGGAGGATGGGGGGAATTGAACCAGGTGCGTACTCTGACCATTGGGCTAAAGATTATAAGGAAAGGTATCTCCCGTTGGCCAGCTTAGGTCAGTTCCTACCTAGAGTGCTGGGGCATTTGTGGATCCCACTTATAGTTCCCCATCTATTGTATAGGGAGTCTAGGTGCCTAGGGTTTGTGGATTCCAGTGATTTTCTAGGTGCCTAAAAGTTCCTTTGTGGATCCGGGCCTGATTTTCACAAATGGTTAATTTCTTGATTCCAAGAACTGGGAGGTTTTTTAACCAATAGCATCAGTGGTCTAAATCAGCTTCCTAATCTCCTGTATGAATGTGGATGGTATTTTATATCTCTTACAACCTTTTGCTGGTTTGGGTTGCTTAGGATATGAAGAAGACCAAGAAATTTCTATCTGTAGATAACTTAATTGCTTTCCAAAGACTTCCAAAGTGCTCTTGAGGTGGAAAAAAAGGACTTTGAGTAACTGTTCACGTCTGTTGGATGTGTTAACCTCTCCACCTTTCATGAATGGACTAGTTCTGTTTTGGTGTAAAATTCATATGCTGAAGATGTTTTTAGAAGTTGTGTTATATTGTGCTTCTTTTTATACTTTTTTCTCTACACATCTAATTTTGATCGGTCTCATGCAATTCAAACAGCTTTCATAATTTGTGCCTGGTCTTTCTCCATTAGCAAGCAAGCATCAACCAACTAAAAAGAGAAGCTAAGTTAAGATAAAATACTGATCAGAATTTGTTCACATAAAACAGGAAAGAACTATCCAGGTTCAGTGACACAACAACTCAAGTTTAATTGCCGAACTCCAATGTCTTCACTAATTTTCTTACAAACAGTATTTGACTTGTCTTTGATCAGAATATGAAAGAATGCCATGTGGAAGGTGTGACATACTCGAGTACAATGTAGAATAATGAGCAGCTGTGCCACCCTAGCCCTGCAATCTTGGGTGCCTTATGATGCTTTGCTAAAGCAGTTCCAACCTGGGATGCTCCCAAACAGCCTTCCAGCATGCAAGTCACTCCCTGAGTGTTCGTATGTAACTGCAGCCTGCCAGCCACACTTGGGTTACACTCTGGTTCCCATTAGCCTTTGTTATAATGCAAGGTGACCCCAACACACTCCCAGTCTTAAATTTTCTCCCAGAAATGTATGTCCTGGGCTCTCTCCTGGACAATACAAGTTTATATCAAGTCTTATTTCTTTAATGGAAATAATATGCATGCAACTCACCACCCCAAATGAAGCTCCGGTTAGATAACAGTGAACCCATCAGGAATGCAAATATCTTTAAATTTGGCATTTTAACAATTAAAAGTCTTAACTTTTGCAACTTCACCTGGACTGTTAACTAGATCTTAATGGTAGAGTACTGGTACATAGCATATTGGTTTCTCCTGACAAAGATAATGATATTACCAATTAATACATTATAGTACAAATATCATTCTCACATAACATTCCCTTTCTTAAGTCTAATTAACGTTGGTTGTTTGGGGTTTTTTATTTGTTTCAGGTTGTAGAAATCCACTTTTAATAATGCTAAGGTTAATGCAGCCTGTATTATACTAGGAACTGCCTTCTTTCATCAGGATGGTAAAATTATTTTAGTCACAAGACTTAATTTTCTGGGCCCTAACCCTTATAGACATGGACATGGACATGCTCCAGCCCCAGTGACGTCAGTGGGAGCTGAGCATGTGCTCTTGCTGGTATGATCTTTTGCCTACTTTTGCTCTAGTGTCTACAGTGAAACTATCATTCTCTCAAGTTCTTGTGTTTGATCACATATTGAGTAGTATGTGTTTACTTTTCTTTTTCACTGAAGTCTGTAAGTCTGTGATTGTTTCAGTGCTAGACAGAATACCATACAGTTTAAAAACTAATGTTTAGAAATGCATTGAAAAAACATTGTTTTTATGGTCCCATTCAGTCTTAAACCCTTAAGAAACACAGCAGGTTGTCTTTAACATCACTTCTAAGTTAGAGGTATTTTAACATCCATCTGCCTGTTTTAGAGGGCTGTGAGAACAGCATTGCCTTTGAAATACAACTGTCTATTGACCCCAACCAATCATTATTAATTAGCATTTTCCACAGACTTATTTAGTAATTAAACAGAATGAATGGTTGAGCAGATGATTTGTTCTTGATATGGAAGCAACTGTTATTACTGCAAACTATGAATAAGTCACCATCTTCTACTGAGGTGACAGAACACTGCTAGGTCTGTGAAGTTAACTGGCAGAGGTGCTGTTCCCTGCCTTTATGCCTAGGAAAACTGGCACACCTTCTTAGTGTTATGGATTGCTTGGTAACACTTTTTAAAATAAAGAATATCTACAGGAAGCTCTAGAAAATGCAGCTGTTACAGTAAAAGATATTCTATTGTGTGTTTCTAACTTTAATTTTGTTTTGCGGTGCCAGAATTTTTTACAGGCTTTCTCACAAAATACAGTGGCAGAAGAATAGTTTAACTCACTTAAAGCATGTTTTCTCAAAACATTTAATTTTTAATTCCCTTTAAGTCACCTTATTCCAGTCTGGTGGAGTGTCGAGAGAATACATAATAAATTCAAGTAAAGCAAATACTGAATTAGTATTTTTCATTATCCATTATTTTGTGAGTCTATTATCAATAAAATTCTGCTCTTCAGTTACTCATCTTCTGAGAACCATTCTTTTACTGTGCAGCTATTTAAGAGAAGGAATGTAGAAATGTATATGTATGTTCAGATAAACTTGCTCTTGTTCCTCATGTGAATGACATTTTGACTAATACCAATCACTTTGTTGTTTGTGGAAAGCATATTGGATAAATACATTGCATTCAAAGTATGCACTTGCTCATTTAGGGATTTTAATGGAATTTTAAAATGTTTGGCACCTAGCAAGATTACACCCTTAGAGGTTCTCAGTACATTATGTATTGCTAAGAATTATCAAATTGAAATCTTTTTTCTTTGCATGTAGAGTTCATGAAAATGTCAGCACATATACCATTAGACATTAATATCAAGGAACCCCGTTGGGATCAAAGCACTTTTGTTGGACGAGCCAATCATTTCTTTACTGTAACGGATCCCAGGAATATTTTATTACCTAACGAACAACTAGAAAATGCAAGAAAAATTGTTCATGATTACAGGTATGATAGTTGAATATTTTTGGCCATCAGTAATAATGACAATTTTTTTTCTTGATTGTGGTTTGCTTAGTGTCACTTATATCAATAGGTGATTATGTCCGTCTAATGAAATATTTAAAACATTTTCAAACCAGTATTGCTTCCTTTACGTATTCTATTGTATCTTCTTGTAATGCCAAGTATATGTGATATTTAAAATAGTAGGATCTAGAGTTATGAATTAACAAATGACATGGTCTGAGAACCTGTGCTAAGAAAGCACTCTGGTCTATGGATGAGCTGTTTAATTATGATAAATAGTTGGTATGACAGCAATACTGAGAGCTAACTTTGACTGCTTGTTCTATTATTTGAGATAAATAGCTTCTCAGATACCCGAAGATAAATTTTCAGACTTGGGCATGGGTTTTTGTCTATGTGATCATTAGTGACTTTAATGGAAGTTATATAGCTGAAATCTCGACATTCTTTTGAACAGGTAGAATCTTGTTATGGGCAGTATCAGCTAAGGTTCCCAACCATTGCAGGGAATTCTGATTCGTTCTTCAGCAAACTATATAGAGGCTAGTCTACCAAATGCATTTGTCAGTGGGATTGTTAACATGCAGTACAATAGAAGCTAAAGTACAATACTCAATTCTATCTTTTTACATTTATGCTGTTGATCCAAAAGTCCTTTGGTACCATATTTGTTTGTTTTTACTAATTGCTATATTTTATAACAACGTTTTTTATTTGTTTCCAAGACAAGGTATTGTGGCCCCTGGGTTGACAGAAGATGAACTATGGAGAGCAAAATATGTGTATGATTCAGCTTTTCACCCAGACACCGGTGAAAAGATGATTTTGATTGGCCGAATGTCAGCTCAGGTACCAATGAACATGACTATCACAGGTTGTATGATGACCTTTTATAGGTAAGTGATGCCAGTATAACACAAACATTGTCAGTAAATTAAGTAGGTAATATTTAATGTAGTTAGCTCATCAGAATATTTTAAAAGATGTTTTATAAATACTTCTTTAAATATAAAATGTTGCCTCCTTTCCTATTCTGTCCTTGCATCCCTTTTACCTGCATTTATTGGTCGTTTCCTCTAGAAGTAACTGTGAGGTGAACCTTTTAGCCTCCTCTAATAATTCACCAAATATCCTGTTCTTCCTCATTTCACTGAGGAAGTTGAATGTTCCAAAATCCCATCCACGTACAAGATTTATCTGGAGAACTAAGAGGAGGAGATTCTGTCTGAGAATGCTTACTGTAGAGATCTGGTATGTAGGATGCTCTCTGCAAAGTAAGTGTTAAACATCTTTCAGTCTATCAGTTGTCCAGTCCCATGTCCCTTTTATTACCTCCCTTTTCCTCAAAAGTGCCTGAATTATCCTTACTCCAAACCTTCACAAATTCAGTGGAGTCTACTTTCAAAGGTCAGTCTTAGTATCTTCTGTGAGCAGTCTTTGCACTGGAATTTTATTTTAGTTTATTTATTTATTTTCTGAAATATAATTTTTCTTAGAAGGACCAGTGGAGAAGTTAGAGGCAATAATATTATTGTATTTAATTCAGTGATTCTAAAATTTTCCTCACTTTATCTTATCACTTATATTATCAGTGCAATCCATACTAAGAAATGTAAAAGATTTGCTGATCTCTGGGTTCTTTGTCTCTGCCAATGACTTGTCTTCTAGAGCTTTTCCACTGAACAACCTGGTAATTATAATATTTTGCCATCTGCAAAAGACCCCAAAAGTGCAATTTACTTGAATTTAATAGAAAGAATGTTCTAATCTATATTCTTTATTCACACGAATGGGTTGTTTTCCATCTCAGAATTCATAGTAGAATAGTTACCCCTTCCCCACACAGGCATTTTTAAAGCACCCATCTTGATAATTTTATCAGTTTTTCCGACTGTAGCTTTGAAAATTGAGCATGATCTTTAGCTTTCTTGCTACCCCAACAGCTAAAGTGTTCAAATACTTTCAAGGTAGGATTTCGGTCTTGAGGCATCACCTTACTAGCATTCACACAATTTACAGGACATCTCGGAGACTTTTTTTTCAAGTGAATCTGTCATTGATCCTATATTGAAACAGATTTTACATTCATTCCTGTACAACATCAATATTTATTGTTAGTTCATGCAGAAATGTTTGCTTATGCTTTGAGCTAATAATGAAAAAAATCACCTGTTGACTCCTGAACTCAAACAAATGTTTCTGTGTCAGAGGACATGTTTGAGAGAGTTTCCAAAGAAAGCTACCAATCCGTGTGGTTGTGGAGCTGGGCGAGAAATAACCAGGTCTATAAATGTAGTCATAAGATGGAAGTAAGTTCGTATACTTTTGTTCAATTTTTAAAAGTGAAGCTTTTGCCATAATGTCTCAGTTGTTGCAATTCACCTCCCATCTTGAGTGAATAATTAAGTTGTGCTTTATTATACTGACAGCTGATATGGTTTTTAGTTGTGTTTGTTTAAAAACATATTCTGTATTTTGATTAATAAACTACTTTCTGATTGGCTGAAGTACTTTGGAATAACTTTGATCAGAGAAATAAGAACAGCCAAGCAGCTTTTCAGGTTCATACGCACCTTGCTTGGTATAACATCGCTCTTTTGTTAATGTCCATTTTAAAAAAAACCACTTTTTCTTGTTTTAAGAACTACTCCAGCAGTGGTCTTCTGGCAGTGGATTAACCAGTCCTTCAACGCTATTGTGAATTACACCAACAGAAGTGGAGATGCCCCAATTACTGTCAGGTCAGATGCTTAACCAAATAGTTCAAATATCTTTGTAACCAGCACTGCCATCTATCTAAAGGTGGTTGAGCTTCAGTAATTTCTGATTCAGTATGTGGGCATGAGTCACTGCACAAATCAGTGTGAGTGCGTGCTAACAAGTTAGCACAGTTGCAAAGCGATGCTTGAGAATGATTTGAGATTCATGTTTAACCTTTTAAAAATGAATATAACTTCTATGAGTTAAACAATCTTTTAAATGCCAACGTAATCTCTAATAGACATCTTCATTGCACTGTTTAACCAGTCATTTAAAAATGCTAAATTAGGTTGTTACCTTGTCAGAAGCTTTGGTTAATGTCTTTAATTAAGGACATCAACAGATTAAATATAGGACATATGATCCTTCACAGCCTCAGTTCAGAGAGTTGAACATATAAGCGAAAGCTAAAATGCGATGAACAGGATAAGATTCAGAGAGAAATTTGATTCCACATTAATAAAATGCAACTTTGTTTTTAAACTAAGTTATTTTAGTACAGTATTGATGCATGTTGTTTTAGAAGTTGAAGATATTGCAAGTTAATACAAATGCAGGTTGTGCAAGTGCAGTCATTTTTATTTTTGTTTTAGCCAGCTGGGAACAGCCTATGTTTCTGCCACTACAGGTGCTGTAGCAAC
Organism: Chelonoidis abingdonii; assembly: GCF_003597395.2. NCBI lineage: Eukaryota > Metazoa > Chordata > Testudines > Testudinidae > Chelonoidis > Chelonoidis abingdonii. The sequence goes on from NC_133775.1 coordinate 92,369,361, forward strand.
AGCTCTAGGACTTAATGCACTAACCAAGGTATTGAATTTTTCTTAGTTAAACTTTTATGTTTTGTAGAATTTTAGTGGCTTAGTCATCCTCTGGTACCTCTACATCTTGTTAAACACAATTCCCATTATGGAACTATAATTACTACTGCTCATTCAGAACTGCAGATTGATTTTTCAGTGACCCATCCCTCCCTCTTATAGTGCAAATTGCATGTGCTCCATTTTTACACTGGCAGCGTTACATATCTAAGAATCTGTTGGAAGAAAATCAGGAAATTAGACCAGTAAGCACTAAGATATATATGCTCATAATCCATTCAGGTGAACAAAATGTGCAGGAACATATTTGTAGATACAAAACTGAACCAGCAAACGTGAAGGCTGAACCTCAGCCTGGCTGAAAATTTGGCCATATGTGTCAAAGGCTACGGCTCTGCTGCAGTCAAAATGTAATCAAGGATGTGACTGCGCTCAGGTAGGCATACCCACACTAGCTTTAGTCAAGCTAACATGGCTAAAAATAGCGGTGAAGACACGACGCCACAGACCCTGGCGTAGGCTGTCTGAGCCCTTCTGAGTCCCTGGGTATGTACTTGTGGTGTTAGCCAGGTTAGCTAGATTAAAGCTAGCGTGGGTATGCTTCCTCCAGCTGCAATCACACCTTTGACTGCATTTCAGTTGCACTGTAGACATAGCCAAAGTGTGAAATAAGTAGTCTGATATTTAAGCATAAAGCAATATTTATGTAGGATGTAGTTATTCATGTACCTGTTTATCTACTATTACTTATTGTTGTTGTCAAAACTCCTGAAAATATGTCGAGAAGATTTTTCCAATCAAAATCTTCAATTGAAATTTGTAAACTTTGCAAGAATACTATATTTTGCAATAGCAATACTTGCAACAGTTTTCACTACTTCCCTTTTTATATTTATGTTGCTTTCACTTTTAAAATGTAGGAAATTGAAGTTTTTTTATCACCTGGTCCTGCACAAGGATTCTGTTGAGCTTATATATTCTTGTTCCCCAAATGCTTAATTTTAATATGTGTTTGAGTACTTCAATGATGAGTGAAGATACACATTTCTTTGCCTGCGATTTTTGCAGTTTTTTGCAACTCTGTCCCAAACTGGCATTACAGAGTGAATGAAGCTGCTTTGGAGTATGTCTGGATGTTTCTGTTAAAGTGATTCCAGGTTGAAAATTGTCTAGTTCTTTAACTAAATCCTCAGATTTACCATGAAAGAAGATGCTTTACCTTTTCCTCTTCCTTTACCCGCTCCCCGCCCCCCCCAAATAATAGCATGTCTTACATATTTTCGTTAAATTTCAATTTTGGATAAAATGCAGTAATGGCGAAATGTTCAAGAGACTCTATTTTAAGTAGAGCATAACAGATTATACAACATATTGATTTGATCAATAGCTTCTGTATAGTCAGTGCCCGTAGTTACAAAGCTATTAATATTGATGCCTGGTGGATATAACCTTGCCAGTGGATGGAATTAAATTTAAGGTCTCTTTGGTGCCACTCCTTGCTATTATGCTGGTGGATGTGTCAGGAAGCTCACACTTCTAGGCAACGGTGATGATAATAGTCAAGACTATCTCTCCTTCAACCTTCCTGCCAATGCTTCACCTGACAGAGAGAGTTGTCAGTTTTTTCAGTTAAAAGTTTTATGTCAGATTTTTTTTTGCCCTTGACTTCACAGTGGGATCTCTGAATTTTAAGTCAAAGAGAACAATCTGCTTTATATGTAAAAAAAAAAATGGCTTAAGAAAACCCTTTAAAAAGATTGTGAAACCTGAAAACCTTTTCCTCCCCTTTTCACAGCATGTCTCGCCCCTTATAGGACGTTTTGTTCCTTTTGCTGCTGTAGCTGCTGCTAATTGCATTAATATTCCATTAATGAGGCAAAGGTAAGAAAGAGAATGTGATACATTCATTCTAGAAGAAATGTAATTTTTGTGGCAACGCTAGCAGATGAACTACTTGTTTTGTTTAGTTAATTTATCCGTTTTGTAATGTTTCTACCTAGTTTAGTTGTTTTCAGTGTCAAGTATGGCATTTCAAGGGCAGCCTTTTTTAGGTTTTAAAGGCATTTGATTAAATACCCCAAGTATAAAATAGAGCATCTTTGTTCTCTCAAGATAAGTATCCCAATTGATCTTTGCTCTTGGATCTCAAAAGCCAAGTACCTGTCCTTCAAGACCTGATATATAGAGATTTATAGAACATAAGAATGGCCGTAATAGGTCAGACCAATGGTCCATCTAGCCCAGAATCCTGTCTTCCAACTGTTGCTGGTGCCAGATGATTCCAGAGGAAATGAACAAAACAAAGCAATTGATCAAGTGATTCATCCCATCATCCAGTCCCAGCTTCTGGCAGTTAGAGGTTTAGGGGCACCCACAGCATAGGTTTTTATCCCTGGCCATCTTGGCTAATAGCCACTGATGGACCTGTCCTCCATGAATTTAGCTAATTCTTTTTTGTTAACTGTGCACAGTGTAGAGAAGCACTCTTTAGTGTGTTTATCCCCCACCCCCACCCCCAATCCGCTGCAAAAAAAATCCCTATGTTTAGCCTACAAGATAACAAGAGAAATATTTTTGTTTGGCACCAAAGGAGTTATTTTTTAAAAGCTCTCTGAAGTCTTCACTTAAAGTTCATAAAATATTACAGCTATATCTACACTGCGCACCTTACAACAGCATGGTTGTGCCGCTGCAACCGCACGGTTGTAAGGTGCACAATGTAGCAGCTCTTTGCCACCAGGAGAGAGCTCACTTGGCGACAGAATGAAACCACTCCAAACGAGGGGCAGTAGCTTTGTCGCTGGGAGAGTGCTGTCCCTACTGGTGCTTTCCATTGTCAAAACTTTTATCATTCCAGGGGGTGTTTTTTTCATGCCCCTGAACAACAAAAGTTTTAAGGACGAAAGCTGTGTACACATGGCCTATGTCTCTTGCTTGGAAGTATTTTTTCAGTTTGACATAGTTAAAGGAAGCAAAATCATTTAGGATCAGATGACAAAAAAGGATAAAAATGAGTGCCACTAATTGTTATTTAACTTTTTTTTTTTATTCAACAGGGAACTCAAATTTGGTATCCCTGTTACAGATGAAAATGGGAACAGGTTAGGTGAATCAGCCAAAGCTGCTCAGCAGGCCATTACTCAGGTGGTTGTCTCAAGGATTCTCATGGCTGCCCCTGGCATGGGTTAGTATAACTTTAGTCAAACCTAATGATTGTCCTATAGTTGTTAGAATAAACACAGCTAGAGAGATGCTGAATTCTACGTAAATGTTTCTCTAATAGATCAAACCCTCCTAAGGTTGTAGAGACAATAGTTGCACCTTTGTTTAGACATTCCAGGAGGAACCATGCTATGTGTTCCTCTTAACTGGAACAGAATTTATTGGAATGATTCCCTGGGAAGAGATTTAGGCCATGGCTACATTAGGGGTCTTACAGCAGCACAGCTGTACCGATGCACCTGCGCCGCTGTAAGATGGCTTATGTAGCCGCTCTATGCCAACAGAAGGGAGCTCTCCATTGACATCATAAAACCACATCAACAAGCAGCAGTAGCTATGTCGGCAGGAGAAGCTCTCCCGCTGACAGCACTGTGCACACTTCCACTTATGACAACAAAACTTGTTTCTCAAGGGGATGTTTTTGTCACTCCCCCGAGTGACATAAGTTTTACTGACATAAGTGATAGTGTAGACAGAGCCTTAGGCCCAAATCTTCAAAGTTATTTAGCTCCCTAACTGCTGTTGAAATCGATAGGAACTAGTTGCCTAAATACTTCTGAGAATATGGTTCTTAGGCTGCTGTCAGCGAGTGGTGGTAACTTCTACTCAAATGGAACAGATTTAGCTAAAAGTCTGGACATATTTAACCAGTGCTGGGTTGTTGAGTGCTTAACCATATTTTAAATAGGTGAGAAATTTTCCATTCCAATGTGTTAGAAGAAAAGTTGTCAAATAAAGATAAGGAGAGGTTGTGAAGGGCAGAGGAGAAGCAGGAAAAGGAAAGTCAGATCAAAATGAAAAGCAGTGAAATCTTCATTATGGTGCTCATTTCATTTTAAGTCTTAACTGGCTGCTTTAAAGTGTACTCCTTTTAATCAAGGCAGGTGCTTAATTAGGATGATAGGTCATCCATTGAGGTGTCTCAATTAAGATGATTCTACTGTAAGAGAAATAGTTTTTTCTGTGATTAGTATTACACTAATTTAGGCGAATACCTTGATAATGTAATCTCACAATGGATGTAAATGTTAAAATTTGTGTGCAGGCTGGTAAAAGCCAAGCAGTAGAAGGAGATGATGGTGTATCACCTCCTTACTGCTTTTAATGGGTCCTACTAACCAATGCTTTCAGCTTGCTGAAAATCAGCTGCTCTTTTTGACCTGGAGTTGTGGGGAACGTGGAGATGCCACTAGAACAGCCTACTCAATGGGAAAGGAGCACTGGGGGAAAATGAGGAGAAGATGAGTCTGCTCCAGAATGAGGAAAATTTACAATAGACTGAATTGTCCAAGCAAAATGCTTGCACACATTGATAGAGATATGTGTAAATATTGAAACTGTCATAATTAAGCTATTTGGATGTTATTGTTCACATTCCAAGAAGTCACCGAAAAGTATTCCAGATTCTAAAGGTGGCATAAGATTTCCAACTAGTGTTCTAAACTGCTGCAAAAAGGTTTATGGAAAAATATGTGTTGTTTGCAAAGAATTAAGCATTTGTTTTGTTTTGTTTTTTATTTTCTGACTTTCAGCTATTCCTCCCTTTATAATGAATACATTGGAAAAAAAAGCCTTTTTAAAGGTAAGACCCTGTTGCTAAATATGTGCATATAGGACATATTCACATGTATTTCATATACAAAGTATTAAGTAAATATTACATGAAGAAAGATTACAATGTTATATTTTCAATAATATTTGTATTTTCAGAAAACATTGTTTAAGTTACTTAACCACAAATACACAGAGAAACAAAAAGTTAGTCTACATCTGCACTGGAATGGGTTACCTAGGGAGGTGGTGGAATGTCCATCCTTAGAGGTTTTTAAGGCCTGGCTTGACAAAGCCCTAGCTGGGATGATTTAGTTGGGGATTGGTCCTGCTTTGAGCAGGGGGTTGGACTAGATGACCTCCTGAGGTCTCTTCCAACCCTAATCTTCTATGATTCTATGACCCAACAGCTAACTATTATATTCCCTAGAAAAGGAAACATTTTGTTTCTGAATATGCATAAAGAAACATTTGGAATATTTTCAGTAATGTAGTTTTGCAAATTAAATTATTAAATCTTTTACTGAATAGTTCGGAAATGCTGTCTAATGGTTAAAGGTTGTTCTGCCAGTCAAGAATTTCTGACTCTTGTCATATCACTTAGGGCTCCATCCTGTGAGGACCTGAGCAGCTCCTTGAAGATATTCAGTCCCCTCAACTGCCATTGAAGACAATGGGAGTTGAGGGAGCTAAGCCCCAGTTCACGAACACAGTTCAGAACATGCTTTACATTAAGCACGTGCAGAAGCCCCATCGAAGTCTGTGGGTTCTTAGGCATGTGCTTAAGTACTTCAAATGAGTTGCTCAGCACCAAATAGAATCTAGCTCTTTAACTTGCCTGTGCTTCAGTTTCCCCATTTGTAAAGCAGAAATAATAGGGTGTTATGCTTGCTTAAGGTTGGCAGCGTGCTTTATATTGCTCTGATCAGAGGTGCTATTGAAGTATTATGAATTATTTAAATAATTCATTTGAACGGTCCCTGGCCTTCACCTCAGCACAGTCTAAATAAAAGTTGTATGAAAGGACTGAGTAGATTACTCTGCATAGCATCGTGTATGTGTAGATGATATTTTGGTTAAAATCTAAGGAACATTTATCTGAATCAGCTAACACAATGGGCTGCACACAGATGGCAATCTATTTTCGAATGATGTTTGTATCACCTACCTTCCCTTTGCTCCCACCCACCCAAAAAATGAATGAGCCTACCAAATTATAAAATACAATAACTATCTTTTAAAAAAAATTCTAAAATATGCAATTCTTCTCTATTCAGCAAGATTTGCTTGTTTCAGTGGAATACTTGTAAACACTGAATTTATTACAAGTACAATGCAAATCATTTTAATATTTTTTTTTTTAAGTTTTGGTCAATAAAGAGAGGTTCCGCTTAGGTGCAGTCAAAAAGTATCTTGAAGTGTAAAAAAATCTGATTTGAAAATGACCCATTAGAATGATGGGTAAACCAAATATTGGGTGTGCATGTTTCAACAAGTATGATATGTTTCTCATATTTTATTGAAGCTAATGTAGTGTGATGTCGTTATCTAGTTGTTCATATTATGTTCATATAAATCTAATACTGATCTATTAAGATATTTTGGTTTATCTTTTACATCAGGTTGTAATCAGCAGTAATAACTACTACATTATGAATAAAATATCATACAGATTTCACATGAGACCTGAGCCAAGGCTGTATTTTAGTTACAAAGGTAGAATTTCTTTGCCCATTAATGTCCCTGGCTTCCTTTTGCATGAGTGACTATGGACAATTTCATATCTTTGTATGGGAAACACACAAGTTGAGTTAGGAAGATGCTTATTGTTAGAAGCAGAAAGGAAGTACTGTGTATAAACTTACCGACACTCCTTGGAAAGGTATATTTTTAGTGTAATCAGTTTTTAGATTACATGTTTAGTTGACTCTGAGGAATTATTTCTTATATTTCTGTTCTTCATGGTCTTTATGTTGAGTTTAGATTTCACAACTACACTACTGAAATATACACTGTGTGTGCACATGCACACACACATGTGTATATAAATATGCATTTCCATAAGACTGTTTAATTTTTATTTTCTTTTATCCTCAAATTTAGAAAACTACATTTTCCTGAAATGCTCACTTCTTCAGAAATTTGTGTTCACAGTGCTAAGACAGGGAATATAGCTGCTGAATTTTGGAATGAAAATCTTTACTCTAGAGACTTAAACTGCATGGTTCTCCTAACTGATAGCAGTGAAGCTCCCATATACACACATCATGTTTTCCCTAGTATAAATGAAATATACATTGATTTGACCTACCTCTTATTCATGGACTTCCTTTGACCTTTAGACTACTTGAGGCATGATAACTACACCAGTGCACCTGAAAACTCACTGTCCATAAAGAGCAAGGACATTTGTTTTCTGAAATCTAAGGGGTTGCAAATTTAGAGCAAAAATGGTTGTACATGTGCACGGCATGAAAGAATAGTCATGTGTCATATCAACTTGCATGGCAGAAACATGACATTTATGGCAAAAAGAGTGAAGGAGGAATCAGTGTGTCTTTGGAGTCAAACTTCAAGTATTTATTGTGCAGTATAATCAACATAAGGGTGTTGTAAATTTTGCAGATCAGCATACATGAGAGATTTCTTCAGTGGCTACTCAATGTTCTTTGGTACCATCATGATCGTTTATGCTCTCCTGTTCCTTCCCCTCAGCCTCACAGACTGTGAGTTCAGGTGAAATCTTGCTCTGCAATTAGTCAGTGGTAACATTTGGTGTAGATTAGTTCTAAAACTATTAAGGAATGAGCTGCATTTTTAACTAGCAGCTTGTGCATGTCCTCTTGAGGTTTCCAGAAGCACCATTCCACCTGCAGTATTGTGACACCACCACCTACAATCTGCTTTACTAACACATGTACCTCAGTCTTTGCTTTGCACACCGGCATTCCAGAAAAATAATTCTTATGTGCCTGTAAAACTCTTTTGGGGTATGTCTACACAACAATTAAAAACCTGCACCTGGCCTGTTCCCGCTGACTCGGGCTTGCAGAACTCAGGCTAAGGGACTGTTCAAACCATGGTGTAGATGTTTGGGCTTGGGCTGCAGACCAAGCTCCAAGACCTTCCCACCTTAGAGAGTCCTAGAGCCCAGGATCCAGCCCAAGCCTGAACATCTACACTGCAATTAAACAGCCCCTTGGCCAAGTCAAATGGCATGGGCCAGCTGCCGGTTTTTATTTGCGGTGAAGACATACCTTTGAGACCAAAAAGCCTGAAAATAAACAAATGCGTGTCAATCAGCAAGTCTTCATTTTTTTATATTCTGCCATAGAATATCGTCTCTTTTCTGTTTCTTCTTGTCTAACAGTTTTAATGGTATCATGGTAAACTCCATTGATATTGGAAATAAAAACAAAGGCCATATGACTACATGATTATTACTTATATTCATCATCTCTGTTGATTCGTGCTTGGGTATATATGTCTGAAAACCAAGTCACAATAGCTGCTGCCAGTGGCAGGAGCCATAAACTATGTTAGTATAGAAATGCAGAGTTTATAGGTACACTTCCATCTCATCTAACCCTTCCATTAGAGGCAATTTGGATGCTTCTTCTATATAAACTTTTGAAAATCGCTGTTGCCACCTGAACTTGGAGATTTTTAAACCAATTCTAACATGGTTCATAAATTCATATAATTTCTCATACAGGTTCTCATCCTACGTTCTCCTGTTGCTCTATACATCATTTCTGATATTCAGGTTGATTCCTGTGTATTTTTTCCTCATTCACGTAATATAACCATCTAATCAGATTTTCTTAGTTTGCAACTGTAACAACCATTGCAAACTTTTTTCTCTAATTAGAAAGAAAGCCTGTTCTGTAGTCTTCTCTCATATAGTTCTGCTCTTCAAAGAACTATCCTATGATACATTCAAGTTCCTTCCATATGCCTCTAATTCCTTAACTGCTTCCAGTCATGTTATTTATTTATCTAATTGCAAATCGTGCATAGTCACACTGGGCAAGGTGGCAGATTCATAAGTTCTTCTAACAGTGAATAGAAGCAGTAACTAAAATACTAAGTTTTCATATTTAATTTTCATTTCTACAACCTCTTTATGTGCGCTATCCAACAATGACACCTGCCACACAAACCATCTGGAAGTTAAGTCCTGGTACATTCAGAACTACTGTCTTCCTGAGTTCAGTGGGAGAATTGTATTCACCAAATTATTTTGTTATCTTGTGCTTCTTTGTTTTTGTTTTTGCTCCAGACAGATGCACATTCTGAGTCTGATGCCTCTAACTTGTTTTTAGTTAAGTGTATTTTACGTATTTTCAGCCTCCTAGATATTTGTTCTTAAAACTTATCTTTAATGCTGGCTTCTTCCTCCTGTTCTTTTTAATATTAGCATTGTCCAGCAGCATTCTTGGAAAATAAAGGTCAGAACTTTATCTGCCTAACAGGTGTTTTTTACATACTACTGTCATGAAACAAAAAACGTTTCATCAAACAAACCAGTTTATGCTAATGATGCTGCCTAGGCTGTTAGACACACCTGTGTTTTTCAAAGTACTATCCCACTCAGATGAAGGCTATATACCACTGTGCTTTACTGTGAAAAAGCACAGATCTGTCTTATATACCCCAAGTGACCTGATGCCTCTGTATTATGAGACTATTTCAACTCCCTCAGTTTTCAATACTTGAAATCTCTCAACCATAATCCTCCCCTTGATCATAGCCTTTCACAGTGAGGAATCTGACTAACGTTCCCACAAAGAGGATAGCAATCCCACAGTCCTCTGCTGCTGGTACACAAGCTATGATAAGCATAGAGTTTCCAAGAACTTCTGCTCCTATGGTGCTGTTCCCGCCATCTCTTATCATTAACTCTCCCGCCGTATGAAACTAAAGCCTTTTGAACCAATCTATCTGGGGCAAAGATCAGATGAAGATGCATTAATGGAATATCAGAACAGTGCAGCACCACTGAATTCATCCTCCTTTATCACCTTGATGCTGCTTTTTTCCATCTGTTGTCTACTTTTGTAGGTAATTGATGAATTGGACCGTTCTCTCCTGCAGCCATTTCTGGACTACAGACTGCCTCAAACAAAGAAGGGCACAATCTGCTATGTTATTTCCTCTCTGTCCCTGAGGAAAGAGCTAATTCCAGTATTGTTTTCCCACTTCTTTGTTTCTGATGTGATCTTTTAGCACCAACCTTGTCATACTTTCTAAAATTCCTTTTTGCCTTCATTCCCTATTGCTTCCATTTTTCCCTCCAAAATACTGACATTCACTTTTGTTGTTAGTTCACCAGTTTCCTACAGCTTGAGGAATGCTTCTTGTAGACACATCATCTTTATACTTACCAACTGTAATGTGTAATCTTAGCTAATTAACTGCTTTGTTTCAAATCAACATGTTGTTGTGATAGCAATTGTGTGTTTCATGCTTTTTAGAGACCTTCGTTTGATGATAATGAAAACGCCCATCATAACAGAGTTTCATTAAACAGTCTGGTTTTATTTCATTAGTATTTAATTTCAACTAAAATGCTAACATAGTATTTTTTTAAAAAAATCATCTAAAGACCTGCAATAAAAGTTTTGTCTTCTTTCCAAGTACTTTTGATGAGATTTGCAAAAGAAAGTGCAATAGAGATGAACCAGCCATAAATATCACATTTATATTAAAAAAAATTATTTTGCTCTGCTAAACAAATCACAGCTTCTATTTTATGTTTTTCTTTAATTGTAAAAGGAGTGGGGCCCTCGCACGGTTGCACAGTACTAGTTTTATCCATAGGAGTTTAGAGCCAGAACCTCAGCGATAGCTGAGAAGCATACAGAACAAATCAAGGGGTGAGGAGAGAGGCTGGTGCAAAACCTTACCTTGGCACTCCCATGATCCTTAAGCAGCTGCTGGCAAGTCCTCAGGCATAAGTTAGAGCACCTTGAGGGTGCACAACAGATTGAAACAATAGCCAGGATTCAATACAGCACAGGGCTGTCTTGACCAAATTCCTTATGTTGGTAGGAAGATGGGCAGCATATGAGCCTCTAGTCTGCCATATGGTTCTGTTTTCACTGGGCTGATCCTCTCAGGGGCAGACACTGATGCTGCTGCTACATTCTGAAGCAGTGCAGCACAAAGCAGTCTCATCACGGAACTGGTCCCTAGACTCAAATCAGAATCTGGTCATGAGCAAAGTGGGTTGTCAGACATCTATTAATCTAGTTCCTAGTGGAGACTTACTCAGATCTGATCCAATATACATTGATGTCAATGGGGTTCTTTCCACTGACTTCAGAGGACTTGGGACTAGGCCCTCAAATTTAGCAATGTTAGAGGTCAGGATTGAAGTGTGCTGGCAAAGCTGTGGGGAGAACTTGCGCAGTATATCTGCACAATGTTTAGCTCTTAGCAGCTGTCAGTCCCTCTCTTATGAGTACATGAAATCTTCAAAACTGTGGGGAGGGAAAACCACACTTGATTCACTATGTAATAATTATTTTTAACACAGCGGTTCCCATGGATGAGTGCTCCCATTCAAGTTGGATTAGTTGGAGTCTGGTGAGTGAGTTTCTTGTCTACTATTTTGAACAAGTGTGACTATAGCTTCCTTGGAAGATGTAAAGAGGCACAATTTGCAAATCAAGGCTGTATGTTTTTGGGCAGTAAAGCCAATGAGCATCAGAAATGATTCATTCCTTCTGTGAGATGAGGTGTTAACGAGATTGAGCAGATGTAAATGATATATTCTATATCGTATTACCTATTCGTTTTTTAAAAAATGAATCACGAATCTCTTGCTTCCATTGCTTCTTTTATGGTAGCCATCAGCATGGAGAAATTACAAATGTAGATATAACCAGCAAAGAAAGGGGGCAGAAGGGGATACGGGTGGTGGCTCAGGCCTGCAACTGATTAAAATAAGCTGTTTTGACCACTGCCTAAACAGGTGATAATATAGAACCTATTCCTGTAATGTTGTGAATGCTGTCAACTCTCATGGAAGTCAATAAGGGGCTTGATTCTTCATTACCTAACCTCTTGTGCATCACTTATATCTATGAAAAGTGGGTGTGAAATATCAGATTTTTACTGCTTTATATGGGTGATAGTGCTTTGCACCCTCTTTGCACTCTGTATAGGTGTAAATGACTACACATAGTGCAAGGCAGTGGAGAATTGACTTCATGTCACAGGACTGGGCCCTGCCGTCCTTGAGAAGAAAAGAGAATAAAATGATTGAATTGTGTGTCTAGCAATGTTTTTTGGAAAAGTATGATTCTACCCTAAATATTGTAATCTTATTTTTGTCTTTTATAGTTTGGTGTTTGCTACACCTCTGTGCTGTGCATTGTTTCCTCAAAAAAGGTACATGTGAGTTTTTTTATTCTTTTAATGTTGAGAGCCCTGAAGCATGCAAGACGTTCCACAGCAAAAAGTAAATAAATGCCGCCCCCCTCACCACCGCCTCAAAGAGCATACAATCTAAATTCACATGTGACATATGGGAGGAAAGAAAAGACAGTTGCCACAGTTATTTAGTAAGGCAGGTGCGCATATTAATAGTTCCGTTTAGTTGGAGCGTGGGGTTTAACTTCTGATAGGCTAGGTGTCAGAAATGAGTTTTAGGAGGGATTTGAATGAGAGGGGAGGATTTGGGGTTTGAGAGGGCATTCCTGTTGCGGGGCAGATCTGAAGAAGATACAGAAGCAGGAGTGGAGGGGATGCAAAGGAGATGTTAAAGTGGGTATCAGTGATGGAACAGAGAGATGGGGTGAATGGAGAAAAGGAAACAGTTGGACATATATATTGGGGTTGAATAATGTGAGGCCTTGAATGTCAGAACAAGGAGCTTGGATCTGATACACAGCACAGTGAGGAATCAATAGAGGGATTCAAAGAGGGGAAGATGATGTGCTCAAAAGAATGCATATTTGTGCCTTAAGGTGGTGGCGTCATTTTAATGTATGAAAAAAAGTGGTGAGATCCATTTTTTTCATTTGAAAACTCACACTGAATGGATGCCACCGGAAGTGTGTGCGCTTTATTTGTAGTTTGAGTAATAAGATTGTCCCCAGGTAAGAGCCTCATCCATGTTAATGTGTCTCAGAACCATTAGCTTTGTTTGAAAATAAACATGGAGCTGACGACATTCATTGTCCATGAGATCCTGAAGCAGCCTGGAAAGACTAAATATTAAGGTCAGCTCAAATGCAATACATTATGCAAACTTGGTGTAAAAACTCCACTGACATGTGTTCTTGTCTTTTGTCATTAATGGAAGTCATGATTACTGCATCAAGTGGAAAAAATACTTAATGTGATTTAAATGTTGCAGCTGGAAGTTAGTTGGTTAACAAAATTAGTGGGTGAGTCCACTGGCTTTTCTCTTCTGGAAACCCTGGGTTTCATTCTCATTTCACTTACATAATTTTTACACTGGTGTAACTCCCTTGATTCCAACAATGCAATTACACATTGTTTGCCCTCCTGGCTGAGAACAGGCCGGAAGAGCTGCAATAGCAAGGAACACGGCAGGGCTATGTTGAGTTGGATTGACACAGTTGCACTGGCAAGTCAGTGTAGTGAGCACATGCTATTCCTGAGTCAGATCAGTGCTTCTTGAAATTCACCTTCATGTGTCCTGTGTTGACTCACTAATTTTATAGGGAAATTAATTTAAAAATAATGTATTTAAGAAATTGCAGCTGTTACATGTCTTGTCAAATGAGTTCATTTTACAAATGAAAAATAAATGTTGCATCTACAGACTAGTTCCTTTGATTCAACAGAATAAAATAACACAGTCGTCAGAAGCAGCCAAATACACTATTTTTTGAAAGTCTCGTAAAAGGGTATAGTTTGTATCTTCCAGCACTACATTTACATGAGAACCTAACCATCATGGTTAAAGTCCAAGATACTAGAGCAGCAGCTATTTCTTGAATAGGCAGAACATCTCATTACCAAGCAGGTTAAGTTATTTTGCTTCTGATCTAAGAACATCATATTAGGGGGAAAAAATAGATCCAGAACCACCCTTCCTAGTCCAAAAAGCCTTGAGCAGATTCATCATCTTTTTTTTATTTTAGATCCAAACATTTTTATGTGTACTCATTTTACTATCTTTCTTTTGTTTAGTTCCATGTCCGTAACACGCTTGGAGCCAGAATTACGAGCCAAGATCCAAGAGTTCAGCCCTGGTTTAGAACGTGTGTACTTTAATAAAGGATTATAATTCGAGGAAGGTAGAATACCCTTCAAGGAGAATCTCGTGAGCTCCTTTTTTAATTGTGTGCCAATGTTGGTGAAGAGAACTCTATTTTGACCTACCCTTTTATTGTTAAACAATTTTGACCATCCATGTTATTTTATATACATATATTTTAAAAAATTATGATAAAATTATCTTAAATCACAAACTCATTACTGTTGTATTGCCCACTTTGTAGCTGTCAGTTTTTTTAACTGAAAATTTAATCGCACATATCCAAAATGTTTACATTAGCTTGCAAGCTTCTAAAGACAAAACTCCTCAAAAGGGGGGGGTGGAAAATCAAGCGCACAAAGAAAATCAGATGATCTTTTCTGAGATTTGCTACCTGTTTCTAGGGTTGCTAACTTTGGTTGGACGAATTTCTGGAGATTTCATCACATGACATAATCTTTAATTAAAGGTTAATCTTTAATTCCTGGAGACACTCGGACAATCCTGGAGGGTTGGCAGCCCTACCTGTTCCACTCAGAGTGGGAAGGAACTTAGATTTTCCCCTCAGTGTAGGGCAGATGTCTCTTTGTAAATGTCTTTGGCCCCATGGTTCAAGTTGTGACCACAAATCCTTTTCTTCAGGCTCTCCCTGTCCAGTGTTAACCTCATAAGAGTAAGCTAAAAGAACAGCCATCCCCCATTAGCCTCATTTGCCATTTCTAGTAAATGGCAGCAGCAGTTAATTTTATTTTGCTTTATTTTCTTATGTCTTATACTCTTCAAACTTCATGGAAAGTTCCTGCGGTTTCCTTTTTAACTACATTCAGGACATATAGTCCTGCTGTGTTCAGTCTTTTAAGAGTGCTCTTGTTTTCTGAGTGATCAATATTGCAGCAGTACAATCTGCCTAACCTTTTTTCATATGATGATTGTTTGGCCAACCTCTTTGTTCCTGGAAAAGCACAAAGGAAACATATTGTATGCTGCTGTTTTAATCAATTACTGCACAAAATTACTGACCACTTTCTATTACATTTCACCATATTCTCAGTGTATTCAATACACACCCGTTGTATTATCAAGGCCCACCTGTATTTAATATACAGTATATTTAATGTAACATTAGAGAGCTTAAAGAGCCAAATTCTCCACTGGGACAGATTTATGCTACTCCACTGACACTGTGCCAGTTTGCACCAGCAGAGAATTTTGTTCCACATTTCTAGATGTTCAAAGTAATATACATAATGATTGGTGAGTGTTTTACTGACAGTATGTTGTTATGCGTGACTATATAACATGTAATATCTGGAAGTTTAGAGAACAGTCTAGTGGCAGATTTTGCTTGACTGTGATCAGAGTGACTTTTCTCATAAAGCAGAGATTTGTTTGATAGCTTGTAATATTTATGTTTGATCTGAAAGGATTAACAGATCTGAAGCTTTAGTCTCCTTGAATGCCACTGAGCCTTATCTGCATTTCTTCTGTAATTACCTACCTTCACATTTTTGTCTTAACCTTTCTAGTTGGGAGTGAGCTGCTTTCCCCAGTGAAATCTGACTCTAGACATATTTTATTGCAATAAATAGTTGTGCATGAGAAGGAATGAAAAAAACATAAATTCCAAAAAAATTGTGTTATGCTTGAATGATTTAGGAATACATGTAGAAGTGTACACACATCAGCAGAGAAGCGAAGAAGGAATTTATTTAATGATTACAATCTCCTGTTTAAAGGAGCTTGTCTCATTTTTAAACATGCCATTTCTCCACCCATTGATTTTTGAACTCTTGCAATCAGATATATTTTGTGTGAAATGTTCGATATAAATGATATAACCTAGTTTAAAGAATATTATTGATAGATTTCAATTAAATAAAGGAGATTCTTCAGTGACCAAAGTATAGATCTGAGGAGAAAAAAAAATCATGGGTATATTTTTTTTGTTAACTTTCTTTTTTGAAGCTTCAGTCTATTAATGCTTTTCTACAGAACTAAGATCTGTACAGTTTCATGATATTATTAAGCAGAACAAAATAGTATAAAGATCAGACAATTTATACTGATCTGCTAGAAATAGAATGTTTTTAAAAAAATATTTCCAAGGTAAGTGCAATAAACTCTTACTTAAAACTAGAAAAATAGTTATATTTCCACTTGGGGAATATAATTTTTAGTGATGCAGTGATGGACTACATTTTTAATTTAAGTATTATCACAATGTCTTTCCAGTATTGATGGAGTTAATGTTCTATTTAAAGTGAACTAGATAAAAATATTAAATAAACTCAGACTGAAATTAATTGATTTTTCTCTTCTTGTATTGTCTTCTAAATATAGATTTTTGTACATTGAATTTTATGGTGCAGTTGACTCCAGCTCATCATCTTTTGCACCTCAGAGGCTTTGAGTGCTGAGGTCTGAAAATTCATAGTAAAACAATCAATACAGCTTCTTGACTGATAAGCTTCAATAAAGCTTACAATGGCATGGGCCATCATAAATAATTGTTTCACAGCTTCTTTAACAGCCTTAGGCGGGTACAACTCTAATGTAAATTTGTCATAGGAAAAAATCTGAATATTAATATTGACAGTATTTGGACTCACAGCTGAAAGATCCCATGTGTTTATTTAACTAATATTTAAAAACAAAACATACTTGTACAGTGTTAAACAATAAAAGCACATGGGGGAGAGAGGTTCAAAGGCATGTAGGGCAGTTGTGCACCCACCTTCCATGGACTTTCACCAGGAGGTGAGTGCCTAACTCCCAGCTATGCCTTTGAAATTCAGTGGCAGTCTCAGACGTTCATTCCCAGGCTGTCAACGCTCTACCGATATATAAGAACATTTCATGCCAACAGTACTTGCACCAAAAGAAAAGCCCACATATTTTCTGCTGTCATGTTGGAGGTTCTAAATTTTCAAGTGGCACAATGAATTGAAATTTTGGAACTTTCAGTTTACAATAGCACCAATTTGGCATGTTTGCTGATATGTCTAATCTTTTCCTAACTCAATCTGTCACATTTGATCGCTTACAAACAGACTTTGCCCCAGGAAAATTTATCTTGAGTACCAAGAAATGAATTCAAATTTAGGGCACTAGAAGTCATTTACAATGCTAAACAAAAGTTCCTGTCTGCATGATGTTATCCAGCCGTTCCACTTTGGTTTCTTAGGATTTTAATCTTCCTTAATAGCATGGTACCTTAGGTAGACTTTGCAGTTGGTATGTATGCATAGGATGGATGGAGGGTCTGCAGAATGTTAATCAGTCCTTAAGCAGGCAAAATTTCTATGGCTGGTGGCATTTCTCCCATGGAAACCTGTATCCTGTATATAAATGCCTCTTTCAGACATACAGTTGTTTATCTGCTAGGAGATCATAAGGTGAAGGAAGTTCTAATCCTAAATTTCATGGAAATTCATTAATTTGATCGTGAGCTTGATCATTCCTTCTCTGTATAGAACGGAGATGTTTTTAATATGTGATTTTAAGCACCTGCTCCCGTCCTGGGCAGATTTGGGGCATTATGGTGAGAGTAACACCATCTCCATCGCAAACTTCCTCTTTTCCTGGTAGCCTGAAGAAGCCCCTCCACAGAGCTCTGAGTGGTAGAGGTCCTGCAGCGATGCAAACGATGGATGGAGGAACTTGGGTAGGTTTACCTCTGGAGTGAAAACTCTGTTCTTGTGGTTTTACTCTTTACTCCCATCTGGTGATAGAGAAGAAAATGATTTTGTGAAGAGGTAGCAGTTGTGTTTGTGTAACTGATGCATACATTTGTATTTCAGATAGGGCCTGGAGCAGAAGTGGGCAAACTACAGCCCATGGGCTACTTCCAGCAAGTCAGACATTTTTATCCAGCCCTCGAACTCCCACCAGGGAGCAGGGTCAGGGGTTTGGCTATAAGTGAATAATAGGCCTGTTCAGATACCTGATGCTTACTAGTTAAATAAATTCTGCTGTGTCATCTAGAAGAGGCTGCATGAAAACTAACTTGTGTTCCTTCATTAACAGCACGTCTCTGATGCTGATATGCTGACTTTACTGGAAGTGATCTGAACATACTCTGTTAGGGCAAATGGAGGATATGATCTGCCAGTTACTCATAAGCTTTATACATAGGGTTTTTTGAAAGGTTTTTCTTTCTTTTGCCAGAATTTAGTCAGCTTTGTATCTCAGTTATTAAGATACTAGAAAAATCAGAACCCACCTAGATTTCCAAAGGGCCCCTTTCATTGATCACAAGGAAATGGTAAAATGGAGAGAATAAATGGTATCTCTTTCAGGACTAGTGGTAGATTACTTTGTTTTGGGCTTCTCTCTCTCTCGGCGGGCAGCGATCGATCCAGTGGGGATCGATTTATTGCGTCTAGTCTAGACGCAATAAATCAACCCATGAGCCCTCTTCCATCGACTCCTGTAGTCCACCACTGCGAGAGGCGCAAGCAGAGTCGACGGGAGCGGCAGCAGTCGACTCACCATGGTGAAGACACCATAGTAAGTCGATCTAAATACGTCAACTTCAGCTACGTTATTCATGTAAATGAAGTTGCATAACTTAGATAAATCCCACCCCCTAGTTTAGACCAGGGCTAAGATAGATGACCCATTTACAACAGTTGTCTCTTGACATGGTTACACAGTTATGCTGAAAGCTAGATGGAATCTAACCTGTCTTTATACAAGATTGAAACCTTGGACTGTTGAAGCCTTTAGCCCAGTTAAATATATGTGGTTGAACCTTATCAACATGAGAACTTTTAACTGGAACTTCTGACTTGCTTATAGTTTTATAAAGGGGGCCTTTCTCTCTCTTGTTTGTGTGTTTGATGTAGTGCATTCCTTTATTCTGGACCTCTACATTTTCTTTTTTGTTGTATCTATCTATCTATATCTATATATAGAGAGAGAGAGAGATGATTTATATAATATTAAAACTGTAAAAACTCAAATCTATATTCACATTACATGTATTTTGCAGCTCTTTTTATGCTGAATATTGTACATTCAATGAACACCTCCGTTTATGCTTAATAGAGACAGGCTGAAAGAAGATCAACATAACTCCCCATTCGGAACATGAACTGTGCCATTCCAGTTAGAACATAATGCTTAACTGGAGTTAAAGCAACATGTGCCCTTAATGTTTACAAGACTATGTTGTGCAGCTTTAGTTCTTTTTTTAAAAATTACAGTGGGTATCACAGAGACTAAGTTGTAAGCACTCACATTTACTCTCTGAACATTTGGCTCAAATCCTTGATTGGGTCACATAGGAATAAATAATCAAACTCCCTTTCCATTCTCATGTCACAAAACTACCACCCAAGGTGGGAAAAGAAAAATCTTGCTCACTCCTGGCTGAGTTGTATTGGAGGTCAGGATTGAGATGTGTTGGCAGAGCTCTTTGGGGGCAATATTTGGCCTGTGCCTGAAGGCAGACAGACACCACAGTGATGGACAGCAATAGAAAATGCTAACATACTCTCTAAGTACACTCACAAATAGAAAGAAAAAGTCACAATCGCATATACCCATATTTCAGTTTTTACATGCTGAATTCCTACTTAAATTTAGAAGCAATGCTGGCTTGTTCATGAGGCCCACTAGAGGGCAGCATCTTCCACAAAACTAAGCTAATATGTAGCATACTAATTGTGTATTATTTTTTCCTCTTAAGCAAAAGAGGGAGGTGGTCAATGCAGGAGATATAAAAGGAGCAGAAAGGAAAAACTGTGTATTCGCCCTACTAGGCATTATTTTTTCCCATATTTACACCAGTAAATGCTGCATTGCAAGCATGCGACCTACACATGCATCCAGAGCAGCAGTTCTCAACCAGGGGTACATGTACATGTACCCTGAGGATATGCAGAAGTCTTACTGGGGGCCACATCAACTTATCTAGATATTTGCCTATTTTTACAACAGGCTATACATGAAAAGCACTAGCGAAGTCAGTGCAAACCAAAAGTTCACACAATGAATTGTTTATATTGCTTTATATACTATACACTGTAATGTAAGAACAATATTTATATTCCAGTTGATTCATTTTATAATTATATGGTAAAAATGAGAAAGTAAGCAATTTTTCAGTTAATAGTGTCCTTTGTGTTTTTATGTCTGATTTTGTAAGCAAGTAGTTTTTAAGTGACATGAAAGTTGGGGGTACACAAGACTCCTGAAAGGGGTACAGTAGTCTGAAAGGTTGAAAGCCACTGATCTAGAGACTGACCATACTCTAAAGTACTAGAAGCTCTGGATATGTGTTGATAAGGCAGCAGTGCTACAGAAAAGATAGTTTACTGAAGTAATTAAAACCACCTCTCCAACTCCAGGAAATGGCTCATTCAGTTGCATCATTAATTTTTCCAGGGCTTAGTTATGACAATAGCTCTGAAATAAATGTGGGTTTGTTTGTTTTTTTACTTTTTCAGTTTTTGTTTTAATTACAGTACTGCTATTGATGATGTCACCTCAGGTTTCCCTCTGACCCCCAAAGGAGTAATCACCATCACCCTCCATAATATAATTTCTTGGTTTGGTTTTGTGCAGGATTGTGTGGTTGCAGATGCTGTGCCTGCAGACGTTGCTGGATGGGCCAGAATCATTTTGAAAGTGGGCATGGCCAGTACTGGGCATGTTCATTAGCTGTTTGAAGCTTCTTGGGTGAGCAGCCTGGCAGGACACAACCAAAGTCACTCTCCGAATGTTGAAACAGTGGGGACTCAAGGGGAGGAGTTTATAGATGAAAACTGGGAGACAGGCTGAGAATCTCAGCAGTAGGGTGGTTCTGAACAGAATGTATTCAAAGGGAGTCTGAAGGAGAGTGTAGGATTATTGCATGTTTCCCAGACGTTAAGGATCTTGCATGCCCTACAGAGGGTGTGTGGACAGGGCTGGCTCCAGGCACCAGTGTAGAAAGCAGGTGCTTGGGGCAGCCAGTTCAAAGGGGCGGCACATCCAGGTCTTCTGCGGCAATTCGATGGCAGGTCCCTCATTCCTTCTCTTCCTCTTTGAGCTGCTGCTGAATTGCCACTGAAGAAGAAGAGAGGGGGGGACCCGCAGCCGAACTGCTGCCAAAGAAGTGGTGCGATTGAGCTGCCGCCTCTCATCTTTTTTTTTTTTTTTTTTTTTTTTTTTTGGTGGCTTGGGCCAGCAGAAAAGCTGGAGCCGGCCCTGTGTGTGGATGCCATTCCTCAGAGACTGAGAAGGATAAATTTTCCCAGAGAAGAGCCCAGTGTATGTATGTGCACATGCATAATTATATTTTGCATTTGAACTTGTGATAATAACAAGACTAAAACTTGTGGGGGAAGTCATGATAGTGTCTTTAGAAGCATTATTGATAATAGTTAACATTTTTTTTTTAGGGTTATAAGTAAACTTATGCAGTCACATACATCTGCATGTGGAGAGAGAAATTTAGTAAACTTTCTCTTAGAGATTTTGTCACTCTCTTTTTATTAGAGATTTAACTCTGTATAATATATAGTCCTGAAAAAAACTGGTCTGTACCACAGCAACAAGAAAAGCTGAGGTACAGGAAGGGGGAAGAAAAGACCATGCCTGATATTAGCATATTGCCTTCACCAAACCCGTTACACATGCAGATGCAATTACAGGGAAAGTCCAGCTTCACCTATATACTTCTGGGCTGGAGTATGCTCAGTTGCTCATAGTGAGGATGGTCCATATTCACTTTGCTCACTGAAGGCTGAGTTTTTAGCTGCTAAAATGAAAAGTCCCTGAGTGTTTGCGAACTGCAATGTTTCTGGAGGTTTATAACTTGGCCATATTTAGGCAGATTTTCACATGGGTGGCAAAAGGCACATCCCTGACACAAAGGTCACCCCCTTGTCAAATTTCAAGTCTCTAGTCCACAGCATGGGGGTACTACAGCCTTCAAAGATAAGGTCACTAGAAATTTTTAACATACCCAAAATAATGTACGTTTTTCAGGCTTCAGTCTTAGAAACAGCTAAACTGTTGTAACTGAAATTTTCAAAAAAAAAAATTCTGAGGCAGACACCTGCCATGAAAATTTTCAGCCCAAACAGCTAAAATTTGCCTAAGTTATAAGCAATTGAAAAGAAGGTTTTATAGTATGAAATGTTAGGCAAGCTTAATAGCAAGTAGCATGATTTTATATTGGAATTGAAAAAGGTTCAGTAAAAGGCAACAAAAATGATTAGGGATCTAGAAAGGCTGCGATATGAGAAGAGATTAAAAAGAGGGAGTTTTCAGCTTCGAAAAAAGACAACTAGGGGAATATGATAGAGGTCTATAAAATCATTACTGGTATGGAGAAAGTAAGTAAGGGTGTGTTTTTTACTCCTTCTCATAACACAAGAACTAGGGGTCACCAAATGAAATTAATAGGCAGCAGGTTTAAAACAAACAAAAGGAAGTATTTTTCCAAACACTGCATAGTCAACCTGTGGAACTCCTTGCCAGAGGATGTTGTGAAGGCCAAGACTATAACAGGTTCAAAAAAGAACTAGATAAGCTCATGGAGGAAAGGTCCATCAACGGCTATTAGGTTCTGCATGGGCATGTTCAAATATGAGGTGGTTGGAAGCATAAAGTATATTGACTGAGCTATGATAGGGAAAGGACCTAAATAGTGTGTGCAATAAATAGACAAAATAACCCTAACTGACATTTATTAATGGTATATAGCAAATGGAAGGAAACTGAAATAAAACTAAATAGCATGTCACTTAACAGTGTTTTCAGACTATTTTGTTTCATAAAACGTCTCACACATTGCACACTGAAAAACAAAATGCAGTGAAACTTCCCTTTAGAAGATCCCTCCAGGGACCTGCACAACCCTTGTTTCCTAATACAGATTGAGTTCTAGTTAAAGGTCAAGTTATATTGCCCTGGAAACCTAAAGGATAATTTAGCATTTAATGACTGGTGGCTGCCTCTTGGAGCTGGGATTGCTAGTGCAGATTTCACTGCCTAGCCAACATGTTTTCCATTAGAATGCTTAAAATAAGCTTCCCTCCACCCCCAAAAAAATTATAGTTAATAATCCAAATAATAGAAAGGCTCAACAGTCCTGTGCTTTGCACCTTCACTTCCTCCTATGCAAAGGTGCTACCATCAGTCAAAGTGGATGAAGAATTCTGATTTTGCTGCATTTTGTACCCTTTCTACACAATTATTGATGACACAGAAGGTGTAAGGCAGAGCAGATTTAGGTAGGTATTTAATGTCATACCACAACATAGCAATAAAAGTGTCCTAAATCCTGATGTGTCTATACATGAATTAGATGATGAAATGTATGGGCCGAGAGAGAGCTGAAACCTGTGCTCTGCTACAACCTTTGCATCAAGCTAAGATTTCCCTAATCTAACTTCCTCTATTTAGTGTGGCTTTGGGAGAAATATGACATAAAATGTCAACTTCCTATTCAACAGACCTGCTCTTCAGGTGTGTACTGAGTTGAATCTGTATAATTTTCTGACAAATTATTCTTCACAATATTTTTCTGCTATTTATGTGGCAAGTCCATTTTATAGTGCTGTGGGAAGAGTGCTAGATGCCAGTATGATTTGTCCATTGTTACGCTCCAGCTGCAGAACCTTTGTCATTGCTGCTGTCAAAGAACACAGCTTGTCTTTCTGATCCCATCTTGTGTTTGCAGTGCTGTTAGCTAGAGAAACTTGTAAACAGAGCAAATGTGAGAGGTATTCATAAACCTGGAACATTATAGTCATTGTCTAGAATATGGGCCAAATCCTCAGACCCAGTGGTATTGTTTTGTCTCGCACCATGGCTGCTGCTTTGAAAGTGTGCATGGGCCATACAAATAAGCAACTATACAGCCTGTTCACAATGAAAGACAAGACAAAAGATCTAAGTCTGTTAAAACGACAAAGATATTCTTACCCAAATATGAGGAAGCATTGAGTCCTTCAGAGATCTGGGTAACATGATTATAAGGGATGCCAAACATCACTTAGGCTGCGCCAGTACTTGGAGCCAGTGGTATGTTTTCCAGCATGCATAGACATACTCACGCTAACCCAATGAGAGCTAGCTTGCTAAAAATAGTAGTGTAGCTGCAGTATCATGGGCAGTAGCAAGCAGTGGCATGAACTAGCTGCCCCCTGGGGTCCAGACAGGTTTGTGCTAGGGCCAGGTAGCCCGCCACTCGTTGCAGTCCATAGTACCATGGCTACACTACTATTTTTAGCCCACAAGCTCAATGAGAGCATGTCTACATGAGCTGGGAATCACACCCCTAGCTCCAAGTGTAGACGTAACCTTGGACATCTCACACAGATTTGGACCCACAACTGCTACTCTAATGACATTCAGCCACATTTAGAGAAGCAAACATATTACTCTGAAGTGGAAAATGAAATTGCTGCAGTCTCGGCATCTTGATATACGCATGTGAGACATGGGTGCGAAGGAAACAGAGCAATAAGAGGCTTTCTGCCTTTTGAATTGAACTGCCACAAGTGATTGCTCCAGGTTACATCAGACATGGCTAAGGTAATTTCCAAAATTAACTGGAGTGACACCTGATATCAAGACAGTCAGATGAAAAAATGTCAGTTGACGACACATGTAGGTCGGATGAAGAAGATTGCTGCAACAAGCTTTGTAGGGGTGGACACCAGCCCAGGGGAGGCCTGGACAGGATGCAGTACAGTACTCTTCTCAAGGCTGTTTGAAGATCACAAAACGTGGAGGAAGATTGCTGACCAATAATCCCATTGCTGTTTACTGCTTATTGTGATGTGACTTTATGGTGCTTTGTACCATGAGAATAACAGTAATTAATAACAGCCTTTTCAGAGGGCTTAGTAGTGAGCCTAACCATGGCAGATGATCAAGTTCATAGACTCATAGACTCATAGGTCAGAAGGGACCAATATGATCATCTAGTCTGACCTCCTGCACAAGGCAGGCCACAGAACCCTACCCATCTCACTTTAGTAACAAAGTATACCCTAATAGCCATGGACTGAAGTTAGAAGTCCTCAAATTGTAGGTTGGAATACCTCAACCTGCAGAGAATCCACACGCAAGCAACCCAATGCCCCACGCTGCAGAGGAAGGCAGAAAAACCCCAGAGGCCTCTGCCAATCCTGGAGGAAAATTCCTTCCCGACCCCAAATATGGCGATCAGCGTAAACCCTGAGCAATTGAGTCAAGACTCACCACCAGCACCCAGGAAGAATTCTTCTGCAGTAACTCAGTTCCCATCCCTACCAACTCCCCCACAGACATTGAGCAACTTATCTGCCGATACAATAGATGCAATGCCCAATTAAACTGATCCATCATATCATCCCCTCCAATTCTTATCAGACGCTTAGTCTTTAAGCCGAGATAAGTCTTTGCCCCCACTACTTCAATCGGGAAAGGCTGTTCAGAACTCTCACTCCCCTAAAGTTGAAACCTATCGTCTAATTTCACGTCATAACTTCTAATATCCAGTATTACCCCATCCTCGTCCTCGTGCCTACATTAGCTACTAAACTTAAATATTCCTCTCCCTCCCTGAACGTTAATCCCCTGATATATTTAATAGAGCAAGCATATCCCCCGGAGCCTTCTTTAGGCCAGGCTAAACAAGCCAAGCTCTTTGAGTCTCCTTTCATAAGGCAGGTTTTCCATTCCTCGGAATCATCCTAGTAAGCCCCGTCTGAACCTGTTCCAGTTGAATTCATCGTTCTTAAACATGGAACACCAGAAGTGCACACAAGTATTCCAGGTGGGGGTCTCACAGCGCCTTATAGTACAGGTACTAACACATCCTATCCTTGCTGGAGAATTACCATCGCCTGAGCATCCTAAAACCGCATTTGCTTTTTTTAACGCGCATATCACAGTTGGCGGTTCATAGTCCATCCTGCCTATCAACCAATACCCAGTCCTTCTCCTTCCTCTGTCGCTTCCAACTGATGCGTGCCCCAAACGTATATCTAAATTCTTAATTATATCCCTAAGAATGCTGACACTTGCACTTTTAATATTATATTCATCCTATACTATGCTCATAGTTTAAAGGTGGCCAGATCTTTCCTAATAGTATCCCGTCCTTTCTCCGGTTGCAATACCCCCCAGCTTTGTGTCGATCCGCAAAACTTATTAGTCATATTCCCGCTTCTTTGTGCCAGAGGTCAGTATAAAAAGGTTAAAAAGATCGGTCCAAACCATCCCTTGAGGGACTCCGCTCAGTAAACTCCTTCCACCGTACAGTTTCACCTTCAGTATGACGCCTGGATCTCCCCCTTTAACCAGTTCTTATCCACTTACAACTTTCATAGTTCCCATCTTTTCCAGGTTAAACTAACAGTTCCCCATGCGGAACCATGTCAAACGCCTTACTGAAATCGAGAGTAAATTAGATCTACCACATTCCTTTGTCCTAAGTATCGTCACCTTCTTCAAAGAAGGAGATCAGTTGGTTTGCACGATCTACCTTTAGAATCATGTTGTCAAATTCGTCCCAATTACCATTGACCATAATGTCCTTCACTACTTTCTCCTTAAAATTTTTCCCAAGACCTTACATGACTTAGACGTCAAGCTAACCAGGCCTAATAGTTTACTACCAGATCACTTTTTTCCCTTTCTTAAAATAGGAACTACGTTAGGCAATTCTCCAGTCCGTTACGGTACCCCCGAGGTACCGATTGCTAAAAATTCCGCTAACGGGCTCCAGATTTACATGGAGCCAGTTCCTTTAATATTCTCGTGAAGATTGTCACGGGCCCTCCGAGTTTTGTCCCATTAAGCTGTTCAGTTGGCCCTACCCAGATGCGGTAATATCTACCTCCATATCCTCATTCCCGTTATCATCCTCCATCATCCCTAAACCCTCACTATCCTATTAAAGACTGAGGCCAAAGTACTATTAGATATGGCCATGCCCAGGTTATCCTTAATCCATGTCCATCCTCAGTGTATAGCGGCCCTAACACACTAACTTCTTTCTTTGTTCCCCTTCTTATTTATGTGGCTGTAGAACCTTTTACTATGGTTTTTGATTCCTTTGCAAGGTCCAGTTCTTCGGGCTTTTTAGCCTTCCTCACTTTATCCCTACACGTCCTGACCACTAAAGGAGCCTTCCCATTGCTAATCCCGCCTCTTCCATCCCTGTAAGCTTTTTCCTTTTCTAATCCCCTCTCTGAGATGCTTGCCCTCATCCACTTGCCTACACTCCTGCCATGTTTTTTTTTCCCCTTTTTGGGATGCAGGCTTCCGACAGTTTCCGCAGCTGTGACTTAAAGTAATTCCAGGCCCTCCTCATTAAATCCACAAGTTCCTCCCGTCAATCCACTTCGCTAACTAATTTCCTTAACTCTTCAAAAATTAGCCCTTGAAGAAGTCGAAAACCTAATCCCGATACGTTGTTTATCCATTCCATCTAGTTTGATACTGAATCAGCTCATGAGTCACTCGAACAAGGTTGTCCCCTACCACCATTTCTCTACGAGGTCCTCACTGCTCACCAAAACCAATCTAAAAATGGGCCTCCCCTCTGCTTCGTAGGTACTTCAACTACTTGAGAAGAATCCATCCGCTATCCACATCCAGAAAAATCTGACCCCTATTATTCTGCAGCACCGTCCTTCCAGTCTATTCTGGGAAGTTGAAAGTCTCCCATGATCACACATTTCCCCCTTACTTGTTTACTTCAATTTAAAGACATTAAAGAGGTCTCTATCCATATCCAAATCAATCCCACTGGTCCTGTTAGGCACACCAAGCACTTAGTCTCAGGGGAAAGCTCTAGTAGCTTTTACCACGTGATTTGTTCCAGACAGACCTGTCATTATCCATCCATCAGTTCTTATTTCATTAACAGGTTATACCTATGTGACGTACAATGCTACTCCACCACCTTTGCCTTTCTTCCTGTCTTTTCTAAACATTCTGTGCAGTCAAGAACCCTCTTTCCTTGCTCCACCCCAGTGGTCAACCAAGCATTTTCTCCATGTTTTGATGCCTTTATGTAACTCTTGTGACCTGTTCTTTGCTTCAACCTTGGCCCAGATAGTGTTTGAGGATCTAGTTGGCAGGATTTTAGGGGAGGAAGGAGCAAGCGCATATTACCCCCTAGAACACTGTTAAAGATTGATGGGATTTTTACCTGGTGCCCCTTCTAGTTCACAGAACCAACGGGCACTGCCTAAGCCACATCTGGCAGTAGACCCCAAGCCCTAGGACTAAACCAGATAAGGTATATCCTCAAGGAGAGAAAAAGTAAGTTGAGGGTAAGGGTCTCCAAGGTGTGATAGGGAAGGGAGACAGCTGAAGAGAGTTTGTGAGGAGAAGGATATAATACAGTCCAGCTTCAGGAAAGAGTCCCAAGTGGGGTTAATGCTGTGCGCAAAGATTTATGGGTATCAGTAGAATTTAAATTCACTCTATTTCAGATGATTCTGAAGCAAATATTTCCCACAGCCCTACTGCTACTTTATGTAAGAAAACAACCAACAGAAAAGATTAAATAAGTTCACCCCTACCTACAGTCAACACTGGAATCACAGAACACCTCCCAGCCACACAGTACACCAAATGTTAGAGGGAGTGAAGAATGTTCTGTCTCTGTATATAGTGTGTTTCTGGCCATGCTGTTTAAGAACTCATCCAAGTAGCAGAACGCCATCACTCATGGAAATGTCTTCTGCCATTCTAATAAATAAAAGAGACAGAGAAATGAAGCCTTCACGTACACGGATCACTGAGAATGCTACAGGTCCCTAGACAGTATGACCCTAGCAAAAGCAACTCCCCTGAGGGAAGGGCAATGTCTTTTGTGAACACAGTGCAGGACAGATGGAGAAGGAAAGCAAACCAGACTTACATTTAAAAATCTTGAACCAAGTAGCTCAGTGCCTTCCTCTGAAAAAGTACCATCTCCTTAGGGTGCGGACAAGAGGTGCTTTCACCTTGCTTACATCAGTTAAAATAGGATCTGTTTCTGAAGCTGTAAACCAGCTCTGAGCACGTTTTAGGGCTTGTCTACGTGAGGATGTTACAGTGGATTACTTTGCACCAAGTGCAACAAATGAACTATATTGAACTGACGTTCACACAAACCACTTTGTTATGCTTGCTTGAGGCACTGTCCTTATTAATCATTAAGTCCACAGAGCGCTGTGTTTGTTTGAGTTAACTGTGCAGCATTCTGCACACTTATCCCCTTCTGCAATGTTCTACTACTCAGCTCTAGAGAGCTCTGGGAGTTTTCAGGTAGTGCATTGTGGGTTGTCTGCCAGAACCTGCAAGAATTCTGGGACTTGTGGTCAGACTAACAAACTTCCATGATTCCTCTCCTGGCATCCAATAATTTACCCATATTTTTTCAGTGCCATTTCTGAACTGCTGTCAGGCAGCATGGAGGACCCACGGCTGAACACCACAGTTGTGACAGTCATTAATACAAACAAGCTGATGCATAGCAATTATCATTTGTGCAACCAGATGGCTATGGCTTCCAAGGCTGCAGCAATACAACTACGGGTAGAGGAGGAGCAAGAGAATGAAACTGAGCAGTTACTTCTACAGAGCGTTTATCTGGAATAGCTTCACTTGGTGGAGTGCCGCTTCTGGGCTCGGCTAGCTAGCAGGACAGAACAGTGATTTCCGTACACATACACACCTTGAATTTCCACAACACCCCCACAGTGATCACCTAATACAGTGTTTCCAATTTAGTCACTGGTAGGAAATTTGAAATGAAATTGAAACATTAATACACACCTTAAAAGCAGATACAATGTATGATAAAATACTTGTACCTGAAAAAGTATAATAGTTTTGAAAAGTGTCAACAAAGACTAGCTTCACACGGCCGTTGTTTTTTCTGACAATGCTGGCACATTCATTTTGGCATTGTTGGCCATCCTTATAATTTCAAATTATGATTTGTAAGCAAGGTCTGAATGAACTTTCCCCTGGACAGCTGATGATGAGCCAAGGGTAAGGGGAAAGCTTTGGGACAAGATGATATTTTCGTGAACTCACCTACTCTGCCTAAGTATCGAGCAGATAGAGCTGTGTTGCCCAAGTGACCAGTTTTGGTTGGTGTTGGGAGTTTCTGTACTAAACATTTTTATTATATTATACTTAATTTTTTCATAAGAACATAAGAATGGCCATATTGGGTCAGACCAGTGGTCCATATATCCCAGTACTCTTTCTTCCAACAGTGGCCAATGCCAGATGCTTCAAAGGGAATTAACAGAACAGGGAAATTACTGAGTGATCCATCGCCTGTCATCCTCTTCTAGTTTCTGGCAAATGGTGGCTCTCAGAGCTTAGTGTTGCTTTCCTGCCTATCCGGGCTAATAGCCATTGATGGACATATCCTCCATGAGCTTATCTAGTTCTTTTTTGAATCCTGTTATAGTCTTGGCCTTCACAACAGCCCCTGGCAAAAAGTTCACTGGTTGACTGGACATTGTGTGAAGAAATACTTCCTTTTCTTTGTTTTAAACCTGCTGCCTATTAATTTCATTGGGTGACCCCTCAGTTCTTGTGTTATGTGAAGGAGCCAGGGCCGGCGCTAGGATTTCTGACGCCCTAGGCGCCGGGACATTTTGCCGCCCCCTGCGCTGGTCTCGCGGCTCCGGCGGGGGGCGGCAAACCAACCTGATCTCCTTCTTTGAGAAGGTGACGGATTACTTAGACAAAGGAAATGCAGTAGATCTAATTTACCTCTATTTCAGTAAGGCAGGCTTTGAACACGGTCGCATGGGGAACTGTTAGTTTAAATTGGAAAAAGAATGGGAAGAATGTGAAAGTTGTAAGGTGGATAAGGAATGGTTAAAGGAGGAAGACTGCAGCGGGTCGTCTCAGTGAACTAGTCAGCGATGGAGTTACTACGAGTCCCTCCAAGGAATCGGTTTTGGGACCGATCTTATTAACCTTTTTATTAACTGACCTTGGCACCAAAGAGCGGGATAATGTGTTAATAAAGTTGCTGATGACACGAAGCTGGGGGGGTATTGCTACACGGAGAAGGACCGGGGATATAACTATTCAGGAAGATCTGGACACCTTGTAAGAACACTGGAGTAAATAAGTAATAGGATAAATATGATAGCGAAAAATGGTGCAAGTCAATGCATCTAGGTGATTGACAATAAGAATTAGATATACGCGGGGGACGCATCAGTTGGAACGACGGAGGAGGAGAAGGACCTTGGGTATTGGTTGAATAGCAGGATGACATGAGCCCGCCAATGTGATTGGCTGTTAAAAAGCAAATGCGTTTTTAGGATGCATCCGGAGGTATCCAGCAAGGAGGAGGGTGTTAGTGCCGTATATACCGGGCGCTGGTGAAGAACCCCACCTGGAATATTTGTGTGAGTTCTGTGTCCCTTTAAGAAGGATGAATTCAAACTGGAACAGGTTCAGAGACGGGCTACTAGGATATCCGAGATGGAAAATCCGCCTTAATGAAGGAGACTCAAAGAGCTTGGCTGTTCAGCCTGGCCAAAAGAAGGCTCCGGGGGGATATGCTTGGCTCTATATAAATATATCAGGGGATTAACGTTAGGGAGGGAGAGGAATTAATTTAAGTTAGTACTAATGTAGGCACGAGACGAAATGGGTCAAACGGATATTAGGGAAGTTTAGACTTGAAATTAGACGAAGGTTGCTAACCATTAGGGGAGTGAAGTTCTGAAAGGCCTTCCGATGGGAAGTAAGGGGGGCAAAAGACATCTGGCTTTTAAGAATCTAAGCTTGAAATATATGAGAGGGATGTATAGGGATAGTTATTTGGGCAATTGATTTTGGATTCGGCAGATAAGTCCTGCTCGGATGGTCGGTGAGGGGATGTGGATATGGGTGAGTTATGCAGAGAATTCCCTTTCTGGTGCGCTGGTGAGTCCTTGCCCACATGCTCAGGGTTTAGCCTGAATCGCACATATTTGGGGTCGGGAAGGAATTTTCCCCAGGGCGAATTGGCAAGAGGCCCTGGAGGTTTTTCGCCTTCCTCTGCAGCGTGGGGCATGGGTCGCTGCTGGTGGATTCCTCAGCTTGAGGTCTTCAAATCTCAATTTTGACGATTCATAACTCAGGTCATGGGTTCGGGGTTGGTTTAATGTGTATGGGTAGGGTTTGTGGCCTGGCACTGTGCAGGAGGATCAACTAGATGATTCATATTGGTCCTCTGACCCTATGAAGTCTATGATCCCTATGGAGCGGCTGGCTTCCATGACCCCGGGCGGGGGGCGCCCCAGGTTGCCGGTCGCGGCGGCGGCTCCCTGACCCGGAGCCGCCCCGGGCGCCCGGACCGCGCCGCTCTTTTCCCTGACCCGGAGGCCCCGGGGCTGCGGATCGCCCGGCGGCGGCTTCCTGACCCGGGAGCAGCCCGGCTGCAGGACCGCTGCGTGGCTCCCTGACCCGGGGGACGCTCTGGGGTTGCGGCCCGCTGCGGTGGCTCTGCCCGGAGGGCACCCTGGGCTGCCGCGGCTTGCGCACTTGACCCCAGGGGGCCCTAAGGCCGCCGGGCTGCCGTGGCTGCCCCACCGCATGACCCCGCCGGGGGTTGCCCACGTATGGAAGCTGTTCCATACCCCTAATCATTTTAGTTGCCCTTCTCTGAACCTTTTCCAGCTCCAATATATATATATATATATTTTTGAGATGGGGGCAACCAGAACTGCATGCAGTATTCAAGATATGAGCATACCATGGATTTATATAATAAAAGTGGAGGAGCTTGGTTTGCCAGACTGATCAGCAAAGCCAATACTGACAAACTATGTGAAAAGGCTGCAAAACACCAATCCTCTGGACTGCATCAACATGCAGAAAGCCTTATAAACCAATCATTGTCAAAGCCAATATTAGAAGTACTTAATGAAGCTGTTATAAATGCTGGAGACACAACACAGTTTATTCAAATACGCATGGCTGTCACATCATACTTTCTCTTTAAGCAAGAGATAACGCACACTGCAAACTGGAGGGCAATGTTAAGTGCGTTGTCATTTGTTAATCCTGAAGATGGACATTGGTTCCAACCAAGACTAGCAAATGCTCACTTTCTGCAAGAAACTCAACTGGTTGGTTAGAAGGACGCAGTAAAACAGTGAAAGATACAGCAGCTGAAAAAGTGAAAAACTCTCACACCGCATTCAGAAAATGTGCATAAATGATTGATGAATGCATCATAGCAAATGGGTGTCGAGTATTAAGTCAATGTGTATGTTATCTTGATGTCAGTGGTAGGCCAGTAGATGAATTTCTAGATGTTCAGGTTATAGAAGACACATTGGCTGCATCACTGACAACCCACATCTTAGAAAAGTTAAATGCTTGCAAATTGAACCCCTAAGAGATGGCTGCTTGTGCATTTAATGGAGCTGCAAACTTCTCTGGAAGTGGAGCACAAGCTTTACTCAGAGAAAAGTGTAACTCTAAACTCTCCAATACACACTGCAGAGGCCGTCTACTCCAACTAGCACTAGTACGAGCTGCAGAATTTTCAAAGGGCATTTAAAAAGCTACAAATCTGATGTCTTCATTATACTCTTTTTTCAGCAAGAGTCCAAAAGGATTGAATGTTTTTGGAAAATAGAGAAGATACACTAGGACTGAAGTTCAGATTAGACCAACCTGGTAAAACCCGCTGGCTTTTTCATGAGCGATCCTTGGCTGTTGTCTTAAAATTACTGCAACCATTATTATTGGCTTTGGAAAGTATCTACTGAGATGAGACGGATCTAAGTAGTGAGGCTGGTGGACTACTTTTGCTACTATGTTCATTCTCTCCTGTAAGTCTACTGTTGAAATCATGTGGGTCATTAAACAATACCATCCAGGCATCTGCTACAACAGTAGTAGATCTCTGTCCACCAGTGGAAGCTACACTTAGATCATTCAGAGAGCTATCCATTGAAAACGTACTGGAAGAAGTAAAGACCTCAGTTCAGAAGTTGACTAATTAGGGCACTTATATTAATTCCTTAAATGAAGAGGACAAGAAGTGGTTGTTAAGCCAGCTGAAAAAGTAAAGTGCAAAGACTTGATTCTTACATCTCTACAACAGCAATTTATGGATTCTATCAACCTCTGTGTAGCTTTTATAGATGCCTTTCATAAAACATCAACAGCTGAGTGGAGTGAGGCAATGGAGCTGCCATGTGATCAGGACAGAATAAAGAATTTGAACAGAGTGGAATACCATATGATGAACAAATGAAGATTTGACTTCAACTTCTTCTTCATCATCACTAGTGCTTCAACCCGATTTTTGTGCTATGCTTCCTGGGATGAAAGAAGTAGGAATTCATCTCTTTCTATTCCCAGTCACAACAGCTTCAGTTGAGCATTCTTTTTCCTCATTGAATAGAATTTTGTGTTCTGAAAGAAGTTGCCTTCTGCCTGATCATGAGCATATCATGAAGGACTGATTACATGAGAAGCTGCCAAAAATGAATGCACTGCATTTGAAAAGTTCATTTACAGAATTGTGCAAAATTACAAGAAGAAACCAAGAAGGATGTAGATATAGTGCTTCATAGTAGGCTTGCATAGCTAACTTTAATTTGTGTGATGATTTCAAAACATGAGTTAAATCTAATAAAATGGTCGTGAAACATTTTTCAGCGTTTACTATGGTGTCATACATCCTACTTTTGCCCTAATGGTCTCACCCCACCCCCTGTATTTTTGAACACACCCCTAATTTCAATTCTGGGGAAAATACTGATAGTGATTCAGAACTTCCTAAAGATCAATGAAGAGCTCACCTCAGAGGTGTTGTGGCAGAACACCAACATGACAGTCACATGCTTTCCCACAGTGTAAGGAACTATCACTGTCTAGAAGATCATTACTCCTGATTGCTACTGGTCAGTAGCTAACCAGTTTGGTGTTGGTAGATCAACAGTTGAGGCTGTTGTCATGGAGGTTTGTGATGCTCTGAGGAGGATGTAGCTGCGCGGGTCATAAAACTTAGCAATGCACAGAAGGTTATTGGTGGCTTTGCACAGATGGGATTCCTAAACTGAGCAAGGGCTGTTGATGGGGGACACACGCCTAGTCTTTGTCCCCGCACCAGGCCAAAGACTTTATCAACAGAATAGGATATTTCTCCATGATACTGTAAGGCTGGTTGTTCACCAGTATTAATCTGGGAGGTCTGGCAAGGTCCATGATGCCAGGATCATTAAAAACACAGGCCTATCTGCTGGAATGAGCAATGGAATTTTTCCTCCCAGGACCCCTATGACCATTAATGGAGTTATCATTCCTCCTGTCATTCTAGGAGACCCAGCTTACTGTCCGCTTCCCCAGCTGACGAAACCGTACACCGGACACTTGGACAAGAGAAAGAAGCAGTTTAGCTATCCCCTGCATAGTTGCAGAATGACAGTGCTGTATGCATTTGGAAGACTGGAAGGCAGGTGGCAGTGCCTCATGACAGGGCTGGATGTTTCTCAGCATTATGTACCTTGCGTGACAAGTGCTTGCTGTATTTTTCACAACATCTGTGTGAGGGAGGGAGAAATCCTGGATGGGGGGTGGGAGCAGGGGAAGACTTTCAGAATGCTCTGGACAGCCAGAGAGGGTGCCTCTGCAAAACGCCGCAGGTGATGAGGGAAACCAGGTCAGGCTGGCATTGTCCTCCTACATTAGAGGCCGGGGCAGTTGTGGGTAATGAATGTGCTGTAACCAAAGAAATGACTGAAATGCATTTGTGTATTGATTTTCATTAGGAATTAATATGACAGACGGGTTGTTATATAAATGATGGGGGGAGCTGTTCCTCAGTGAAATTTTTCAGCTGAGTTGTTAAAAAAAATGTATTGAGTTTATAAATAACAGAGGTAACGAGGTTGCTTGAATTTTAAAATAGTGAACAAGAACACAGCGCTAAAGCCAATGGAACTGGGGCATGCTCAGAGTGCGGAGTGCTCACAAAGGCCTGTAAGCTGTTCTCCATCTCCAGGGAGGGACTAGGCCGGGGGGAAGAGCTTGCTATTTGGTTGATTGAAAGGGAGGTCCCTGTATGGTGTCCATAGTTTGGTAAAATAGAGTGCTGGACTTGACCTTTGTAGCAAAAGATGCTGCATCACAGCTGTTTGATTCTGCACTATCTGCATCACATGTGTCCCTTTCCAGGTCCATGCACGCCATTTTTGAGTGTTCCAGGAAACCTTTCCTTCACTTTTCTGCCTGGCCAGCCCTCTTGGGCTGCAGTTCTTTGAACATTTCCTCTCATGCCTCTTTTTTCCTTCAGCAGTTTGTCAGCCTCTCAGTGGGTGACAAGTCCCCTGTATACGTGGATGGTGGCATTGCAGGTGCTAAGAGAAATTAAAAAAAAAAAAAAAGAGTATGAATTGTCCCAGTCCTCGTTTCCATGTCAACAGTGATAAAATATTGATTTCACCATTTCCATCTTCTCCTCTCACTCTGGGGTTTGCTTCAAGATGGTAAGATGTTTTGAAAATTATTTCTTTCTCACATAGGTTCCCTGTAAAAATACTGGGGAGGTTAAATGGTTGAGGGTTTGGGTGGGCTTGTGATGATTTTGGGTGAGTGGGGGCCTATGGTGTGAGGTGGGTGGAGGGCTGGTGGGTTGCAGAGCAGAAGGCAGGTTAGTAATTGCATGCTGCTGCAGGAGTGGAAGCGACACACCAGATAGATGGGCAGTCCTGGGTCAGCTGCCCTGCCTTGCAATGTGCATACCCAAATAGAGCACAATCTTTGCTCTAAGTTCTCCCACTGATCCCAAGCATTTCAGAGAGCCATGAGTGCCTGATAATGCCTTAAAATATCTATGAATTTTGAAATGTCTCTGAAGCCTGATTTAGGTAACTTACACACAAAACTATGTGCACTTACGAAACTGTGAGCCAATTTACTTTTTCTATTACTCTTCTCATTCAGTTTCTGCTACTACAAGAAACATGCCTGCCATGCAATGCATTTGATTTGTTAGCCCCTGTGGTGCCAACATCTTGATCACGGGAAGGGGGTGCATGAGGGACGGAGAGAGGAAGGAGTGAGACAAAGCAGCTCAGGGTGGGGAGGGGGTTGGAGGCTGTACATTTGGCTACTGGTGGTAATATTGATACTGCAGGGACATAAAACTTGATAGCTTTAGGGCTTCAGCATGGATGTCATTTTGAGCACCTTGTGGGGAAGAGGTTAAAAGCTGTATAGGTGGAGAGAGGCTCCTAGCTCCACCCAGCACGGCAATGGACAGCAAGTACTTGGGAAAATATTGTAGAAATCTCCCTATTCAGTTGTCTGTATGGGGTTCTTTCATATTCTCCAATTCTACCAGGTCATACAGTTCTTGGCTGCCCGGAAAAATCTCCTCTGGTTGGACCCTCTGATATAAGCGGGGTCAAGAAAGCTTGTCGTGGAGTCTTGGGTGCTTTCTGGAAAACTGTTTACTATATCGTTCTTGGGTGCAGTGGTGACATTGCTTGCAAAAATGCAGCCTAGTTCCTCGTGTTTGAGCAGAGAGGGGGAGCATTGCCGAAGGTTCGGTTCTGGTCCTTTGTCTTCAGATACTTTTGCTGGAGCTCCTATACTTTGACTTTGCACTGGGTCCAGCTCTGGGAGTGCCCCTTTTCTCTATTTGTCCTGACAGTGTCTTGTAGATGTGTGCCTTCTAGTGACTCTTCTGTAGATGGAACTGGACGTGCGGCTCTCCAAAAAAGGTAATGAAGTCTACGAGTCCTACAGGGGTCCATGCAGAAACACAGGGGATTATGGCTGCTGTTATGGGTATGTGACTCTGGGTGTGTGAACTCCCTTCTACCTGGTATTGAAAAGGGGCTGAGTGCCAGCATTTAAATGGAGACTTAAATGGAGAGGTGACATCTGGTCAACATGATCCTGGGGCAGTAATTGTCATATGAAGACAATCCAATCAAAGTTTGAAGAAGTGCAGTGTGGGATAGCAATGGAAGGACTGCCAGCAGTGGAGTAGGTAGGAATACAACCAAACTCTCTGTGGAGTTACTCCTGTTCCAAAGAGGATGACTTACTGGGGCTTAAAATGCCAAATAATTGGCTTTAAAAATGATTGTGTGGTGATGTAAGGCACAAGAAGGAGAACGAACTGCAGTTACACCCATATAAAAATCCCGTCTTGTTTTTCTTATGCACCTTCAGATGTCAGCAGCCTCTGCCACTTTGGGAATACTTCAACTTGATACTGCAGCTCCCTGTGACTGTAGCCCTTATTTCAGATCTGGTTACAATGATGGCAGACGCAGGGTTTGATATGCCAGTTCTAGTCAGGAGTAACTGCACTGAAATCAGGGAGGTTACATTAGTATAATCCTAATCAAGCCCTCAACAGAGAAGTATTCCTGGAGAAAAGGTTTTGCTCAAAACTACAGCCTCTGGGATTTTACCCCATGGTTGCTATGAAAGTTGTTAGTTAATGTGAATTAATCTATACAAAGGCTTTAAAGTGAAGCTCCATGCAAATACTAAGTGTTATTAATGGGTAAAAGGCAGGGTAGAATATGGTTTTCTGGCTCTCATTTATATGTTGGTAAATGTGGCAGACGCTGTTCTTCTCTTGGCTAGCTTGTTACTGCCAACAGCTAGATACGTAACTTTTTATGACCTCTGAGTCACAGGTTTTTTGCACCAGGATTTATTTGTCACTAAATCCTGACTGTTCTAAGAAGGATCATAGTGGAGTGAATTTATTGGCAATGATCCACGTGGACCGTGAGACATACATAAAGACAGAGACAGAAGCCACTACCCACTCTACCCAACAAGTTTTTCTGGTGGAAGTCGTTCTACCCTCAAGGCTGCAGAACTGTCCAACTAATTATAGGCCCTTTATACAAGAAATCAGAATTTAGCCCTGGATTCCCTTGAACCAGTTTGAAGTAAATAAACTTCCCCATTCTATGTATACCTACCATTATGACTTTATGAAGTATGAATAGTGGGTGCTATGTATACAATAACCAAAAGCCTGGTTTCTCAGGTAAAAATCTGAAGTATGAGCCCTTGCTTTAGAGAAGTAACAATTCTTTAAAAAGCAAATTGCAGTTCTATCCTGCAAAACGTTACCTTGGGCCTGAAAATCCACAACAGGATGAAAGAAATCTCTTTGACTGTGTGCACCAGATGTACTTGCAATTTATTATGCAAGTTTCAGCTGCATGATTTCAGTCATGGTCTCTGATCTGATTCCCAAGGTAGTCAATGGAAGTTTTTTCTTTGACTTCAATAGGAGGAGAATCAGGCCTCAAGTATGGCAGTGTCCTATTTTTCCACAGCAAAATTTGATGTTTTAGTACAGGGGTAGGCAACCTATTGTGTGCCAAAGGCAGCACGCAAGCTGATTTTCAGTGGCACTCACACTGCCCAGGTCCTGGTCACCGGTCTGGGGGGCTCTGCATTTTAATTTAATTTTAAATGAAGCTTCTTAAACATTTTAAATACCTTATTTACTTTACATACAACAATAGTTTAGTTATATATTATAGACTTAGAGAAAGAGACCTTCTAAAAATGTTAAAATGTATTACTGGCCCACAAAACCTTAAATTAGAGTGAATAAATGAAGACTCGGCACAGCACTTCTGAAAGGTTGCCGACCCCTGTTTTAGTAGTTTAGCCATATGGACTCCATGCTATGGGACTCCTTGAAAATTTACTCTGGGTCTTTATAGCTCAACTTCTTTTTACACTCAAGACCTTTTGTTCAAACAATAGTACTTGGGTCAAAATATACTCTGTTACTGTGTAAATCCAGAATAATTCCATTGAACTAATTTCTGAATTCCACTGAAATTGGACACTGTCCTTTTAGCTATAGGATTCTTTAGTTTACAGCTAGGGCTTAACAATCAATATGCACTTGGCTCATGGATGAATTACAACACCACATGCTGGACATTAATGCTCACTCCTTTACTCTTGATTTAATGTTTAATTAATTGTGTCTCTTATTTGTCTGTGAATTCTTAGTAAAACATCTTGTAAACGTATCAAGAGTCAGTATATGAATGAATATTGTATAACATGATATGTTAAAAAATCCGTTGCTCAAAAGTAGATATTGACCTGGAATAGTAAGAGTTCAGTGGTCACCATAAGAAAGTCAGTATTTTACCAACAGACACCCCTTGGTGATATCTGAGTTACTGTAAAATATGTCTGTGCTTAAAATAGGCAACAGCTAATGGTGTTTTAGATACTATAATATGGTACCTGAGTAAACAGTCACTTTTTAATAGCAACCACTGTAGTCAATAAAGAAAAAACATAGAAAAAATCTCTGTTCAGAATATGATCTTGAATAAATATTGCACCCAAAAAACTATATTAAAA
This sequence comes from Chelonoidis abingdonii, assembly GCF_003597395.2. Taxonomy (NCBI): domain Eukaryota; kingdom Metazoa; phylum Chordata; order Testudines; family Testudinidae; genus Chelonoidis; species Chelonoidis abingdonii. The sequence goes on from NC_133775.1 coordinate 92,409,751, forward strand.
AATGCTAAAGTTGCAAAGTCAAGCTCTTAACATTAGGAAATGCCAGCATTAATGCTGTCTGTTCAACCTTAATTTAATCCCTTTATATGTATCTCTTATGAAACAGTTACATGATCACATACTACTTTTGCCATAGGATCTCTGCCTCATTCAGTGCCCAGGGTGGGACGATGCTCACTGAATGGGTAGCTATTTCTTTTTATCCTCATCATTTAGTGTGTGGCCCCATTAAACATTGTCAAGGACCAACAAGCTAAACTGATGTGATTTATTCTCCTAAAAGTTTTCTTGGGACATTGTATATTTTTATTGTGCAGTCCACTAGGCATTGTGCAGGGTGATGTACAAGTAAATACTGTATAATTCCAAGGCTTTTTGCTAACAAATGTAATAGGTTAGTTTTATTCTAAACTGCACTACTTATAAAGAGAGATTTTCCTGAACAAAAATCCTGATTTGAATCTGACCTGCTCTCCTCACCCAAAGTTTGGAGTTGTTCTGATCCAGATCTGAACTTCATAGCTGGCTGGCTCCCAGAGCTGACTCTAATCTTGCTTAGATGGGTGTAAATCAGGAATACCACCACAGAAGTGAATGGAGTTAAACCAATGTAAGAGCAGCGCACAGGAGATCTGAATAATCCTCTATCTCTATAGGGCTGAAAACTGAAAAACCTTAAAAATAAACTTTGGGGAAGTTTGAATCCAGATTTGGATTTTGCCTGATCCATCTACATTTCCAAGTGTACATGACACAACAAGGTCCTGACCCTTATCCTCAGTCGTTGCTGAGGAACATATAGGACATTTCAGGAAGCCTGAGGGCAAAAACTGCCTTTAAGCCACCTGTGAGCTCCCTGAATCCCAGGGCCTGATACAGCAGCTGGGAGCCCTGCTCCCTTCATCCCAGTCCCATATGCACAAATATCCCTTTCCAAAAAATACTGTAATCTGGTACTGACACCAAACACTGCACTTATTAAATTCTTACCTCAGTGTCTGAGACTAATCATATTGAATACTGTGCTATAGCGTTTTTCAGAGTTTCCTGGTTCGTGATCCCCCCCCCAGCAATAAAGAAGGGTAGGGTGCTCAGGACCCCCGATAATTGTTTGCAACCCTCCCCATAGCATTGAGGGTTGTGATCCCTGGTTGAAAACCCACAAGTCTTTGTTGAGAAACCCTTAGTTATAAATAAGATCCAGCAGTCGGTAGTACTGGTCCCCACTTTGCACCTTACATGACAGAGTTTTTGGCCCGCACTGTAGAATACAGGAGTACTTCAGATTTTACTGACGTGGAGGTGGCATGTGGGACTGCCTGCCTTTTGCCAGGGAGAGGAGGTTGGCTGAGGGGGTTTCCTGCAATTGTGGGGCCTATTTCTGATCCTGCCTTCGCTCACGTATCCGGGCAGAGTTCCTCTGGGCAGCATCTGAGCTGGCTCCCTTGACGCCTTCGAGGAGCAGTGGGTGCTGTCCGGGGTTCTCTACTCGGTGTCCCCTTCAGGTTCCCTTGGTTTGACCCTATGACCTTCACACCTGCCCCTGTTACGTTTTTGGTTGTCCCTCATAATTATTTGAGTTCCTGGACCTTGTGGATCCTCCCCACAGGCTGGGGGAGGGTCCTTTAGCGGTGGGTGGTCTTGTGCCCACCCACTTCCTGGGAGACACTATGAGGACCTTCTTGCAGCTGTCCAGCCTGACTTTGTTACACTAGATGTCTTACAGGTTGTCTCTCGCTATGTATGTTTCAATAGCTGTGTCTCTGTTCATCTGCTTAATGAAATTGCCAGCTCCTCACTACTTTTCATGTCCTTCCATTTGACCTTTGCAAGGCTGCGTTTTCCCGCTGGCCTCCTCCACTGCACCCTCATTGCCTGCATTTCCCAGTGCAGAACAGCTTGTTGTGGGCAGGCAAATACCCGCTGTTCCCTCTTGATGTGTGGGATTCATGCCCTTGACATGCACACACCTAACCCCACAGACTCAGCTAAGGAAGCTCTCCGAAATGGGACCTTTAGTGTCTATAGGGGGCCCTGCTTAGCCCAGGGCAAGCATCAACCCTTTTGATTAGCTGTAATGGCCACTGAAGTGGTTCTCCCTTGGGTGAAGCAGCTTCTGGGAATAAGCCTCAGTCTCTCCCTGCTCTTCCCTCCCCCATCTCCTCCCTTTCCCTCCATCTTTTATGGCTGTTGCCATGGAGCCTAGAGAGAGCTCAGTGCTGCAGCAGTGGAGGGAGGAGGAGGCAGCAGTGCCTTCTGCAATCCAGGTTCTCGCTCAGTGAGCTCATCACCCGCCTCCTCCTAGGAGGGAGGTGGCTGGCTAGTGCTGCTGCTGCTCTGGGTGGGCGGGTGGTTTACATCCTCAGCATCACCAAGCAGAGAAAGGGGGGAGGGAATCCCAGCTGCTGCTGATGTTGGGCTCTGAAGCAGCCTCAGTAACGGAAAATGGATTCAGCTTGCACATCCCTCGCCTTTCAGCATCTTCTCCTGGTTTCGACATGGTGAGCAGCAGAGCCAGCACTGCCTTTATTTCTGTTATACATTAATGTGACGGAGGGTCATTATTCTCACGCTGATGATGTATTTTCTGATCTGGTTGTTCTGAGTATCTTCGTGATGTTTGTGAAACAATGACTTTCATCTGAGCTATTAGAGAGGGCATGGGGGCTGGAGAGAGGGAGAGATGGGAGGGATGGAGTGAGAGAGCTGGAGATATAGAAAGATGGAGAGAGGAGAAGGTGGGATGATTAGGAGCAGTTTGAGTAAAACAATGTTCCAGGAATTCATCTTAGCTAACCTCATGCTCTAAACACACCCCCTCCCTTTTTTTATTTGTCATCTTCTTTCCTTTGCTTTTACAAAATGGGCTGCACTGAAGATGGTTGTTAATCAGAAAAAGGAAGGTATTTTTTCAAAGGGCTTAGTTTGATCCTCAGTAACTCACAGATACTGGGGTTGGGCCTTAGTGAAATAGCATTTGGTGTAGTAAGTGCAGCTAAACCAAGAGCAGCATAGAAGGAGCCACTCTGGTTAATTTGTTTGCAGCACAGATTTACCTATTTTGTTTTTCTGTGACTTTGTGTGAGGTTTCATTTTGAGACTGTCTTTTTTAAAATGTTTCTATATAGATCTTGTTTTTGTGGAAGGGGGGCTGTGTAAATATACTCACACATTGAGCTGCATGTCTTTGTATGTACAATATATGTGTTGTTTCACTGCCAGTAACTGAAGAAACATTCCAGTTGGGGTGGTGTATGATTTATTCTTCAGTTACTGAATTATTGTCCCTTGGTTTCATTATGGTACTTAGGATAGACCTATATCATTCATTTGGTCTGTTTTATGGCACTAAATACTAATTTGTGCCTGTCTTCATTTGTTTCTATTAATATAAATGGATGTAAGATACTGAACATATACCTTATGGCCAGGGGATGGATGCATAGATAGCTCTAGGTATAGATATTAAAAGTTTAAATTAAAATCTTAGGAGAAAAAATGTCAAACCATATTTTTAAACCTGTGGGTTTTCACTCAGAAGTGTCCCATGCACCATTGTACCAGGAAAGGTCAGATTCTCCTTTCTAAACGCCCTGCATTCATTGCACCAGATTCTGCCTTGATGTACACTCCATGCACAGCTTGAACTCTGGGAAGCATGTCAGTGTCATGTGGGGTCCATTTTGCCCAGTAATACTGGATTTGATCCTTCAATCCTGGCTCAGGCGAAATTCCCATTGTTCAGGCCTGCTGTTCTGTGTTCATTACACCAGTGTACAAATGCCAAACCAAAATCAGCTGTGCTCTAAATGTTGACATGATTTACATGCCTGCCCAAATTCTGATTCCTGTTATGCTGGTATAAATCTATAGTAATTCCATTGACTTCAATAGGCTTATACATGGTGTGGGTGAACTCATATGTATATACATCTCTATCTCAATATAACGCGAACCAATATAACACGAATTCAGTTATAATGTGGTAAAGCAGTGCTCTGGGGGGATGAGGCTGCACACTCTGGTGGATCAAAGCAAGTTCTGTATAACACGGTTTCACCTATAATGCGGTAAGATTTTTTAGCCCCAAGGGCAGCGTTATATCGAGGTAGAGGTGTAATAACGTAGCTTGCAGTGATTTGCAGCGGGCCTAAAAAGTGAGTCTCATATAAATGGATTTGGGGACTAACTTCAGCCCTGGCACAAGCAAGTGCAATTAAGTGAATGGACGTTGCACCCAGAATCAATCCCATTTTCAAAAGGGGTGAGTCTGTACTTCTGGGAGGTTCACCCTCAGGGGAGAGCAGGAAGAGTTTCCAATGGGAACAGACAACTTCATCTCTGTCAGGAAATTTGTGGAAGTCTTCCCAGCAGAGGTGGCTAAGAGGAGTTGCTGACTCGGTGCATCTGGTCATGCCCTTTCCTAGGACAGCCTCGTTGACCTTTGGAACTCCACCACCTATAAGTGGATCCTCTGGAGCTCTCCATCCCTGTAACCTCCCTCCTGTTGGACTTGCTGGCTCGGCCATTCTGGCAGGGCCTACACTGGTTGAGGCTGGCCCTGGCTTTGGAGTTGAATTTGTCCACTTGTTTGTGCAGTGCCCACCACAGCCCTAACTGGGATCTCTAGGTGCTATTACAATACAAACAATAGGTAACTGCCTTGGGCTGAATTTGCCCCAGCATCTTTCAGTGTCCTCTGATCATATTTTCCTTCTGTTTCCAGTGGTTATTTCTAGCTCAGTAAGCTTTTAAACACAGGTCTTCTGTCACCCTACTGTCTTTTGTTTCAGCCTCTACTTAATGGGAAGATAACACAGGTGCAGCACTAGAATGTGGTTGTGCGTAACAAACAACAGGCTGTTATCATTTATAAATGCACAGTGGGACCATCTTGACCTTTTATTATTATCAAAACTTTAATGCAGCTGGAAAGTGGATGCATAATTTCTCCATTGTTATTACAAAGGATAACTGACCTGACTTGGTATTCAAGTCAGAGAAACATTGTGTAACTCTACTGACAGAATGATGCCAGAGTCATTTTCAGGTTTTGGGTTCTATTACCCATTCTTTTCCTTTTATCCTGTTATGTGCCAATTAATATCACAGTTTACAAATATATAAAAGCACTCCTCTTACCATAAAAAGAGAATGGGCTAGATTCGGATCCTGCTAACGCTGGTTTAAATCAGGTGTAACTCTAATGAAGTCAGTGGATCTAATTGTGATCTCACACTAGTTTCACTCCCAGTATAATAGAGTCACTCCTGATTTACATCAGTGTAAATGAGAGCAGAATCAAGCCTATTAGTGGACCAATGTGGTCCAGTGGTTTAAGCATAGAAATTAGTAAGGAAGGACGTTCTAATCCCTGAACTGACACCAACTCCATCTGTGGCTTTGGACATCTCATAAAGTCTGCTGCCTGTGAAATGGGCACATAACAATGACAAATTTACTGGGAGAACTGCTGTGAGGACTAATCAGCTAATGTGTACAGAGTGATTGAACACAGAAAAGTGCTAACTGTTACAGAGCTTGTGTATTCACTGGTTGTTTTACATACTGACATGGGGGTTGGTAAAACAATCAATTTATTTTGATTTGAATCTAGTTTGATTTGCTTGAAGATAATCTCCCTAGCAGGGGCTAGTATGTGGAAAATTATTCTTCCCGTGACACACTGAGTGTGGAGTGATATGTCCAGAGCATGCTATTAAGGGGAACCCATAAACTTGTAATTTTGGAGGATGATTCATAAACTGACTCTGCTTAGCTCACCTAGGGGAATGCTGCAGTCTAGCAGGTGAACCAGGTGAAACTGCATGTACAATTTGAACAATGCTGCCAAACCTGCATCTGCAGAGGGCCTGCAAACAATGGGAACCCCAGGAACAGGATGAAATGCTAATGCTATGTTTACTGCATACATTCCAGTGTCACCTGGTGTGGAGTACTAGTGGCTTCAGGCTGACTGTGGGGATAACTTGAGAATCAGGATATCTCCATCTTTACAGTCACCCTGGAGCTACTGCTTCCCATAATCCCTCCCCAAACACAGTAGTTCTTGACACATTTCTTGTTCTCCTCACGGGATTCTTGGACTTGACCCTCACAACCCCATCTCCCAACTGGCAGGAGGAGGAGGGAAGGACACAGTGAATCATGGCCTTGCACATGGGACCTCAGTCACAGAGCTTTGCAGGCAAGACCAGATTTGCTCTTGATTCCGAAATGATTAATACGGTTGTCAAAGGAACAGAATAATCTGAACCCACAACCATTGTCTTGTATAAACATTGAAACAAATCTTGGCCTTTCTTCGTTAGCTTTCAAGGCTCCAATTGTAATTCAAATCTCATGTTTCTGCTGCAATGAGACCCAGGCAGAAATACTATGTATGGGAATTCTGCCAGTCCCGGCTGTGAAAGTGGAATGTGGGCAGGCCAGGCATATGGAGAAAGTACGACCTGGGAACAGGGAAGACACAAATTCACATCTCAGTGGGTTGCATCTACATGTTAGTAGCAGTCACATCCCAGGTTCTACTGGTCCCTTGTGTGTTAAGGGGAAACACTCATCATGCAGGTAGATGCCTTGGAAAAAGTCCCTTTACTCAGACTTTGTTCCTGGAAACAGAATATGGCCCCTTTGTGACATCACAATCATTTCAATATGTTTTATCGTAAAGTGTGTTGAGATTGGATCCTAGCATGTTGGGGATATTATTGTACAAGACACCACTGAAGAATCTGGCATATAAATGCTGGCCCCCTCAGAGACACAGGAAGAGGATAGGGATATGCGCCTGCTGGGAACTCACTAGCAAATGTAGCGATGGATGCCCTGGTGCTCCCAGAGACAGAGAGTCTTTTTCATGCAGTGAACAAATTCCTGGAGTTCCATTGGGTCAGTGCATCTTTTGCATTTCCTCAACTACTTGGCTCTAGTCTATGTAACCCACTGGTGAGCTTGTGCTAAAAGTCCGCCACTGTGCTTGATCCATAGAGGACATGAGTCTGTTACAGTCACAGTTAATGAGACTTTGCTCTTTGCTTCAAGTTGTAGGAGCTCCTGCTTGTTAGCTTTGGATGTCGCCAGTCCTATCTCATAGACTCAGAGCCTTTAAGGCCAGAAGGGACCATCTTGCTCATTTAGTCTGACCTCTTGCACATCGCAGGCATCACCCATGCCCTCCTGTAATAGACCCATAACCTCTGGCTGACTTTCTGAAGTCCTCAAATAATTATTTAAATACTTCAAGTTACAGAGAATCCACCATTTATTCTATTTTAAACCAGTAAGTGACCAATGCTGCAGAGGAAGGTGAAAAACCTACCAATCTGACCAGGGGAAAATTCCTTCCCAACCCTAATATGGTGATCAGTTGAACCCTGAGTTTGTGGGCAAGACCCGCCAGGCAGATACCTGGGAAAGAATTCTCTGTAACTCAGCACCCTCCCCATCTAATGCGTCATCTCTGGCTGTTGGGGACACTTGCTACTAGTAGTTCCAAATGGGTCACATGCCACTGTAGGCAATCTCCTCATACCATCCCCTCCATAAACCTTATCACGCTTAGTCTTCAAACAAGTTAGGTTTTTTGCCCCCACTGCTCTCCTTGGAAGGCTGTTCCTGAACTTCACTCCTCCAATGATTAGAAACCTTCTTCTAATTTCAGTGTTCTTGTGTCAGCATTGGCATTTAACTTGTATAAACTCCTCTCCCTCCCTGGGACGTGTCCCTCTGATGTATTGATAGAGAGCAATCATATCTCCCCTCAGCCTTTGTTTGGTTAGGCTAAACATGCCAAGCTCCTTGAGATCCCATCCCTTAAGGTACATTTTCCATTCCTCCGATCCTCCTAGGAACCCTTTTCTGCACCTGTTCCAGTTTGAATTCATCTTTCTTAACCATGCAAGACCAGAATTGCACACAATATTCCAGATGAGGTCTCACCAATACCTACTGGTAGTACCTTGCCTTGGTATGTTGGTGGCTGTCCTGTTTACCTGCCACAATAACCCCATATGTTATTTACAAACAGTTTTAGCACATGCTTTTAATGGGCAGCAGGTTTAAAACAAATAAAAGGAAGTTCTTCTTCACACAGCGCACAGTCAACTTGTGGTACTCCTTGCCTCAGGAGATTGTGAATAAATTCATGGAGATTAAGTCCATTAATGGCTATTAGCAAGGATGGGTAAGGAATGGTGTTCCTAGCCTCTATTTGTCAGAGGGTGGAGATGGATGGCAGGAGAGAGATCATTGGATCATTACCTGTTAGGTTCACTCCCTCTGGGGCATTGGCCTCTGTCGGTAGACAACATACTGGGCTAGATGGACCTTTGGTCTGACCCAGTACAGCCATTCTTATGTTCTTATGTTATGTTTTATAATTTATCTATGGCGGAACTAAATATTATGCCCTCTCCTCTCACATGGTCTTGACTTGCTGGAGTTCAGCTGTGAATAGCCAGCAAGATGAGAGAGCAGGAGGAGTCACAGAAAAACTAAACATTTTAAGTAAGTGTCCATCTTGTAGAATCTAATCTAAATTGGCATCATAAAATATTTGCACCCAAATGAAAAGCAAATACCCATATTACACTTTCATTGCAATGCCCTCATCCTACTTTTAATTATAATTTTCTATATTAGCATTCATTTTATTGATTGACTTCATTTTTATTTACTACCAGTCACAACATGCAATTGACAGGGATCATAGGGCCAAAAGAGATTAACATAAAAGATATGTTAATTGTTATTTCAGTGAGACATGTGGTACATGTCTCCTTCATAAGTGTTCAGTACAGTAAGAGTTCTTTTGTACAATAAAGAGCAAAATTGAAGAGATGAAAGCTAAGTAGCTTGAGAATGCAAATGATAATTTCCTCTTTTTTACCAAATACAGGAACTTCTCACTTAAAGTTGTCCCAGTTAAAGTTGTTTTGACGTTAATTTCCTGATCAATTAGGGAACGTGCTCTTTTAAAATTGTGAAATGCTCCCTTCTAACCTTGTTTGGAAGCCTCCTGTTTTGTCCACTGCTTGCAGGAAGAGCAGCACATTGCAGCTAGCTGGTGGGTGGTTGGAACCAGGATGGACCAGCAGCCCCCTATCAGCTCCTTCTATCAGCTCTCCACTCCCCTAAGTTCCCTGTGCAGCAGCTATCCCTCCCCCTTGCCATGTGCTGCTTCTGCCCTCTGCCTTGAAGCAGCTCCCAGAGACTCTTGCTTGCTGTACTGGGGGAGGGGGTAGAAGAGGCTAATGTTAGGGTGTCCACCCCCTACCCTCCTCCTGCTCCTGCACCCCGCTTACCCCATCTTCCATAGAGCAGGGGGGGACACACTATGATGGAGGGAGTTTCTAGGCAGTAGCCGTGGGTCTCAGGTCTCAACAAGCTGATTTAGTTAACAAGGCAGTGTACTTAAGCCTGGGGTCAGCTACTTAAAGGGGAAATGTGCATTTTTTTCTCTCACACACAGGGTGTGTGTTTCTGTCTGCCCTCCCTCCTTTCCTGCTGCTTTGTAGAGTGTTCTGAGAGTTAACCCTTGAGGGCTCAGTCAATTACTAGTTCATTAGCAGTAAGGCATTCCCTGGGAAATATCCCACCCTCTGACTCCTCCACCTCAACCAAGCTTCACAATTATCATCATCACCGTGTACTAGTATTAAATTGTTTGTTTAAAACTTATACTGTTTGTGTCTATATATTTATAATATAGTGTATATATATATTTATATTTATAATATAGTGTATATATATATATATAATATAGTTTTTTGTTTGGTTGAAAAAAATTTCCCTGGAACCTAACCCCCTCATTTACATTAATTCTTATGGGGAAATTGGAATCACTTAACATCGTTTCACTTAAAGTCGCATTTTTCTGACATAAGGGAGGCAGGCTTCTTTTCTGACTTGCCTCAGCTTTACTGTAGTGTAACTCCATTCATTGCAATGGACTTATGCCTGGTTTACACTGGGTTGAGAGCAAAGTCAAGCCTAAAGATTTGGATAAAAATATGCTGAATCAAACCCCACAAATGTTGGGAGAGCTTTTCTGGTAGTATTAAGGTGAGGTAAAAACTACTCATACGAGCAAAAGTTGCAGAATCGAGCCTCACATGTAAGAAAGGAGGGCGAAAGCCACTATGGTGCAGAGTAATAAGAATGCATAAATAAAATTGCAAGACAGTAAAATAAATAATTTAATACCAGGCTACAACCGAATGCTTTGTGCATGGAACGTATTGGATCCATGTTCTGAACTAATACTGTTGGTATTAATTAGCATTAAGCAATAATACTGAGAGACAGGATTCCTTGTTTTCATCCCTACTCTGCCACTGATTTGCTAAAATTCACTTAATTACTTTTCTTTAAAATGGATATAATATTACTTCCCAGATTCATCTCTGTAAGTCTTAATTATTATTTGTAAAATCCTTGGAGGTCCTAGGATCACAGGTGTTAGGTAGAAATTATTATTATTATAATCATTACTTTATTTTATTATTGTTATGCATGTATTTGTTTTAGAGTGAAGAGGGCCATATAAGAACCTAGGAAACTAATTGTCTGCTATCAGTCTATTATTTCTCTGATCTAGGAACATATTTTTTGTTCCTAGGTTACCATACTTCTACGTCACGCGTAGATAAGCCACTCAGCTTATATTTGAACTGTTGTTGTACTGATGTTCTCTGCCTCTGGCATTGATCAGAGACAAACTGAATTGTTATTTTCGCATGATCAGTCAGTAAAATCTGCCGTATTTTTCATGATTCCTTTTTTAATACGAGAAAATATAGAATTCCACTAAATAATAAAAGCCTCAGTGTAAAATTATTTGTATACTGATTTTAAATGTAGGGACAGCTAAATTTGCAGGCAGTGTTCAGCAATTTATAGCTAAAAGAGTGATTGCATTCATTAGTTAAGCTGGAAAACTCTTTAACCGTACAATTTCATTTAAAAGAATAGCTAATAAGCACTTCACTGGTGCAATTGAATAATAAGTAGACACCCATCCAGTTTTACTGGTTAGCTTTACTGACCCAGTGACATTCGTGCCACTTTCATTGGCTTCTCTGTGAGCAGTTCCCTTTTGAATAGTTTCATATATTTTTTGTAGGTTACAGCATGACCTACATGTTGCCTCTGTCTTGGAATATATGGTCAGCATCTGTGAGGTGGCCTGTATTACTACGGGGAACAAAATGAAGGTGTAAAGATCTTCTTTGGATATTGGTATAGACTGAGGTACATAAGCTTTGTTCCTATTTAAATTCTTCTGTAGATATGTGGGAGAAGGGAATCACAGAATATCAGGGTTGGAAGGAACCTCAGAAGATCATCTAGTCCAGCCCCCTGCTCAAAGGGAGACTAATCCCCAAACAGATTTTTGCCCTAGATCCCTAAATGGCCCCCTCAAGGCATGAACTCACAATGCTGGGTTTAACAGGCCAATGCTCAAATCACTGAGCTATCCCTCCCTGCTTCTTGCTGCTGATGCAGCTAGCAAGAAAAATTTGGGGCACATACAACCTTTGTCTTTTTAAAATCTGATTTTAGATGCTTTGTCATGACATGTATAGACCAGATTCTCAGTGGGGGTAAATAAGTGTTGTTCCATAGCTATGCTGATTTATGCCAACTGAGCATTTGACCTGTAATCTGTTCATAAGCTGCTCTTGAAGACTAACACAAATCATATATTGCAATCATCTACTTGTCTTTACCTATTTTGTAAATAATGCCACATGCTGTTAAGGATAAATGATTTGTAAAACCACTTCATGTACCACTTTATATTATTTATTTATTTATTCGTTGACATCCAAATTGTGCTGGTCTTACTCACCAGATCAGTGCAATTGAGAGTAAGGGTGGCATAATGTGGCACTGAATTTTTCTCTGGTTGGACAATGAAAGTGTACAAGTCCCTTAGTTGAGTAAAGACTCCCTACTATCAAATATTTGGTAGAGGTCTTTTTCTGTGAGCTGTCTGTAGGGTGTTTGAAAAAAGTATTCCCTAAACAATTAAATAACAAATCAATAAGTAAAAATCACAGCAATTCAAGAACAGAAAAAAAGACCGAATCCAATAAATGCGTTCACAACATATAATTTGACCGTTTCTAGTGAATCTGTTCCTTCCAGTGTTCACAGTGATTCTGTCACATTAGGCCAGAGATGGGCAAACTACAGCCTGTGGGCCACATCTGGCCTGTGGGACTGTCCTGCCCAGCCCCTGAGCTCTTGGCCTGGGAGGCTCGCCTCCGGCTCTTCCCTCACTGTTTCCCATCCTCCGCGGCCTCAGTTCACTCCGCCGCCGGCACAATCCTCTGGGTGGTGTGGCGGTGGCGGCGGCGTGGCCTGGCTCCAGCCGGGTGGCATGGCTGTAGCACTGCCAGCCACCCAGTGCTCCAGGCAGTGCAATAAGGGGGTAGAGAGCAGTGGGGGTTGGCTAGAAGGCAGGGGAGTTTGGGGTAGTGGGCAGGGGTGTGGATAGGGGTCGAGGTGGTCGGGGGAGGAACTGGGAGTTGAATAGGGGCAGGGGTCCCAGGGGGCTCTCAGAAATGAGAAGAGGGATTGGATGGGATGGTGTGGCTTGGGGACTGTCAGGGGACAGGGGTGTGTGGATGGGGCAGGGGTCCCGGGGGGGTCATCAGGGAACAGGGAGGTTGGATGGGGCAGGAGTCCTGGGGCGGGTAGATAGGAGGTGGGGGCCGGCCCTCCATACTATTTATGAAACCCAATGTTAGGCTATTCCTACCATAGCACATCTATCAAAATCAGATGTAGTCAAAGTAAGAGTGTACACGCCCACTAAGGCTTGAGCTGAACGTTAGTTCTGTTGTCATTTTGTTTGTGTCTTCATTAATAAAGTCAGAACCTAGGAAGGGGTTAAGTCAGTGACTTGGCAATGTGCGTGTTTGCTTTAAAGCAAGTTGGGAAAGACACCTGTTGACAGGCGCTATATGCAGGGCTGGCACTTCCATTAGGTGACCTTAGGCGGTCACCTAGGGCGCCAGGATTCAGTGGGGCGGCATTTTGTGCACTCCCCACAGGGCGCACGGGAGCTTCCGGTTCCACTTCCGTCACGCCGCCGAAGAAGGACCTTCTGCTGACGTGCCGCGGAAAGCAGTGGCAGGCAATTGAGCAGCTCAGTGACTGCTGCTCTCGCCTGCGGCATTTCGGCGGAGGGTCTTTCTTCGGCGGCGCGATGGGAGTGGAACCGGAAGCTCTCACGCGCCCCTTGGGGAGTGCACAAAATGCCACTCCCTGAATTCTGCCTAGGGCGCCAGAAACCCTGGCGCCACTCCTGGCTATATGATATAGTAATAAATGACCATTGGGCCAAAGTGCACTCCACATACGGACCAGAAAACTCCATGATGTCACTTTTGTGGAGATTCCACTGCATCTTTTCAAAAGGGATATGGGGCTTGTTCCCCCTTCCCCATGGATGAAACCAGGGTTACATACCACAGATCTAGTGAATCCCTTTGGCTGTCCATACAGAGTCCTCCACATTAGTTCTGGGCCCCCTCAGAATCTGACCCAGTTCTTACTTGCCCTTGAAAACCCTATTTATGGGGATGCTACAGCACAGAGCAGCCTTTGCAGGAACATACTCTGGCTGTATTAACTTTTCTACAGCCGTTCTGCTGAGTGCAGGGCTGTGAATAATGTACATCCCCACAGCCCTCTCCCCAGCGTACTCCTAGCTTTCCACCTCTCTCTATATGAAGCACTTTTTAGAGTCTAGGGATAGACAGCAGGGAAGGGGAAGATCCAGGAGCAGAAAGTCCCTTTTGCATGCAACAGTGCTGTCACTAGAGTTTGGCACACAAGAGAGAAATATGTGGAACCCTAATGTCAAGAACACCCCAATTAAGTTCAAGTGTCTTCCCAAGTACAGTGTCTTGATAAGCTAAGAATGCACCTTCAACAGGAGTTATGCAAGACAGAGTGATTTCTAAGCCAGCACGGCTTCTCATTTGCATAGAAATCACTCTTCTTGAATCTAATTGCTGTATTTTTGCCATGTTTGTGACATTCCAGATGGTGGCCCCCACATTTTCCAGGCCAGGGTGATGTCAGATGGGTGACTGGAATGACGTCTACCAGATCATCCAGTCCCATGGTAAAACCCATGGGAGGAAACGGTTGAGGAGAAAATCACCCCAAAGATTCTCTAGAAGAAGGTTGCCCTGTCATCAAGGTTGTCCATAAACTTGGTGGTCCCAGGAGATCCATAGGATGCCAGGGCCACATTCATGAGTTTTCTGTGCCTCCATCATGACTATGGCCCCCAGTAACCCACCACCACCACCTTCCTGACAACATAGCTCCAGAGACTTCTCTGGTTTCTGCTGCCTCCCAGGATCTCCACCGGAAGCTACACAGGGTGGATAATACAGTCAGCACCTTTAGTTCTTTTTTAACACATTTCCACAGGCCCAAAATGAGGGTGATGTGCATCCACCTGGTCCCACCCACACCCTGACCACTCCTCCTCCATCAGCCCACCCCCCAGAAACAGGGAGGACCACATGAGAGTCCTCTTCCTGTCCTAATCTCGGCTGGACAAACCGGGCCTTCATTGGAGAATTTTAGAAAGATTAACCTAAAAAATTTGCAAGTATTCTCCAAAATGCTTTATAAAATAAACTAATCAATGTTTACTTGATGCCTGTGAACCACTGAGGAAGGCAAATCAATAAACTTGCCACAAGATGGATGGGCTCTGCTGTAGCAGCACTAAGCTCTCTTGGTGGTTGGTTAGATTAGTCCCATTAACGCTAAAGAACCTCAGTGTGATGACTACATTTTTACTGTGTATTTTAGTTCTAATGAAACTGACTTATAACACTGGGTAGAGGTAAGCAGGACTGTCATTTTTTTATTACAAAAAGCTGGAATATATTTTTTCCTTTCGTTTTTGTTCCGCAGCAATGGAGAAGTTCCAGCCAACATCCTGTCTTATCTGGGGTTATCCTAACAATTACTCGCATGCTTCTATAACACCTTTGAGTCAAAGAGGTTGAAAAACAAGATGTGGTTCAACTATAAAAAGGGATTCGGGGGCCAATCTTGCAAACCTTACCCATGACAGGAGTCATAGTGAGTTAGACGAATAGATTCTAAGGCCAGAAGTGACCACTGTGATCATCTAGGCTGATCTCCTGCATAACACAGGCCACAGAACTTCCCTGAAATCATTCCTGTTTGAAACAGAGCCTCTCTTTTAGGGGAAAAAAATCCAATTGTGATTTCAAAACGGCCAGTGATGGAGAATCCACCACAAGCCTTGGTAAATATTTCCAGTGAGGTCAATGGGACTGCTGACCCAAACAAGGATTATGTATGTGAGAAAGGGATGCAGGAAAGGGATTGCTTCTTAAGAGCAAATCCACTATCCAAACACTAGCTTGACTCTCAATGCCTAGGTTGGGTTTGCAGGGCTGGCAGTTAAAAAACCTGCCTTCATTTGTAAGGTGAGCACACTTAACATATAGTCAATGAGAGACAAAAAAACAATGGAGCCTTACTATGCCATTGTTATAGTCATATTTCAAACTGGAACAGCACGTCAACTAAGCAAGCATCTAAATACTCTGTAAAGAGGAACATGTGCTTCTATTACACACATGAGGAATCTGGGCCAGAGAAGGGAAGGGATAGCTTTTCAAAGTTATCTAGGTGCCTAAAGATGCAGATAGGCATCTCCTGGGCTTTTCAGTCGTACCTAAGCAACTGTGCCTAACTCCCATTGAAAATCTGGCCCAATGTGATTTCACACATGGAGTCTGGAAACTTTTTATTTCCCTTTTTGTAACTAATTCACATTTCTATATGTTGAATGACTGTAGTCCTCTTCTCAATGTATCTAATGCTACTGTAACTGCCGGGTGGAGGAAGGGATCTGTGTCCAATATGCCCTCTGAAAAGATGCAGATAACATTTTGACTTCTGGTTTATCCCCAGAGAATACTAGAGTGTTGGTTTAACAGATCCTTACTGAGTTGCTGCTAGTAACAATAATGCCTCTGCCCTCTTTTGACAGTTTCCATGAAGCTAGAAGCAACTCGGAAATTTTGTGTTCAAATTTTAGTGCAGGAGCCAATGGTAATCTTGGCATGTGTAGTAGGTCTGTGGCAGAGAATTTGTATTTGAAACTGTCTTCTTTAAACTGAGCCATGAATTTAGTAAGAAATTAAACTACAGGAAGTTGTGAATTTGAAAGAACATTAAAGCATATCAAGCAAAGAACCGTTGCAATAACAATAATTAATAACCCGAAACTGAGGCTAATTAAGATTTTGCGTGTTGGAGTGAGAGGTTGTGAAGATATACGTACTGAAGATCTGTATTTCTGCATTAGGTGATTAAAAAGTATGTAACCTGTAAACTCATATAATTTGCCGGGTTCTGGGTATAATCTCTTTTAATTCCCTGTCAAAATCAAAATGCAGAACAGATTTGCCAAAATGTTTGCAGATTTTTAGAGTGACATTGGGCTGATTCTGGAGTGACCTCAGGGGACTGATTTATGGCTTCACGCTGAAATTATGAAAGACTGTGGTTTTATTCATTATATCCATTAATCACTTTATCACATTTTATGGTGAAAGATCAATACCAAACCAGTTAATAGTTCTTTGTCCCAATGTTCTGACAGGCTAAAGGCACTATTAAAGGCAAACATTATAAGGCAGAGCACATGTGCAGCGGGGTGTAGTACCTAGAGGTTGAAAGCAAATCCAGGTGAGATTTGGCAGTTTAGACTGAGTTTTGCTTTAGACTGTCGGTTCATTCAAACCTGACAATCAAATTGAAACTCCGGACATATGGACCAACGAAAATAAGCTCACCAACGTCCATGAATGTAACACTTCTGGCCACCAGTTTTCCAGAGTTCCAGATAGAACCCCATTGCCTTCATGATATATTTGTATTTGAGGCATTGGTTCCAAGAAGAACCTTTCTGTTACTAGTGGAATATTATACACCGGGGAGGTGTTTATTTTATATAAATAGTACTTAGAGCCCAAATGAATATATAACCATAAATCTGAGGTGGGGATTTATATAATGTGTAGGGCCAAAGTTTTTGATGGTGTAGATTTGAGTAGCACCCCTGAATTCTGTACAGCTGCACAACTGTATGCCAGCGGATAATCTGACCCATAAAATGTTTAAATTTTAATATTTTTCAACTTATAAAATGATGCATCTTATACTAATGTCTGTAACTGCAGATGATTAGATGTTAACATTTGCAAAAGTGGCAGTGGGTTTATCAAGGATTAACAGCATTTGCAGCATGGAATGTTTCATTTCAGGCCAAATCCTGCAGCCATGAGGGACAACTCATGCTGAACGTCGTCAGAGTTTTGCTCGAATAAAGTCTCCAGAAGCAAGTGCTTAGTTTGCTTGGTGTGACGGAGATGAGCCTGAACTGCCAAATTTGGATCCTAGATGTGGAATCAAACTTTCCCAAAGATCAGAATAGTGGAGCAGCTTGAATCTGAGATGGATCGTTATAGTGTCTGGCATTCTTTGGACCCAGTGTTTTGTTTCAGGCATATCTTTAATGGGAGGGTTGCCCAAGCCAAGCCATGAAAGAACAATACAATAGCAAAGTTGGTAGGTGGAGTTCTGGGTTAGTGTGTTAGTCATTAGCCTGACAGGAGTTTAAATGCTGGCTCAAGTCCCAAAGGAAAATGAATTTGGTCTCATTACAGTCCTCATTTGTTCCCATTACAAAAAACCACCTCACAATAGTAGAAATGTCAATCTGTGCTCCAAAGAGGCCCAGGATTGAAATAACAGGAGGTACAGACTGGGACTGAAGTGATTTAGCAGAGCTGCGTCTGAGGAACTGTGCACAGAGCCTGCCTCCACTACACCTGGCTCATGTCAGTGCTTCCTTTCAGAAGCAGGAAATTAAAATATTACTGAACTGGAGCCCAGGGCCACCCAGAGGATTCAAGCGGTCTGGGGTCTTTGGCGGGGAGGGCCTGCTGCCAAAATGCTGCCGAAGACCCAGAACTTCGGCGGTGGGTCCCAAGGCAGAAGGACCCCCCACCGTAGGTCTTCGGAGCACTTCGGCAGCTGGTCGCAGAGCGGAAGAACCCCTGCTGCTGAAGACCTGGAGCGGAAGAAGTTCTGGGGGCCCGGAGCGAGTGAAGAACCCCGCTCCAGAGGCCCCTAAAAACTCTCATAGACTCATAGACTTTAAGGTCAGAAGGGACCATTATGATCATCTAGTCTGACTTCCTGCACAATGCAGGCCACAAAATCTCACCCACTCACCCCTGTAACAAACCCCTAACCTATGTCTGAGTTATTGAAGTTCTCAAATCGTGGTTTGAAGACCTCAAGCTGCAGAGAATCCTCCAGCAAGTGACCCATGCCCCATGCTCTCGTGGGGGCCCCTGCGGAGCCCAGGGCCTGGGGCAAATTCCCCCACTTGTCCCCTCCTTCTGGGCGGCCCTGCTGGAGCCTGCTTCTAGTGAGTTTAGATGGAGTGAAGCCCCATTTATATGGAAGAAAAATAAAACACCACTCCTCAGCTTTTAATTGCAATCCAGTTATAGTGACCTTGTTCAGTGAAAGTAAAACAAGAAGGTTCCATTGTAATAGACTATAGATCAACGAGCATGGGAAATGCTTATCTAATTGCCTGTCTACCTTACGAATTTCTAATGCATTTATCACCAGAGTGGTTAAGGTGCTGACTTATCCTAAGCAATACTCCTCCTGGAAGTTTGTACCTTTTGTAGGATTAATCAGAAAATGGAGTTACAGTTTCATGTGGACAGTACTTTGTGTATCTAGAAATAATTTTCTGCTTCTGAAATACTAGGACTGGCTCATTCCAGATCTGGGTAGATTTACCATTGTGTTACACAGGAAAATACAACAGGGTGCAGAAATTCTGTTAGCAGTGCAACATTGATCTAATTTCCATTAGGAAATACTTTCACTTTGATTTTCATGCAAACATCCTTTTTTCCAGTGCAGAAACAGAAGAAAAGCTTAAACCTTGAACAGAAAAAAAAATAAGGTCACCAAGTGTTTAATGAGAACATCGATTTTTGGTGCCCACTGCTTGCATTTCTGTTCTATTGTCCCTTGGTTCAGACATCAGTGCAATTACTGAGCTGTTCTTTCTCCCATTCCCCTGCCTTCTTTGCTTTGTTATCTTCTCACACAGAAAGGTTAGAAGGAGGCAGAATTAAAGCAAATTATTTTCCTTAAAATTTTGGGTGCCTGCAAATATAGTTATCAGGGAAGAATATGCACATCATGCCGAATTGTATTCTGTCATGTTATATCTTTCACCTTTGAAGAAAAGGCTTAATACCTTCAGTGGGCTAATACCCTCTAAATACTCTGGAGTAGGAAATGACCATCATGCTGAACTGTGAGATGTGTTTTGTGCTGCTGATATTATATTCCTTCACACCAAAGAGCTGAAACTGGCCTCCTCCTCAACAAATCCTCTGACTCCATCAGAATCTATTTTTTTCCCCTTAGGCTTCACAGTACCAAGCACACTGGTATAAAAAACTAGTAGAATCATGATATTCACATTACCCTTTTCCATCACTAGAAGGAGAAAATCAGTATTTGCATCAGCACCCTCAGTCCCATACCAACCCGAACCTAGAGAAATCTATGGAATCCAAATGTACGAAGACACCAACTCATCACCACCTCAGTAACTTTCCCTGAAAACAGGACGTTCAAGATAGGACAGTCATCACTGGCAAGGCTGAGCGTGACCCTAAGCATGTTTGAGTATTTGCAGTTTGCTATCATGATGTTCGGCACAACAATCCATGTTATTAAATGGGCCCAGTCTCCTCCAGCTCATTTTGATCATCCACAAAGGGTATGAGTACATCTTACAGGTGCAACTCAAAACCTCAGGAAGCAAAAGTGGGGAAGGTTAGTCAACATGCCTGTCATTTCCTCCTTTTAGCTCTGACAATGTTCCTAGGGAAGTGACATGTTCAGCCCAAATCTAAGAAATAAGTTGATGCATCGTCACAACAAAATCTACTCAACTTTGTTAGGGTCCTGTGTTTCCTTGAGCCCACGTGATGCCATCTGGCATTCACTGTGACTTTTACCCAATCATAAGATCCAGCCAAAGAAAACTGGATCCAAAATCTAGATGGCTGGAATTTAGAATAGAGCTGGTTGAAAAATTTCAGATGAGAGTTTTCAGCAGGAAAATAGAGATTTCAGAAATTGAAACATTTGGTAGGTATGTAGTGATAAGTCAAAATTTTGATGAAAATGTCACCGAAGTGTTTTGTTCTGATAAGATCAAAGTGCTTCACTTAGACTCTAGTGTTATGACTTTTAATATATTATATTTTATACTGGCCACAATGCCAAAGTCAAAATAAAGTGTTTCACCCTTATCAAAAATGAAACCTTTGGTTAAGGATATTTTAATATATAGAAAACAAAAATCTGGGGAAATTTCTACTTCTTGTTCTGATTTGGGACCAAAAAGGAAATTTCAAAATGTAGGCATTTCCTATAGAATGGAAATTCTGTTTTTGACCAGCTCTAATTTTGAAGCTTTCATAAAATCCTCTTGGGTGTGGCCTCTGTGCTGGAGGACTTCCTTATTTCTCATGGAGAAAAAAGGAAGAGCCCTGAGCAACATTCATTATAAACGTTTATTTTTGCAAACAATGTTTTCAGGAGCTCAGTTTAAGAAAAGGCCTTAACAAACACTAATAACGGCCTGTGAGAGAGAGCGAAAAGGGGGAAGGGTTAGTCTCTCAGTATTAGTCATCTGGTGAACACATGATGTTGACCAGAAGCGCATACTTATGGGGTCATACCCGGTGATGTCACAGTATTAGGGCCACTACTAAGGGTAGGTGCTGTATTCTGAAAGGCTGAGATAGTAAGACCTTGAACTTACATAGCTTTATCGGAGGATCTCACCTCAAAGCAAGGTACATAATATTTTCCCCGTCACAATGGGGACACAGAAAAGTAAACAGAGTGGCCCAAGCACACACAGCAAGCCATTGGCAGAATTGAGAATAGAATACAAGTCTATTGATTCCCAGCCTCTTTGCTCTTAGTACTGGAGATGTTACCAAATGTTAAACTGCAGTACTTTTTGCTCCCTCGCTGATAACCATCCATTTGGAAGTGAACTTACTTTTAACATATAGCATAATGCATCCTTCTTTCCTAGCCCAATCTTTCTACGCCCAAATTTAGCCTGAGTCATTACTGAGCACATGGTGGCCTCTCTTTTTTATTGTAGCCACTGACTGCCAGCATATAACTGCTTTGTAAAATGCTTCAACATGGCTTTAATCCAAAAGAGCTACCATATATAAAAGAGCATGTGGTTCTTTTTTTCTCTTTAATGCTTAGAGACACAAAAAGCCACAGAGGCAACTAACCCTCTCATCTCCCCTAGGGCAACTGGGTGCAATTTCTGGTCAACAAGGCCATTTCTCTTGTGTTTTTCTGTGAACAAGCAGCACTCTTAGACACACCAGTTAAAGGGCATTTATTTGCCGTCAAGTCATTTATTCATTATGTGCATGTCTGAGGCACATTAATGATGGAGAGATATGCCACGGAAGAGTAGTTAATGGCCAGTGGAGCGATTTATTTTTGTTCTGTGTGTGTGCAGATGTGTTTTTAAAACACCACATGCCACTGAGAGCCCTGGATGGAGGATACGTGCTTGTCAAAAGGGCCATATATTTTCTTTTGAGTCTTAAGAGAAGGAGGCATGAAGAAGATACTTACAGGCAAATTGAGGCCAGCCATCCATTTCGTGTCTGTGAAAGAGGTACATATAAGCTGCCTAATAAGACTCCTTTGTTGGCTAATATAGACAGTTTTTTCCCATTTTTATAGTTTCAGGTGAAGGTTGCAGCCATTTAAATAGAGCCCAGCAAAAAGACAAGCACTAGCCAAGCAGAAGCATTCACATTGGGGTATATATATGATTCCAAAAAAGAAAAATGTATAGCCCCTGACTACCACCTCCTGCCAATCCCTCCCCCTCCTCTGATGTCCTGGTGCACAGGAGAAAGACAAGAATTGTCAAGCAATGGCCATTCTAAACACCGAACTTGTAAAGAGCTGCCACCAATGGCCTAAGAAGTGTTGGGCAGATCAAATCTTAAGGAAATGTAGGGCACAACCATACAATGGCAAATGAATGGAATGAATGGTCCAGTTTCCATCTTTCCCATCTCCATTACTTATGACTGGGTAACAACGTAGCACAGGGATTAGCAACCTTTGATATGCAGTCCATCAGGCAGGCCAGGATGGTTTGTTTACCTGCAGTGTCCACAGATTCAGCCGATCACAGCTCCCACGGGCCGTGGTTCACCATTCCAGGCCAACGGGAGCTGCGGGAAGCGGCTGCCAGCATATCCCTCAGCCCACACCGCTTCCCGCAGTCCCCATTGGCCGGGGACGGCGAACCGCAGACTGTGGGAGCTGCGATCAGCCGAACCTGTGGACACTGGAGGTAAACAAACCATCCCAGCCCACCAGCAGCTTTCCCTGGCGGGCTGCCTGGCAAAGTTTGCCAATCCCTCACGTAGCAGTAATCCTGTTGAACAGAGTGTATGAAGAACAACCAAGAATGCCGTGAAAACATCCAGCATAGTGAAGGGTTAGGTGAATCTTTTTGAACCTAGCAAGAGTAAAATCACAACCTCCACTTCTGTTTCTACCATCATCACTGTAGATCACTGATGGCATCTTAGTACCATATGTGGTGGGCCCCCAGAAATCCTAGCTGCTGTGCAGCTGCCCCACCTCCAGGGGGTGTGAGGACCCACAGAGCCCCATTTTGTCACAGATATTTTTAGTAAAAGTCAGGGACAGATCACAGCTTCCATGAATTTTCTTTATTGCCAGAGACCTATTCCTGACTTTTACTAAAAATATCTGTGACAAAATCTTAGCCTTATTTATGAGTCATAGGTACCCTTTGTAAAATGGTAAGAGCAGCAGGGAAGCAAAGAATGTGCTTTTTATCTCAGTATTAAAACGGAGAGGAAAAGATCAAAGGACAGCAAGGTCAAAATTACAACTATGTCTTCATCACCTTCATAGTTGGTGGACGAATTGGAAAATGTATTTGTGAACTATCTATTTGACAACTCAAGGGGAAAATGTGTCAAATTATTTGCTGGATGCTATTCAAAAATCTATAGAACTGGATGAAGAGTGAAAAATGTATTCATGATAATGTATTCAAACAAAAATGCCAAATTAATTGTCAAAATTATTTAGAATGAATACTTCAACCTTCTCTAGCCAACTTCAGTGTTGTTGATTGTTGTATTTTCTTTTTGATGAAGGGAACATTTTGCTGTGAGGTTGGTTATGTTTGTGTTCAGCTGGGTGAAATCAAAACTGCTCAATTATGTGTCACAAATGCTCTTTACTGTGATCAGCTAATGGAAATTCCCCATTAGGTCATAGAGTAGGGAACTGGCAGAAGGGGATGTCAAGAAGGTTCTAAACCTGACACTGGAACTAGCTGTGATATAATCTAAATCATGTAGCGGAGTCAGGTACATGGCCGGCTCCAGCTATTTTGCTGCCCCAAGCGGTGAAGGGAAAAAGAAAAAATAGACCCCTAACTGAATTGAGCTGCTGCTGATGTGCCACCAAAGAGGAACAGAGGGACTGAAGGACCTGCCGCTGAATTGCCACCGAAGACCCGGATGTGCCACCCCAGCAACGGACAGAGTGCTGCCCCTTTCTATTTGTCGACCCAGGCACCTGCTTCCTTTGCTGGTGCCTGGAGCCGTTCCTGGTCAGGTACAGTCCTTCTTGTCACATTAGTTCCAAACGGCAGGACAGGATCAGATTTAAAGGAGTCCCAGTTCATCTACTGTCATTTTAAAAGAATACTTTTATCTTCTTTACATTTAAGTAGGTTAAATGAATAGGTACAGATAGCAACTGAATTCCACCAGATGTTACAGTCAGATGGCATGTTCCAATTACTCTCTTTTTTGGTAAAATGAACTCTACAGCTACATTCTTGAAATAATCCAGATTGTTAAACTTTAAGCAGAAATTAATTGTCTGGATAATAGAACTGAACTTGATTTTCAGTCTACATTCATGCAACCCCATCTTTAATTTTGTTTTCTACAAATTCTACCATCATTTATACCAAGTAACTCCATGGACTTCAGAAAAGAGACTCTGGTCTTATACTGGTGTAACTGATATCAGAATCTGGATTTTAATAAATTAATTGCTACAGGATCATGAAGGATTCCTCCTATATACAGTATTGTGCAACTGGGCCAGGTTCACTTTGAACTGGGCCTTTCCCTGAAGAATCAAGTATCATCTACTGCTAAGGACAGGACACTGACTTCATGG
Organism: Chelonoidis abingdonii; assembly: GCF_003597395.2. NCBI lineage: Eukaryota > Metazoa > Chordata > Testudines > Testudinidae > Chelonoidis > Chelonoidis abingdonii. Next base: position 92,434,198 of record NC_133775.1, read on the forward strand.
ACCAAAATTACAACCCAGCTAGGATCTATGGTATCTCCTATTACAAGAGTAATGGCTTAAAACCAAGGATTGGGCTGACAATGGTCTTAACTTCCCGTTTTGATAACTGAGACTACAGACTAAATCCTCAGCTGTTGTGAACTGGTGGTGTAGCTTCATTGAAGTCTATTGGTTTATGCCAGCTGAGGAGCTGCCCCTGCATCTTTAGAAATGTGCAAAGAATAAGTAGAGACTCCCCAGACCCGTGTGGGGAAAATCCTGCTTCTTGAGGGGTGCAGCATTAGATAATACTTCAGTGACTCAAATATCTCTTCAATGGCAAAAAGACTACAAGAGCAGATATTTTGCCTTGAAAAATAATATTCATCATAGTGTCTTCCACTCATCTTTTTCCTACATGCCCCTGGCTTTGTTTCTTCAACAGTATAGACCATTACTGGAACAATTCTGTGTGTGTCACTATCAGTCTCACATATTTGCACCCATATCACGGAGTCAAACTGCTGGAAAAAATATCACTTGAACCTGTCTGTGACTGTCCTGAGACTGGTATCTAAGGTCAGCGTGAAATTTCACTATTGAATTTGAATTGGGTGCTTGAGACTTACTGATGTTAAGTTGATTATGCCTAGCCATTAGCATTACCAGTATCTCACTTTCACCTGTGCTGGAAAGAAACTACCTTGCACACCATGCTACATACCAAGTTAGGGCGGTCAGGCATGAGAGGAACATTTCCCCGCAATAGTACTTAGCCTTCCTTTTCTAGTTACAGAGAGTAGCTCTGTTCATGAGCAATACATGAGCCCTACAAGTTTTATGATAAAATAATGGGTATTGTTGTTGTCAGGGAGCAGTGAGATAATAAATGAAAATTCTTTGCAACACTGAAATGCAAAAAAATGTTCTATTTATTGAGCAATGTTCAAAACAAAGTTCTTGAGATATCATCATGTGATCTGTGTAGGCTGTGTCCTGAAAAGCCAGCCTATATGGATGTTCTTTTTGTTTGTAAGAGTTTACTGTGGTGTCTTTTGAGAATACAACCACTTTGTAGCATTCTGCTGCTGCTTGTGTGCCACCTTCCACTTGAGAGGTGGTTGCTGGAGCTTGTTAAGGACTTTGATATGTCTTCTAAAATCAAAATACGTTAGAGTAATTATCCAAAATACTGCAGCATTTTGAAATATATTGTTGAATACAATATCTATGCTGAATATTATATATATATATATATATATACACACACACACATACATACACACACACACATTTATTTAAATGTAAACACTTTATAAAATGTAAAGATGACTGATCATCATTGTCCTAAATCCATTTACAATGAATAACTCAAATGGATGAACAGAGCCCCCAGCATAGGATGTATGGCAAAGGTCAGGTCTCAAATGGAGGGAAGTCCATAAATAAATTTCCTTCTAAGCTGATGACATCTCAGTTGAGTAATATATATATATACACACAGGGGTGAGATTTATTAGCTCTCAGTCCCTCTGCCGTAAGATACTTTGGTATTGCACCTTAATGGGTCACAAAGTCAACAAAGAATTGTGGTCCTTTCATAGGGACTTGAATTCACAGTCCTTCTGTATTTTCTCTGGTCTGGTTTCCAATATCGTGTCATCCAAATCATGCCTTCATTTTGGCAGCATTCATAAGCACCACTCCAGTGTCTGTCATTAGGTAAGACTTTAATAGGTGCTGGTCTGCCCTGGGCATTTTTCCTTGGTTGGGATCAGTTTAATTACAGTGGAGGATTTTTTTTTTTTATCACCTGCCCTTTCCGTTGCCTGCAAGGATAATGTGCTATTAAAATACAAAGGCTAGAAGAAAAAGAGCGAGGGCAGAAACGGATTTCACACCTGGTTAACACTGGAGCAATTCCAGATGTTTCACCAGTGTAAGTGAGATTACAAATCAGCCTGAAACTGTGAAAAGTGGATTGTTGGTTGTTTGTTTAATCTGGATTTCAACAGAATTAATTTACTGAAAACCTACTGGGAACAGTTTTCAAAGCCTATTGGGTGGTGATTTCTTCTATAAAACCATGTTATAAACTGAACGTTGCAGGAATCTTTAGTGCTTGGGATTAACTGCGTGGAATGTGCTTTTTAAGCGACTTTTACAACATGAGTAAGAAATCATTAAACAACCAGGATGGAATAATTTGGGGGGGATTCACTTTAAATGCAATACCATGTTCCAGCTGCAGAGAATGCCATTTGTGTTGCAGAACATAGAGATCAGGTGCTGTTATTTGTCTGCCACAAATACACGTATGTCACAGACAAAAGCAGAAATCAATGGGAGATAGGTGCCTAAATATCTTTGAGGATCTGGGCCATGGGCATTTTACTATACTGGTGGTCAGCAAATGTGTATAAGGTCACATCCTGCTCTCCTCGCTCCTGAAAAACTCCCTTTTACTTCAGAAGGTGTTTTGTCTGATTCAGGGCTGCAAGAGTTTTCTGTTTATGTTTCACTTCTCTAATGCCATCTTTTCAATGATTCTTCTTAGCTCAGACCCCAAGTTTCTTTCCTATCTGAACCTGAGGAAGAATTTGTATTTTGGGAGAAGAATGAGTCCAGATGGAAACTCTCCATTTTCTTCATAACCCAGGATTCAGGAGACACGTTATGACTAGAATTAGCAAATTACCTGTTTAAATCTTTGTACGTGGATGGGATATTTCCCTTTGTATTTGATAGCAGAGAAAACACATATTTGGCTGGGCTTCTTCATCGTTTCCTCTTGCTGTCTCTTAGTTTTGTTTTTCTCATTCTGAACTGTTCCTGTCTGTATCCAAACTTAACTGTCAAAACATGTCTATGGTTACATGCATCTTCTATAACTGAGCTCCGCTGCAGTCAAATTGCACTAATCAGAATGCTACTGAATAGAGAACAGAGATGTAATGCAAAGAGATGATTCTCTCAGGCTAAGTGGCCTGTGGATACCAATGTGCTTTCACAATATACACCACTCACAAAAGAGAAACAAGTGCTTGATATATGGCATGGGGAGTATGTTTAGTTTAAATTAAAACGTGTTTGTGCTAAATGATGTTTTAGTGGCACTCCATTGAGAAAGAAAATTAAGATGGGTTATTGTGAGTTTTTCAAGTGTTCGTTAGGACTGCTGAAATATATAGACTCAGTCTGGGGGAGCTGTGATTTCTCAGGCTCTCTACTCACCATTCACTGTGATATTTTGCTTTGATCTGAGCACCATTCAAAGAACAAAAAGAACATTACTCAATTAACTGATTCATCTCTGGGGTGATAGGCAGTACAGTTGACTGATATTCTGTGATTGAATGCTATTGTTTTATTCTTCGCCCAATCCCCAGGTTGGTGCTGTAAGCAACACTGTATATTCACTTAGTTTAGGAGAAAGATTGTTCCCACACAACCCACCCCTGCCCCCATTGAAGTCAATAGCAACATATCCATGCACCAGTAAATGGAACAGAATCAAGTGCCTAATCTGAAAGGCATTTGTCAGTTCAAGGCCCTGGTCTACACTGGAGGAGGATCGATCTAAGTTACGCAACTTCAGCTACCTGAATAACTTAGCTGAAGTCGACGTACTTAGACTTACTCACCGTGGTGTCTTCACTGCAGTGAGTCGACTGCTGCCGCGACCCCATCAACCCTGCCTGCGCGTCTCGCGGTGGTCGAGTACAGGAGTCAACGGGAGAGCGCTCGGCAGGTAGTGTAGACATACCCCAAGTTGCCTCATGACATTTCCAGTGGAGATTTTAAAGCACCATTTGACAGCCCAGGGAGCAACTATTAGACTGGACAGATGTACAGCAGAGAAGGAAAATTGAACCCTTCATTTTTACAATGGCTCAGTGCCAGGTTATTTTGCCCCACTTTTTCTGTGACTTTGATATACTGGGAATCTTTCATGTTCAGTAGCCTTCAAACTAGGCAGCTGTTGCATAATTAAGGACACCTTTTCTTCCTGTTCTAGAGAGAGCTTTACATCTTTCCCCCCGTAATGAGGCCTGCAGGGAGATAAATTAAAGTCAGATTAAATGACTGTATGATGGGTGCAGTAGAGACTAATGCTTTATCCTTCACAAATACAAACTGTGTATTTCAGCAATTGTATAAATGGATTGGGAGCTTCTGGGGCTAACCGGGGAGATCCCTCTTTCCATCAAGTTCGTATTTGGATCAATTAAAATAGTTTGCTAATATACATTTTGGGCAGGTTTTAAGATTTTTATGGCACAGAGTTTATCTTTCTATTTGCTCTGACACACACCTAGGAAGATATGTAAATAAATTATTATCTGAACCTCCTTGAACTTTGGGGAATTGGTGGGGCATGGGGGTTCGAATTCAAACGTGGATCTGAATCCAAATGTCACAGCTTCAGGGTGCTTGATATATGGATCTGAATTCTTCAGCCCAAGCCACTTTCTCTAAATGTATTAGGCTACGTTCATCCATGTATTTTGTTCCCTTTGCATTGCACTGGCAAATAGAGCTGGACAAGAAATTGTTTTCCTGTCCCGTGAAAATGTTTGAGATTTTGAAAAATTTTCGCATCTTGAATTGGGACGAAAAGTCAAAATCTTAAAAACAAAATCACAAACTGAAAATATAGGAATGTGGGGGAGGGGAGGGACGGAGGAGGAGCAATTGAAACAAAATGCTTTGATTTTGACCATTTATTTTTTTAACTGAAACTACTTTCAATTTTGAAATAGAGAAATCATTTCAAATTGGAAAATTGACATGTTTCATTTAGACAACATTAAAATGAATCATGGTGACAATTTCAAAACTTTTTTTCTTTTCAAATTTTTTTCCAGATGAGAAATTCATTGAAACTGACCCTAGCCCATGGAAAGTTTTGGTTTTGACAAATCGGCCTTTTCTGATTAAAAAAAATATATTTTTGTCTACAAATTCCCAGCCAGCTCTCCTGGAGACTGGAATCCCAGTTTGACTTTCTGGATAAACCACTTTTGTGGCTGTTTTGTGGTGCCAGAGTATCACAAACCAGCTGGAGCAGACAGATGAATCTGGCCCATTGTTCAAAAGCGGCCTGACTGAGTTGCTTTGGTGGGGTTGTCAAGTAATATGCCTTAATTTGAACATTAGAGTTCAAATATAAGGTACTCGCATGAAGTTCTCTAAGCTTAATCTCCAGCTTAGATCTGATAGGCTGCCACCAGGTCAGGAATTAATGGGGCCTGACCCCCCCCTTTCTTCTCTCTGGTGTCCCCCACCCTCCCTTGGGGGGACACCCAGACTCCAAATCCCTTGGATGCAAAAAGCAGGGAAGATAACCCCTTCCCCCCCTCCTTCTCAGGCTTGCCTTTTGGTCTAGCCTGCGGTACCAAGAACCGTTTTTCTGCTTCCCTCAAGGACTTGAGATGCAAAATACCACAGCTTTGGCTTGCCTTTCCCCTCGCCCTCCGTGCGGGGGACAGATGGCCTGATAAGCAGAGGTTTCAATTTCTCTGCCTTACTAGAAAAGACTTCCACAAGTTTTAAAAAAGAAGCTTTATATCGACAAGAGACAATACAGACTAATAACTTGCATAAACGGATTTATACAGGCCTACTTAAGAAACATCGGAATAACCCAGTCTGATTTAAAAATCGCCAATTTAATGACTAGAATCACACGCAGTAAGTACAAACAAGGCCGATCACTCTGTTAAGAGAGGTGGATAATGAGTTCTCGGTTTGTGTATCACGCCTTTTTAGTAGAATGAGAAAGAAGGATTGGCAATCAGTAAGGTAGGCTGTTTCACAGCCCGAGGAAACGAACAAGACGCAGCAATCCACATCTTGTAAATACACCAAAGCTCCCTCACAGCCGAATTGCTTTGGGTTCTTGGTACTCACAGACTTTTGGTATAATATTTGAGATAAGAAGCAGTTAGGAGGAAACCTTGTTTACTCACAGCCGAGAAAACAAAAAAGACACCGAGTATACAAATTCCCACCCCTGACTTTAACCAATCCAGTTCTCTGATTGGTCCTCTGGTCAGGTGTTTGGTTACCCTTTCCAGGTAAAAGAAACTTAACCCTTACCCTACCTATCTACTTATGACAGGGGTGACTAGTGCTCAGCGCGTGGGCTGCTCCTGCTGACTATCTGCTGAACATTGCTGTCATCTCAGATGCGTGGTGGTGGAATTCTGGAAAGGAGGATTAAAGGGCCAAACAAAGTAATGCCTTCACAGGATTTGGTCAGATCCAGACAAGAATCTCCTCTTACCCCAGAACCAACAACAAGAAAAAATAAAGCCAACAAAATATTGACACATAGGATTTTGAACAGGGAACCTAAATGAATCTCACTGGTTTGTTTGATGTTTTGAGTCATCTATATTAATGTTCTAGAGCAGTGATCATCAGAGCTCAATGGTTCAGGAGCCAAATTAGCAATCAGTGTTACCCAAAAGAGCCACAGAAGGGTAAATTCATTGTTTCATTTGCTACAGTTCTATTCATATTTAAGCAGTACGACAGGAGAAATATTTAGTTTCTATATAGCTATAGCTCTATATTATTCTCACCCCAAATAAGTTAATAACTTAGTGCAAGTTGATAACTTAATTGGTTAATAACATAGTAAAAGCATCGTGGTTGGTTAATAACTTAGATTGGTTAATAATTAAATCACACAGTGTTTTAGTATCATGTGCTGCAAAGAGCCGCAGACACACATTAAAGAGCCAGTTGGGGCTTATGCGCCACAGTCCCGAGTATCACTGCTCTAGAGCATCAGATAATTATTTCTTATGAGCTTCATTACTGAGTTTGGGAGAAAATCTGTGGCCTGAAGCCCAGTTAAAGTAACATACATAGATGGATCAAAGTTTATCTGAATCTGCCTTCACAATGTCTACTGCTCCTGAATGCCGCACTCTTGACCTTATTCCTTGAGCACTATCCACTCCCCAGTTCCCTATCCATTGACCTTATTCCTTGAGCACTATCCATTCCCCAATCCTTCCTCTTTCAACCCCTTCCCCATTTCCCAAAGCAGCCTAAGCATGTTTTAGTCCTGAATGGTAACAGTGGTCATATTAGACAAAAATGCAAAAGCACAGCAGGAATGAAACTTAGAGTTGTCTAAAATCCAGAATGTTCTATATGCAGGCCAGGATTAAAGGTGAAAACATCTCCAGTGATTATATTAAAGTCTCTCATTTTGCAATGCCTTGCACTATTTGGAATGTAAGAGCTTATCTTTCTAGTGGTATACAGCCTTCATTACTAGCCCCGTGACAGGTTTTAAGATATTGCACCTTAAAAAATAAGTCATGGGAGTTAGGCACTTATGCAAATCCTACTAGGTGCCAATCTAAAGCTTTGGGTGAAAATCTGGCTCTGAATTCCATAATAGATTGTAGCTATAAAGGACTCTTATCCTCTGAAGCTCAGGCACAGAGAGGGATGCACCATACACACTGAATAGTGAACGCTTTGCTGGATGCTAATATGCACTGATGAAAAAAAAAGGTTACTTCAAGCAATGATTTGTTTAAAGAAAAATATTATAGCTGGGATTTTCAAAGATGCCTAGGGAAGTTAGGTACCCAGTGAATTATTGGGGGAGGGGAGAATCCAGTGACTGGAGGTTGATGTATTCGTCTATTTGGCTCAAATTCTGTTAAAAGTCTAGGTGATGAGAGAGTCACAGGACAGTTGACTTCTTAGCATGCGTACGTGGCTATTGTGCGCATTTATTTATCATGTTTTTAAAAGCTCCACTGGGTTTTTTCCAGTTTAGTTTGACATTAACATGGCTGTTCTCATGGTTTTTCTCTGTATCTGAAATAGAGCAGAAAAATGGAGCTTGGTTTTTTATTTTATTTGGCACTTTTGCAAGTGCTATTTATGAGCAGAGACTTATTGATTGACTGCATTGAGTCAGAACAAATCAACCTCATAGCATTCAGAGTTAAGTTTAGCTGATCAGACACTTTGCTTTATCCTAAGGAAAGGGTTATTGTTTGCAGTCACATATTACAGGGCTGTCAACGCACAGTCAGTCAGTCACATATCTAAAACTGACTATTTGTTCCTGCAGTCGCACCTAGTGCTAAAAAGGGGCCATATTTAAAAATTAGGCCCGTTGTCCTTTTAAAGAAAGAGTTCTTTAGTGAGTCAACTAGTTTTTGGAAATAGCTCTGAGCTAAAAAAACCCCTCAGATCTGAACAATCACAAATAATAATACAACCCAAAATCTTGCAATTGGCTCTTAACGCCATAAGGGGCCAGACTCTGGACCTGAATATGACTCAGACTTTGAGATTTCCTAATTCCATATCCAAGCTGGGCTCCAGAGTCTGGTGGCTTGCACCTGTCTTCTTTAGTACGGTCCTATGGGTCTCTTACAACTCTAAAAACTAGTGTTTTCTGAAAACACCCTGAAATACACAGGTCTGCTCTCGCCTGCAGCTGTTCCACATCAGCTTTCCCTGGATTATATTGTGATATCCTTAGAGTTAGAGCTGAAAAAACTTTTCTAACAAAAAATTCCATCAGCTCTACTTAAAACTGAGAAATAACTCACTCCTTGAATAGTGTCATTGAAAGAATATAATTTGGGACTCTGGGCTATGATTGAATCAATGTATTTCTATGGATATTTATGACTCTGCCACTGGTTTATAGTATTCTTCCTTGGAATAGTCTCTGTTAGCTGCATCTCTCTCTCTCACACACACGAGAGAGCAGAGACCAGTGCTAGCAGCACAGTGTTCTGCTTTGTCAGCACAAGACCCTGCTTTGGCGCACATTAGGGCTTGCATAGCTCTCTGCAGCCTAACGTTTTGGAGAGCCAATTAAAGTAGATAATAGGGTGCGCTGGCTTTAGAGGAAATCAATGTGCAGAGGCGTTAACTTGCAGCAAGTGGCTGGGAGAGAGAAAATATGGGTGATGAGATGACAATAACAGTGTTTGTGTGATTGGAGAGCTCCGTTCATTTAGGCACAAAGCTAAAACCTCCTACAAAGGTTGAAGTGCTCTATGTGTAAGCTTTTTTGCTTTGAAAACCAAAGTCTATGCCCTCATGTTCCTATTTCAGGGTATAAATAGGATTAAATGCTGAGGGCTAAGGCTAAAATCTCCCCCCTAGACAACTGCAAATTGGCATGGTATCATCTCCCACTAAGGCACTGAGCAGGAATCTTTTCCTAGGCTCAGGTGTCAGATCCCACAGGAGAAACTGGAGGGGGTGAGGGTGGCTAGACATCGCTTTCTCCCATCTTCTATTTGATACTAAGCGCCCTCATGAAACAAGACTCAGAAGCATCAGGAAATCATAATTCAGTCACCAGATCCTCACCTAACGTGTTATTGGGATTACAAGTCCCTGAGGTACTTATATTCTTATTTTCTTTGTTGTTTCATTCTTTGCACATGGAAAATTAATTTTATGCTGATAGCATGATTTTAAAATGGAAATCAGTGATACTCCTCTGTTGTTCTGAGTCAGGCCTCTGCAGGAGTCGTTTCAACTGGTTATACGCAGGGCATTCGACAGTGGAAGGGAAAACAACAGCTACATGAAAAAAAACATGCAATACCTTGTTTTAGGCCTAGACACTTTTTTAAACTATTTTGATCAATGGTGGTAGGTTTGGGGGAAAGGAGGCAGCAAAATTTATTCATATGAAAGCATTTAAAGAAAAATAGCAAGTGCTTCCCACCAGCCAAAAATTGGTGACACCTAAGGCTACGTTTTTTTAAAAATAAGCCCTTAACTTACTCTGGAGAGGTGTGTGTCTCTGTGTCTGCATGTATGCATTTGCAGACACAGGCAGGAAAAAAACCACTCATAACTTTCTGTGAGTTATAAGCACACAACCGTATGCACCGAATGCAAGTGCAGTAACATAGCACCTGCACACAGCTAATTTTGCATGCATAAATCAAGAGTCTATTTTTTAAAACGGACCTTGCATTTGAGCTGTGCAAAAAAGCTAGCACACTGTGCAAAAGATAAGATAGCATCAATCATTTTCTTTACCATACTTTATTTTTAGTAGAAGAGGACAAGAAAACGGAAGGAATGGGCAGAGCAAGAAGGGTCTATGCAAAAGTTGTATAAGAAAATGATAACCCTATATCTTTTCCTGGACAAGGCCCCAAGCAATTTACATCATACAAACACAGGCTTTATCAGTCACATGTACAAACTAGAGCATGCTCCCTTGTGGCTGTTGGATTAGTGAGAGCTCATGCATCTTGCTGCTCAGCTAAAGTTATCCACACAGAGTTTAGTGTGATCACGTTTCTCTTGTGCCCATACTGTTTTCAAAGGGGGAGCATGGAGGCATTTCCCATGACCTGTCTTATTTGTTATTACCTAAACTAAAATTAAAATAAAAGAGAAGCCAATCTCAACCATTAAACTCACCTAATAAAGACCTTCTCCACAGGGGCAGCACAGCAGGAGCTATCCAGACCCTGGGTTACTAAATTAATATTCATTGTTTTAATATCAGTTGTTAAATACTAACAGGAGATGACAGGCCACTAACTAGTGCTTAGCACAGTTGCTAAACAGAAGTCCCTGCACAGGTGAGCCACTATGGCCTGGCAGAAAAGGAATCCTTCACATGCGCATAGGTTCCCAGGAGCTTACCTGGGGTCCCGGTGCACCCCTTGTATCAGGGGACTGAGACGAGGGATCCGCATACTTTCAGGTCCACTGTTCACTACGATCCAGATTTCTCACTGAGGAATGGATCCTGAACAGCATCTTCAGTGCATTTAGTGTGATGAGACTTCCGTGCAGAATCTCACAGTCTTTCTTCCTACTTCTGGGCTCAATTAACCTTTTTCTGTTGTTTTAATTAGAGATGGGGAAATAATCTTTGTCAATTGCAACGTTAAACACACTCACTTAGCTCAGCTGCAGCCTCTTCTTGCTGTATCTCAGGTGAAGGAGGTGCCCAGAGTCTTGTGCTGCCATCATGTTGGTTTGGATTTTTATTTTGATGAGTTTTTAATACGTTTGCAATTTTACAGCTTGGCAGCTTTGGTGACCGAACATTATCTGTTTATTCACAGACCTGGCAAGGCGATACCCACTTCCCCTACTGTACTCCCTGCTGGAGGAATGGTTAAAGGATAGTTAAGTCACCACGACCCATTCAGTCCCGGTCTGGCTACTGATACTGCTAAGAAGGGAGTCTAATTAATGACGACAGCAGTGGTGTTTGTCACGTGGGCACCTATCCACTAAAGACACAGTTGAAAAGCTTTCATCTAGGCCACTAAATAAGCCAAACTTTAGTCACCTACTAACACGGGCTGGATCTGAGCCTAGAGGTGAAGGCCTCTACTGATATTTATCCTGAAACCATTTGTCTTGGGACATTAGCCAGTGACAGTAGCCAGTGGCAGATATTGGGGGGGCAAGAGGGAGAAGGTATATTATTCAGCAAGTTGCCTCTTGCATCCCCCTTTGGTCAATCGTCTGTAATTGTCCTGTGCAGACATAAATGTCCCAGAGCAGCAATATTCAGGAACTACCCATGCCTCTATGTGCTTCGGGTTGATACAGTCAGAATTTAGCTCCTAGTTAGTAGTCATACAGCAGGCCTCCATGTACACCAGCACAACGGTGCTGTGCTTCACTACATATGTGCTGAGTGAGCATACAGGACAGTGTTTCATATCAACGAGCCACCCGGACCTCTCCCAAAATGCAATTAGATCGGTTTGCCTGGAAAAGAAACATCCTGCTTAACAGATGGTAATTCAAAATGGGCACAATGCTACAGGGATCTCTGGATACCAATGGAAGCCACTGACACAGAAAAGGGTGATCAGAGCCAGTTGGCAGAATGAGGTAAAGATTCAACTGTATTTGATTAAAAACAAAACCATAGCCTCCCCTTGTTTCCCCCATCCAGAGTATGCATTGAAATTATAAGTGTTTTAGGGCCATATCACCTCCTATGCAGGCTGGGGGATAGGGTACCACACAGGGTGCAGGAAGTGAGTTGCCTTCGTATTCTACCTTTTCAAGACTGTGGATTGTCTCCCCCCATGAGGCTGGCCCTCAAACCAGCAAAGCCCACTGAGGTCTATGAGGAATCCGTAGAGGCTCTGGCTCTGCACTAGCTCCCAGCTCCTTGCCTGCCAGGAAGCAGTGCAGGATTCATATAGCAGTGAGAAAAAACACGTAAGTTATGAGAAGTTCATCACTAATTGACTCACTAACATCCCACTGAGGAAGGTGCAAGATGTGGAAAGTCCCTCACATCTCCATGCAAATGAGGAGAACAATTGCCTGCAGAGGATCTTCTGAGGTTTGAGAGCGGAGAGCCAGTGCCACACAAGTGGAGTTCTCCCATTTCATTCCCTTCATTAGGGTTTGCCAGTTTTTCATCCTCTCCACCCAAATTAGGGTGATATGCCCCTTAATGTATGAAACCCACTTGTGTGAAAACACTAAAAGTAGGCACAGCCAAGATGACACAACCAACAGCAACTGACTATAAGTCACCCATCACAGGTTATCACTGAGGATAGAACTCAGGATTTTAGCAGCAAAGTATGGACTCGACCACTTAAGCTAGGAGAGAAATTCTGTGATCTCGCAGCAGTAGTAGGTGTTTTTTCTGTACATGCACCAGCCAGCACATTACAAAACCAACAAAGAGCTAAAGTTGGAAAGCAACAGTAAAAAATAATAGAATAAAGCAAATCCCAAATAGAAGAAGAAAAAAGTAAACACTAGAAATCAGAAGGAAAATAACTGAGGTGGGTAATATCTGTTGAAATGGAAGAGAACAGAAAATTAAAGGAGGCTAGAGAAAAAGGAGAAAAGCTGCCAGTAGATTTGCTCAGCCAGTCATATTTCTTTTACATCTCATGCTGAAGATTACAATGTACTTTCCTCCAGGCGCTTGCTTTTTTATGGCTCATTTTGCTCTGGGAGGTGGCACAGCATTGTCTGCACAGTCGGTGCTTGTCATACTATGGGACTAATATTTGCCTCAAACCTCTGGAAACGTAAATAAAAATAATACAAACAGGCAGGGGAAGTTTATGTAGCTGAATGTGAATTGATCCAGGAAAAGTCTGAGACTTTTAATAGACTAGCAATGCTAATTAAGTGCAAGTGCAACCATGATCTCTCACTGATAAATTCACCACGCCTTGTAGCAGTGTGTTAATATTTCTCATAAGAAGCACAGCAAATGCTGCAGGGATTCATTTAGATTTCCAGGGACGCTAGTGTTGTCACAAATCCAGGACTTGCTTTTAGTCTAGCATTTGAGGGGTAAATTCTGCGTTAAAACAGAATCTTGCTGCTTGCTTGTGTGTCCAAACTGAATTTATTTATCATGGTTTGAGGAATGGGCTTAATCCTGTAATTTTGGATTGAAATGTCCCCATGGGATTTCTGGACGCACACAAGTATTTCTGTTTTGCTGAGCTGAAAGTCCTCATGTCTCCAGAGGGCTCCTGGAGTAATTCTCACTGATTACCGTGACACACGCTTGTAAAGGGCACAGCTGATCTATAGCAACTTTCAGTGCTACTGCATGGTCATGACTCTAGTAGATGTTATTGTTATTAGTCAGTTTTCTTATAAGGATTTGGCAGACCCTTCAATTGCTGGAGATGCTACCTCTATTTAAAATGATGAAAAGTTGGTGAGGGTCCCACACTGAAGCTTAGGAGTGTAGTGAAGATTTTTTAACTCCCTTTATTTTATTTGTATAACACCAACATTGTAGTGTGCTGGGTACATTACAGTCAGGGCTATAGTCTAAGGCCCAGATCCTCAATGTTCTTAAGGCACCAACTCCCTTTGAGAGTCTGGAGCTAAATCCCTTCCCCAACAAGCTTAAAACCTGATAATGCATGTTGCTGAGCATCCTCAATTCCCACTGGATTCTTTGGAGTTTAGGGCCCTTAGCATTTTTCAGGAGGTACTCAGCAATGGGTGGGACTGGGCCCCAGCCCCAAACACGTCCTTTCCCAGCTACAGATTGCAGAGAAAGCACTTCTCAATAATTCAGTTGGCACTGTGTCAAGCCCCCCCACCCATAATTCAGCACAACACATTCTAATGCACCAGGTGCTCTATTCTTTCCTCGCTTTAGAAAGGGGGTCAGCAAGGAAGCCTGGGAGAAGCAAGAATTTGGAAATCCTGTGCCTAGAGTTTTTCAGGATATTGGCACGTAATTCAAGTTTAAGGCAGTCAGAGAATTGCAACGGAAAAAATTCACAGTTCCCTTCCCCCACCCCCACGCAGACAAGAATAGACCAGTTTGACACGTAAAAGAACAGCTTTCAAATGAAAGAGCTGATTAATCCTCTTTAGTTACGCTGGGTGCCAAAGGAGTCACTTTAAGGCAGCTATTCCACACAAACACACACACCTATACAACATATACCTCTAATGAACTCTTAATCAAACCTTTTCAATGCACTTATAAGTTTGCTCAAGCTAATTCACAAAGCAGGCAAACAGAGCCTAGGGGAAGCCATTTGGAATTGCACATTGCAAAAACGACTTTAGATTCTCGATGGTAGACTGGCCACCTTGCTGAGGTAATGTAATATTTCCTCCTGTTGTGGAAAGCTGCCCCTGTACCAGTGCAAGGCCTCTATGGTAGGTAACTACAGCATGGTAACTTTGACCTTTAGAGTCTGATAGCAAGGGTATAATTTCAGGGAGACGTGGGCAACATGAAATTGTGGCAGTTTATGTGACTGCTTTTCACTTTACAATACTTGCTTGATTTTGAAGGTACATCAACACGCACGTGCTAATTACTCAGGCTTTATTTGACAAGGTGTACTGTAGGCGTTGTATGATTATTCTAATTTAAATACCAAATTGATTGTTTCTGTGTAGCTTAATCTGAACATCAGCTATTCAGAATCATACTAAATTATAAGAACCTGATCTAAACAGTATTGAAGCCAATGGAAAATTCTCCTTGACTTTAGTGGGCTTTAGATAAGTACCATAATAAATAGGGCTGTCAAGCGATTAAAAAAATTAATTATGACTAATTGCATGATTAATCGCACTGTTAAACATTAATAGAATACCATTTATTTAAATATTTTGGATGTTTTCTACATTTTCAAATATATTGCTATCAATTACAACAGAATACAAAGTGTACAGTGCTTACTTTATATTTATTTTTTACTATAAATATTTGCGCTGTAAAAGACAAAAGAGGATATTCATCCCTGCTGATGATGGGTTCAGCTCGATAACAATCCAAAGCAGTGCAGACCGATGCATGTTCATTTTCATCATCTGAGTCAGATGCCACCAGCAGAAGGTTGATTTTCTCTTTTGGTGGTTCGGGTTCTGTAGTTTCTGCATCTGAGTGTTGCTCTTTTAAGACTTCTGAAAGCGTGTTCCACACCTTGTCCCTCTCAGATTTTGGACAGTACAAGAGATTCTTAAACCTTGGGTCCAGTGCTGTAGCTATTTTTAGAAATCTCACATTGGTACCTCCTTTGCTTTTTGTCAAATCTGCAGTGACAGTGTTCGTAAATCAAACAACATGTGCTGGGTCATCATCCGAGACTGCTATAACATGAAATATATGGCAGAATGTGGGTAAAACAGAGCAGGGGACATACAATTCTTCCCCAAGGAGTTCAATTAATGCACTGTTTTTTTAATAAACGCCATCATGGAAGTATGTCCTCCAGAATGGCGCTTGAAGCATGAAGGGACATATGAATCTTTAGCGCATCTGGCACGTAAATACCTTGCAACTCCAGCTACAAAAGGGCCATGCGAATGCCTGTTCTTGCTTTCAGGTAACGTTGTAAATAAGAAGTATGCAGCGGTATCTCCCAGAAATGTAAACAAATTTGTTGTCTTAGTGATTGGCTGAACAAGAAGTAGGCTCTAAAGTTTTACATTGTTTTGTTTTTGGTGAAGGCATGTAACAAAAAAAAATCTACTTTTGAAAGTTACACTTTCACAATAGAGATTGCACTACAGTACTTGTATGAGGTGAATTGAAAAATACTATTTCTTTCATTTATTATTTTTACAGTGCAAATATTTGTTATAAAAAATAACATAAAGTGAGCCCTGTACACTTTGTATTCTGTGTTGTAACAGCAGTCAATATATTTAAAAAATGTAGAAAAACATCCAAATGTATTTAATAAATTTCAATTGGTATTCTATTGTTTAACAGTGCGATTAATCACAATTAATTTTTTTAATTGCAGTTAATTTTTTGGAGTTAATCGCAGTTAACTGTGATTAATCGACAGCCCTAATAATGAACCAAACTGCTCTCAATTACCAGTGTAAATCTGGAGTCACTTTATTGAAGTCACTGGCCATTCTGCATCCTTCAAACTGCTAAACACAGAATGGATGATTTCCTGGGACATACACAAGGTCAGCCTCACAGCATTTCCCAGCCCCTGCCCTTGGGGATCCAGGGGGACCTAATCCTTGAGTTCTATTTCAAGGTTACTTGCTGAGTAACTTTGTGCAAGTCACTTAACCACTCAGTCCCTCACTTTCCCCTGCTGTCAAATGAATACTAGACCTACGTAAATCTTTAGTTATGGAATCTGAAATCTAACAGAACTCACGTGGCTTAGGGTTTCATTACAGGGTTCACAGTACTTCTGAAAGAATCCGGACCTGATTTTCAGCAATGTGAAACCAATTTATGGTTTTTCATGATTCCAATGTGAAAACCAGGTTAAAAACAACTCTGCAGTTTCAACTAGTTTTCCCTTCAAAGCAGAACACAGCAGGATGAAACTGAAGATCAGGTCTGCAAAAACTCCAATGAACCAACCTCACCGAGTTTCACGTGGCTCTCACAATTATATTTACCCACCTCTCCGTGATTAAATAATGCTTGCAAAGAGCTCTGAGATCCTAGGAAGGAAGGCATGACAGAAGTGCAAATCTGTGACCAGCAAAGACATTACAGCCAAGATTCATTAAGATACTTAGGTGCCCAATGCCCATTGAGTTCAATGCACCTAAATACCTTGTGAATATGGACTGTTTTTTGTCATTGTGCTGCACACCAGTATCACTCAGAAGTTCACAAAGGGGATAGACCTCAGAGCCACCTGCTTCAAAAGCACAGAAGAATCTACCATAAACAGTTATAAGATCTATGGCTCAAACTGGATTAGTTTTAATTCTATTCTGTAACGGCCAGTAGTGAATATATAAACTAGTACTATACACAGTACTTTTATAATTGGGGCTCAGTCCTGCGCCCTTAAAACTCATTGACCACGTTGACTCTAGTTTGAGATGCAATTGGGCTGTAACTTTAAATAATAAAGCTGGCATACGAGTCATTGAAATATCTTACGGAAGATTATTTTTATTTGCATTGTACTGAATAGTCTACACTACTGAGAAAATATTTACTGGCATCTTAACTACCATTCTTTGTGTCTCTCTATAACTCTGAAATTATAAGCCATTTTTTTGGTGCAAGAAACTGAAATTTCATTTGGTTGCATGAGAATTCAAAACCTAAAATGTTTTCACTAAAGATGAGCTATATTATCTTTGCTGGTGCTATTAATATACACATCTATTGAAAAGAATATGTATTATAGCTCCTTTTATTTGGAGAAATTTATATTTATGGCTATCTAAGGGACTCTCTCTCCTAAACAATAGCCAGCTGCATTGCTGAAGCATGACCTTGTAGATAAAGGTGATTACAAGTAACAAATCACAGAAGCTTTAATGAATGAAAAATAATGGCCAGATGTTTCTGCAGGAGGGGAAACTGCTCAAGGTGATAGATCTATAATCAAATTTCTCAAGGATTGGTGAATCATGACTGGGGTTAGGCTCAAATTCATCCCTGGCATAAAAGGATGTTCTTTAATTTCAGTGGTGCTGGAATCACATACACCACTAGGGTTGAATTTACTTTGCAGAGTTAATTTTCTTGCATGACTTGGAAATGGTTAATCTCTGCTACCTTTTTCAAACCTTCTGCCTGCAACCATCTCAGATGTGTGATGGTGGCGGAGCGGGAATTGCAAGACTCCACTAATCTTCTGCTATCTTCCTGGGTGTACAGCAACTTCAGAAACTTTTAGGGCATCTTTACTGTGGCACCAACCTCAAGAGAATTACTTGTTATACCCAATTCCTGCTTAGAAACCCATCAGAAAACATATGGAGATATATCTATCTCATAGATCTGGAAGAGACCTTGAAGGTCATTGAGTCCAGTCCCCTGCCTTCACTAGGAGGACCAAGTACTGTCTCTTATGGGGTTTTTTCCTCCCAGAGCCCTAAAATGGCCCCCTCAAGGACTGAACTCTCAACCCTGGATTTAGCAGGCCATTGCTCAAACCACTGAGCTATCTGTCCCCCCAAAGTGATATACTCCTTGGTGTGCCCCATCCCCAGCTCTATTTAACCTGGCAAATCAAAAGCTTTTGTTGCAGGCATTTCAGAACAGGTAGATGGTAATCAGCATTAGTTTCAATGAGAGAAGGATGGATGAAGAACAGTTGTGTATTGATCAGCAAGCATTCCACGCTTGACATCTGTCTCATCCTTATGTTTTACAGTTTTCTCCTTCTTGTCGCCAGTGAAGGCGTACACAACACTGATCTCCCATTACTGTAACACCACACCCATGTTTTCCCCATTTAATGACTACAGATCAACTAAAGCATGTGTGTCCTTTAAAGGGCTTTTAATATTGCTAGTCACTTTTGGTTTTATGACATTTACTTTTTCTCAGTATTTTGCATGTCAAACAGATATAAAACAACAAACAGGGAATTATCACAGTGAGATCAATGAATGGATGACACACAGTATTTGCTGGAACAATCCTTCAAACTTATGTCAGTTTTCCATGGTTCCAAAAAGAAATTCCCATGCAAAATAATGCATCCCTTACTTACTAATTTACTATTTATTACTGTACAGTGCTAGGCACCTCAGAGCACAGCTAGGAAGAGAAGATCTTTTCCCTGGAGAGCATACAATCTAACAGTGGACATGACAATGCCTATGGAGATAATGAACGTACAGGCGTTAAGATGACAAAGGAAAAGAATCACCAGCAACACTATCACACACTGAGCTTAGTCACGTAAATGACATGGTTGTTCAGCAACAGAGGATAGGGAGGGAATTTTTATTTTATAAAGGTTGAAATAATTGTCTCACATATTGAGGATGGTGAGTCTTAAGGAAGGATTTGAATGAGAAAATGAAGAGGGGAACATACTCAGACATGTATAACCAGTTGTGCTGGGGTCCCACTGGTTCCACCCGTTCCACCAGCCTGGGTTTCCTATCTATGCCAGACCCTCAAGCCTTCTGTAGCACACACACACACACACACACACAGGTAAAGCCACACCCAGCTGCAGACACAGACTGAAATAAGCTCTGTGTGGGAAGATTCAGCTAGGGGAATTACTCAGCACTCACTTGCACACCTCCTTTGGAGTGTAAACCCAAAATAATATTGTCTTGTGCTGTATAGAAAAATCTGCACAGCACAAGCTCATAAAAATTTGCCCTCTCCCTCAATGTGGAAAGAGATATGCACATCTTTTGGGCCCACCACCCCTCTAACCCCAGCTATGAACTGCACAAACTGGGTTTTGAAATAAATAAGAAATAAGTTTATTAACTACAAAAGATAATTTTTAAGTGATTCTAATGGGTAGCAAACAGAACAAAGCAGATTACTGAGCAAATAAAACAAAACACACAAACTAAGCTTAATACACTCAAGAAACAGGTTACAAAATGTAGTTTCTCACCCTAAATGTTGTTTTAGCCAAGCTGCAGAGTTTCTGTAGCTTAGAGTGCCAGTTATTTCTCTTAACAGACTGGACCCCTGTCTCAGCCTGGACTCAGCCCCTGCCTTTCCCTTCAGATGTTTTTAACAATCTTCCTTCTTGGACAGGGAGGCAACGGAGAAGAGTCCTGTTCGCCTTACTCCCCAGCCTTAAATAGAATTTACATAAGACAAGAACCCTTTGTTTCCAGTGGAAAAACACCAGCAGTGTCCATGGTGGTACTCCGTACCAAGTGATATCATCAGATGACCCTGCAGGGTCAAAGTAACATCCCAGGAAGCTCCTCAGGGAGATTAGCATCTTCAAAGTGCTATTGTCCTTCTTGACTGGCTCATTCAGGCTGATTACCTACTGTCTGCTGGGTGTTCCCCCAAATACACACACAGTTGTAATTGTTACAAAGTCAACAGTCCTAATCTCAGATACAGAAATGATACGTACATAAAAATTGGATAAACACATTCAGTAGATCATAACCTTTTCAATGATACCTCACATGACCCATCTTGCATAAAACATCTTATGTTTTATGCAATATTCATATCATAACAATATTTCTATGATGAATATGGGGGTAACGTCACAATTAGAGATGGACAGACTTTTAGGAAATATGGATACAAGCTTTAAAGCTCAAGTAATAACTAAAATATAGCGGCAGAGGTGGTGGAGAGGAAGTAGATAAACAGGAAAAAGGAACACAATTTGCACAATGGCCCAAGGTCATAAGCAGCAAAATAATACATGATAATTGGAGAGCCTGTTGGAAGAAGAGCTATCAAATCATACAAAGAAAAGAAGTGTTTAACCTGGGCAGTGCAGTACATGGTATAGACACATCAGAGTGCCTCGACAGCTTGGCCTAGGACAAGCATCCATTTTGTCAGTGCCTTTTGGCTCTAAAGAAACAGTGCCTTTCTGGATTCAATTTCATCCACCTGCATTGAAACCTCACCCTCTGAGGCTGCCCCACAGGGCTGGATAGTAAAGCTGATAGCACACAGAAGCATCAATGATTTCTTGAAACGGAGGGCAAGGTAGAAGCAAGAGCAATAGGAGAAGCAAAGAGAGAATTCAGTGCACTGCGTCAGGAGACAGTAAGTGAATCTGAGAGATACAGTGTGATCATGTATGTGCCCATTGGAGCCATTGACCATAGGCTGAGATGGGTCAGAATTGACAGAGCCCCAGGGCTAAAATCAGAACACAACAGCAAGAAGGACTTTCCCCTCTGGGGCCGTTCTGGCACATTTCCATAAATGCTTGTGCGGCGTCTTGCTCAGGGTCATTGGTCTAGGAGTACTTGGAATAGGTCAAAGAAGGAGAATTGGCTTCGTCAAAATCATTTAAGAAAGAAGTCTAATGAGCCCTGAGAAAATGAGCATGACAAAATGAAAAATTAAGTGACTAATGATGACAATTTCTCCATTTGCTGGATCACTTATGTTTGAAACTGCAGACTACAAATCCTATATTCTGATTGACTGAGTAGAGTTTGATAAATTCTAATGATCTTAAGGACAAGGATAAGAACTTTGTTGTGGACACCCAGATATAGAGAGGAGAGGAGATGAAAATGCAAGAGTGTCTTATTCTTTCTGCTGGTGTGTGCATGTGCACACGTCTAAACAAACTCTGCTGCTATCTGCTCTAACACCGAGTGGGTATTTATGTATTCTAGTCCTAACGCTGTTCTCAATTTGCTGAAATGCTGAGCTGGCATTTTGGCAGGTACTTTCTTTCAGTAATCACAGAAGCACAGAAATTACAGATAGGAACGGTCAGTTAGGTCCCATCTAGTCCTTCACCCATGCAGCAGTGTTGTTTTTACTATACTCTCAAATATTTTGACCAGTCCTGTTTCAAATTACCTACCTGACAAGGGGTCCCCATCATTCCCACCTGGACACTCTCCCACCATTAGGACCTCTTTCTTGATATGCTTCTTCCTGAATGATCCCTAATGTAAGTACCTGGGAAAGCTGACAAATGGAATATCACATCAGTGCAAAAAAGGATTTGGTTGCCCTATTTTTAAATTGGCTATTTTTCCTACCTGACCCTATTCAGCTACTTCTTTTTGCATTCTGCCCTAAGCAGCATTTAAACCACATAATGGTAGCACTTCCGCTGAACACTGATCCTACAATGTCTGAAATGAGGCACAAACTCTCGTAAAAAGAGCTCCCTGGCACACATCACACCAGAGTAACACCAATTGTCACTTGAGCCACAAGCACTTGGATTTTCCATGCATCTCGTGGTGGGCCCCAGTACCCTGGGATACACATCCTGTCACATCTGTGGCTTCATTGTAATGCTGGCGACACCCCTGAAAGCCCTTTAGAATTGTTATCTCGGCAAAATGTAATTACCTTGAGTGAAAAAAAACACTAAGAGATTTTGGGTGCCTCTGTGCCATTGATTGGGGGAGGGAGTCATTTGTGCATGTGACAGCCTCCTTCCACATGCACGGAGTGTGATAAACTTTGGAGACCTTGGGCCTGATTCTGCACTCAGTTATACCAGTTTTGTAACATCATAATTCCAGTGGAGTCACACCAGGGCAAAACAGGATAAACCCCAGATCCTCTTTTACTAAAGGAGAGAATAATTCAGTTAGGTGAAAACAAATAATTTGAATATATATTGAGACTTTTACAAACGCCCACAAAGAGGATGCACAAATTGCTTGACTCAAACTGTGCTAAGATTCCCTGTGAGGGATGAGCTCACACACCCCAGGATCCATTTGCTAAATTTGGGCTATGTACAGAATAACTTCAGATAATTACTTGTAGATTTCAACAGTCATACATTGACAGAGACCCAGATGAGGCCTACAGATAATGTTGTTTAATGCTGTATCTTACCTCAGGTGGTATATCTGTTAAAATTCCACCAGCCCTGCATGAAAAGAGTGTCCTTTTCTTTACAGGTACTCAACATTACTCAATTAAATTCATCCTGCCAGGCAGGAAATCCTCAAATGGTCAGGCAATTTAAAGGCCCAAGACTACCTGTGATGTCCTTTTTATGTAATTTATATGTTTGTCTTGAATAGTTTCCTTTTCCCACTTCAGTTCTGCTTCTGATGCTCTGCAGACTTTCAGTTTTCTAGTCTTAGAAATGTCATCAAGGTCAGAATAACACTTTGTACATTAGCTTCCTGGTATTGCTTATTTAAAATCAAGTTCCAGGGAATGCCTTTTTTAAAAGGGACACTGTCAAAATTGAGATCCCCA
Organism: Chelonoidis abingdonii; assembly: GCF_003597395.2. Classification (NCBI taxonomy): domain Eukaryota; kingdom Metazoa; phylum Chordata; order Testudines; family Testudinidae; genus Chelonoidis; species Chelonoidis abingdonii. The sequence goes on from NC_133775.1 coordinate 92,457,293, forward strand.
AAATGCCTCCCTCCTTCCCCAACCTACATATTGACCTTCTCAGATCTCACAAGCAAAGTAAGGTCATATTGGGAAGACACTTGGCTGGCACCCTTCCTAGAACAGTGAGGTGTGCTTTACAAAGCAATGCTGCTGATGTGGTAGTTGGCACTCTTCTGTCTGAATCAACACTGAAAACCATTCTCCCAGCACAGTGGATGGCATTTGTTAAAGCGATGTAAAACCGAGGTCTTGACTAACTGTGATCATTAGTCGCAACTGGATATAGTGTTCTTCTTCAGCTCGTACCCTAAACAGTTTTGTGGTTTTGATGTGTGCTTTTAAACAACTGCTGCATATCAGATCAGAGGTGGCTGCATTTTAGTGATGGTGTAGCCGGGCGGGACTCACCCTTGCAACGCCTCCTGCTGGTCACTTCGGGAATTAGCTCAAACTCCAGCTCGGAGCGTCCTCAGCAGGCCGGTGATCCGCCTTCCGGCTTCTTGCTACGGGCCCTGTATCTCTCCCTGGACCCCAGTGCCCCTTTTACGTGGGGTTCTGCCCCCTGGCAGTAACCCCTTTCTCCTTAGGGATTTCCCCTCCTTGGGAACCCCCCACTCTATCCCCACTTTGCCTCAGGGTCTTGGCCAGTCATTAGCTAGCCCCACGCCCTGGGGCAGACTGCAGTATTAGCCTCTCATCATCGGCAAAGGGGTTTGGACCTGCTGCCTTGGCCTACCCCTGGGTTGCACCCTGCAACCCCAGTATCTCCTGGCCTAATTCTAGGCCGCAGCCTGGGGCTTTCCAAGCAGGAGCTCCCCGGCTCCACTGCCTTCCGCAGCCCTGCCTCACCCTAGGTACCTTGTCTGGTCCCTTGCAGCAGCCAGGCCCTTTTCCCTCTGACCGCAGAGAGACTTCTTTAGCTCCTGGCTTCTCTGCCCTTTTATAAGGGCCTGTGGCTCAGTTTGGGGCGTGGCCCCAGCTGCTGCCACTTCCCCCAACCAGCCCAGCCTAAAGGCTACTTGCCCCAGCCCCTTCCCTGGGCAGTTTTTAACCCCTTCAGGGCCGGAGCAGGGATCCGCCCTGCTACAGATGGATAGCTGGATCTTCCTATGCTTGTAAAGTGTCTTTGAGATCCTTTAGGACAAAAGGGATTGTATGTATGTAGCTATAGACCCATTGAGCTAAATTGTGAGTAGGTGTGTGAAAGTTTACTGGGAGCAGGGAGAGAGGAGACAGTACTTTCCCTTCTTGTGCATGTGCTCAGAAGGCGAGCCTCCCTCGCCCACAGGCACCTGATCGTGCCAGGAGATACATGCCTGAAACTCCCACTGACCTCCTAGGATGACTGGGCATCTATGATGAGATAACTGGCTCTGTGGATATAGGGAAAGTGGTGGACGTGATATACCTTGACTTTAGCAAAGCTTTTGGTATGGTCTCCCACAGTACTCTTGCCAGCAAATTAAAGAAGTATGGATTGGATGAATGGACTATAAGTGGATAGAAAGCTGGCTCACCTGCTCACCCCATCCCCTGTTCACTCTCTCCTCCCTCCCTCTATCGCTCGCTCTCCCCGACCCTCACTCACTTTCACCAGGCTGGGGCAGGGATTGCAGTGCAGGAAGGGGTGTGGGGTGCAGGCTCAGGGAGGGAGTTTGGGTGCGGGATGGGTGTAGGGTTGGACTCTGGGAGGGAGTTTGGGTGTGGGATGGAGTGAGAGGTACAGGCTTTGTGAGGGAGTTTGGGTGCAGAAGGGGGTGCAGGCTCTGGAAGGGAGTTTAGTTGCAGGATGCAGGATCTGGGACGGTGTTTGAGTGCAAGGTGCAGGCTGTAGGCTGGGTCAGGGGGTTCAGGTGCAGGAGAGGGTTGGGGACTCGGCACTTACTTCAGGCGGCTCCCGAAAGTGACCGGCACACCCCTCTGGCAGTGGCTTCTAGGTATGGGGCCCAGGGAGTCTCTGCACACCGCTGCCCGCAGGCACTGGCCCCACAACTCCTATTGGCCACAGTTCCCAGCCAATGGGAGCTGTGGAGTCAGCGCTGGGGTTGGTGGCAGTGTGCGGAGACCCCCTCCCCAGGGGCCACAGGGAGGTGCCAGCCACTTCTGGGAGCAGTGCAGAGCGAGGGCAGGCAGGAAGCCTGCCTTAACTCTGCTGCACTGCCAGTGGCAGCGGCAGCCAGGGGTCCCCAGGCCCTTTTAAATCACCCAGGCCCCAGGCAATGCCCCACCCCCATCCTCGTTGGTGGGCCTGCCTCCTGAGATCTCTTCCAACCCTAATCTTCTATGATTCTATGATTTCAAGGACTGCTAAAGGCTAGAACCAACAGTGGTGTTCAGTGGCTAGCAGAGCTAAGAGAGCATAGCAGGGAGCACACGCTGCATCCTTTTAGCTGAAAAAGGGGCAGCCTCTCTCAGCAAGGAATACGGTGACCAGACATTCTGATAAAATCGGGACTGTCCCAATTTTTTTACACTCACCCATCCGGGTCTTCAGCAGCAATTCGGTAGAGAGTCCTTCAGTCGCTGACAGCCTTCAGCGGCATTTCGGCGGCGGGGACTTCTATTGTTGATGGCAAGGTTTATTACCCACCGCCGAAATACCACCAAAGACCATCAGCGACTGAAGGACTCTTCACCAAATTGCTGCTGAAGGCCTGGCCGGGTGAGTGTAAAAAAAAAAAACGCCTCCCCCCCCACCCCACCCCCGGCAGCAGTTGCAATATTTTCCCCTTACCATCTGGTCACCCTAGCAGGGAAGTTTTGTGTGTACTAGAAATGCCAGGCCAGATTCTCCTCCCACATACACCCAGCATAGCTCTACCAATTTTAATAGTGTTATTCCCAGTTTACACTGGTGTAAGTCAGAGGATACTCAGGCACTCAGATTTTAAATGTAAGGTTGCTGTTACTTTAAGGGATGGAGGTTATATTCAGAGTCCTTCAGCCTTAATAAATTCCCTTTAGAAAACAAAACATGTCTTAGGCAGCCGCTGAATTATTTGAATGAGAAAATTCTGCTTGTGCAGCAGAATCAATTCCAGGGCCTCACTCCCTCAGAGTTATGATTGTTTGGCCTTCCATGCCAGGCAGTTCAGGAGGAAAAAAATATGCCTTGTCAAGATGAAGTGCAGATTCCATCCTATTGCCTCTCAAGCCCACCACCACCACAGCAATATGTTTCTGCAGTCTGGCAGGCAGTGACAATTACCTCCATTTGTTTGTGTGTAAAAATCACGATGGACGACAGGGCAGCCATGTGGGACATTCAATTCCTGTGTTTTCAAACTCTCCCTGATGTGCTTATTGTCTGATGTTGGCAAGACTGCACAGCCATTTGTCAGCCCCGACACCAGGAGAAAAGAGGGCCCAAGCCTTTCACAGACATCCACAAATGGGATGTGTGTTCCTTTTTGTCCAGATGTTTTCTTATTTTTAGCATCATTTTGAATGAAGATATTTCATTATCAATCTTAAAAAAGGATCATTGGAAGACATCTGGCTTTTCTCCCCACTTACCCAGTACTTTTCTTTTGTTTGTTGTCTGGAAAACACTGAATCCTTGCAAAACCAGCATTACCACGCATATCGGTGTCCTACCGTGTAACACCAGATAATAGGTCCAAATTCAGGGAAGCACTTAAGCACATACTTTGAGCACGGGTGTTTTCCTGATAGGGATGCTTTCCAGTTGGATCCCTAATGAGTGACTATCTTTAAGTCTTAAGCCCTTCCTTCTTCCAACCTAAAAGTTTATATAAACTCTCTGACAAAATGTTTATGTCTCACATTGATATTTAAGAATTCTATACATTCTCAGCCATACAAGGACAGGCAGTGGCAGCCAGCAGGCCTACAGCACAGCAATATCTGACATACCAAAGCAGGCATGTAAGAACAGGGAAGTGCTTATAAAATCTTCCCTTATTCTATGTGAAAGCAACTTCACCATGGATTTTGCATCTCCATATACTCTTATGATTCACAGTTACAAAATATCAAAGACCTTTTAAACACCTTTGGGGCGGCTGGAGCAGCAAAGCAGAAAAAAAAAAAAAACTGCCGAGTGCCTGGAGCCAGGTTGCAGGGGGACTCCCTGTGCTGCAGACATGCAGCGGAGTACATGCCTGGTCTAGCGGGGGGAGGGAGAGGGAGTGGGGGGAAAGAGAGAAGGGGGGCGGCCAGGGCTTCAGTGGGGCACTCACCATGCAGCCCCTCCCACCGTGCTGCCTGGCCAGAATGGCTCTGCGCCGCTCCAGTCGGATAGGAGGGAAGGACGTGGGCTGCCCTGCTGAGTTTGCTGCAGGGCGCTTCCCTCCTCCACGCCACCTCCCTCTACAGGGCGGCCAGAGTGGGGAACCAAAAAGAAAAAGGAAAAAAAGGGTGGCTGGAATGCCGCCCATTGGAATCTGCCATCCCACGCACGAGCTTGCTCAGCTGGTGCCTGGAGCTGGCCCTGTGCAAGACATGCCCAAAGCAACTGATGTTTGAAAGCCAATTAGAGTGGCACTTTTTTCTATTCCCCCACTATTTTATTGTCTGTACTTATATATCAAACCCTCCTCCATTACAAGAAAGAGATTAAGGTTGCAGTCAAGCATTGCAAAGTTAGGAAATGACAGATTTAAGATTGCCTGGGTAACCTTAATTTGACCCCCTTTGTGCATATGCATCATGGTAAAGGCTTTAGTTACATAGCTTCACTAAGAGCACAGAATGGACAATGCTCACTTAGAGTACATCACACTGCAAACAATACCCAACAGCCATGAGTAGTCAGAGCCCAGGCAAACTGACTCAGGTTCGTGGGGCTCATGTTATGGGGCCCAGGTTCTGAAACCATCAAAGGGATCTCAGAACCCAGGATTCAGCCCAAGCAGGAATGGCTACACTGCTATTTTTAGACCTGTAGCATCAGCCCTGCAAGCCCAAGTCAGTTGACCCAGGCTCTGAGACTCACTGCCATGGTGGGGTGGGGTGCGGGGCGGGGAGGAGTATTGAAAAGTAGTATTCAACTTTTTTTTTTCTTCTCATGTTCATTGTATGGCCCCATGTCCTATTTACTGCACACTACTCAAACCCTGTTCAAAAGACAGAATTACTCATTTCCTCATGGCCTTTTCAATGGCACTCATCACTGCAGTATCCAAGTGCTTCCCAAATAGTAATGGATTTATTTTCATAACACCCCTGTGAGATTAGGAGGTATTAGTAACCCCATTTTACAGGCACAGAGAGATTAAGGTAAAAAATATCCACTGATTTTGGGTTCTCAATCTGAGAGACACATAACCTGATTTTTCAGAGCACTTTGAGTTATTTGCCACTTCATATGTCAAAGCTCAGCCTCCACTGACATCAGTTGCAGTTGTGAGTGTCAGTACTGCAGATCAGGCCCCAGGGTCTCAAGTCAGACACTCAAAAATGAGGAACACACTATTAGTGATCACCTGTGAAAAGTTTAGTTCAAGTGATTTGCCCAGCATTACACAGGAACTCTGTGGCAAAGGCACAGTTCTCCAGGGCACCATTCAACTTCCTTACGCATGAGACCGTCCTTTCTCTTCGTGAATTCCTCTGCCTCGTTCATTGTACAACAGATGAAGACAGGGGTCCTACACTCAACATTCTCCTTCACTGCTCCACACTGACTCATCCCTAGAACAGGTTTATCCTGTGCAGTTAATGAGGCAGGGGCCCGGTAGAGAAGAGCATATGTGATGATGTAATTAAAGATTGTGTCATAATGCATACGCACAAGGGAGCCCAAATAAGATTTTCACTATTCAGGCTTCTCAGCACAGTCCCAGTCTCCTGCATCAGTCCCATTCTCTTCCTGTACATGTTCCCAATTCTCCCAGCCAAACGATGAGCAGTTCCCTTATTCCAACCCAGCTCCTTGTCCCTGATCCCCTTACACAGCCAGTCCCAGTCCTTGCCTTCCTGGCTCCTCCTCCTCCCATCCATATCTCTCCTGCTCCCAGCTTTGGGTAAGCTAAGTCCATGCACAACTTTTGCTATGTAGACATACTCTTATTAACAATGAGGGTCTCAGCCTTTACCTTGTAGAACTCCCATTCACTTCAGTCGGTGTTGGATCAAGTCCTAAATCATAAATGTGTCCTAGCTGGTAAGGTGGATTACTACAATATCTTTCCTCCTGGAAGCCTGCATTCAAATACTGCTTGGGACCCATGGAGTTTGATTGCCTGTGTTATATGCGTAAACATAACAAGATTGGAACAGTGCTGCAGTCTAGTTGTAGTGTCAAGATGTAGGACAGTCTCAAGCTAGTCCCTTGAGGATATGTGTCCATGTCACCAGCATACCATGCAAAGTGAAGCAATACATCTTTTTTACCAGATTCAACTCAGTAGAGTCCCACAGGTATTACAGATCTGTATGCTTATGCCTTCATGGTACAAATCCACCACACTCTGTAGCCTTTTGGAACTATTATTTCTGACTGTCTTAACTTCAATAAGCCCATCAATTCTCCCTACATTTTGTAATTAAAAAAAACTCCAAACAGACAGAGGTAGTTGAAAAATGTTCCACAAAACATTTTTCTTTCAGAAAATGCAGTTTCATCAAAATGGAAACATTTTGTGGGAACTTGTCAATTTTGACAAAATCTTCAATAGGAAAAAGGCAAAACAATTTGTTTAGACTTTTTCATTTTGTTTTCTGTTGTTTAAACATAATATATTAACTATAATTAAAATAACAGATTAATTATAATGATGTTATATTATTATCAAAATGAAGCAATTCAATATTATCCAAAGGAAATATTTTGATGTTTCAGAATTTTTCAGAATTTTTATTCCACAGTTAATTTTGAAATTTTGACAAAACAAATTTTGAAATATCAGAATTCCCTGCAGAAGGTACATTCCAATTTCCCCTACTTTATTCACGAACAATACTGTGCCCTTCTCTAATGACCCCTTTGAGACAGGGGATTAATTATCACCCTTCTTACAGATCCAGAAATTCAGGCACAGAGGGTATGTCCATACTGCTGTATAAGCCCAGCGTTCAAACTCAGGCTCAAGACTAACCCCCCTTCCATGTACTCACAAATTGCACTAACCTAGAGTTAGGACGAACAGGATGGAGAGATTAAGCCTGAGAATATGCCTATATGGGGATAAAAAAATTCCAGTTAAAGGTCCCAAAGCTCAGGCTCCAGTTCGAGCCTGATTCTACACAGCAATTTTTAGCCCTCACAGCCCAAGCCCTATGAGCCCAAGTCAACTGAGCCGGACCAGCTGCAGCTGTGCCACAGGTATTTTATCCCCTTGTAGACATATCCTTAATCAAGCCCTATTCCTTTGCAGTGTAGATGGAGCCCCACTCAACTTGTGCTCTGAGAGTCCACCAAAAGTATCCCAGAATCCCACAGGCCAACTTTCTTTGTCCTCTGGACAGTCAAGTTTGGTGGACAGTCAAGTTTTCCCTCATTGCACCATGAAGAAAGGACTAGGGCAGCCACATTTTGGGAGAGCTCTAGGAAGTATGGGATATGGGCAGTTGGACTTGGGCCCACATAATGCAGTGTAGATATTAGAGCCCCAGGTTGGGACCCAGGGTTCAACAATTCCTAACCAGGGGCTACAAATTTGTGTGGCTGCTCAAGCCATAGGTTAACAAACCCAGACTCTGCTCACTCAAGTTCTGGTAACCCTGGGCTTACGTTGCAGTGTAGACATACCGAGAGAGGTTGAACATCTGACCAAAGGTCACACAGAATATGACTGGCAAAGTCAAGAACACAACAATATCACCTGATTCCTGTGATGTGCTTTAAGCCTACAAAGTTATCCATTCCTCAGTCCTCCCCACAACACAGGGTATAACAAGTGAGGCAAAGAACAAGTATGACAGCAGCTACAAGTAATGAACCCAAAGCTCCAGGGATAGTCATGTAATTTTGAAATATCACAAGGGAGAGATACTGTAGGCCCAAACTGACCTCTAACTAATTTCCTGCCTTCCTAATGTTCTTAATTCTCTTTCCAATACCCTTGTAATATTTTTCTTATTTGCTTTTTCCCCCCTCCAAAACAGCTACTTCTGCCGGGGGGGGGGTTTCCTCTTTAAATACAATGTTGAATGCCAGCAGCTAACTCTCATATTAACTCTAATAATAAACAATCCAGTCAGAACGTGCAAGAGTAGAGAAAGAATTTTGATAAAGAAACCGTTCTTTTTCAGTCCTCTGCAGGATGGTTATGAACAGCAGTAAGGAAATAAGGATTATTTTTTTAGATGGAAAGGAACCACCCTTTCCTTTGTACTGTAGCCATGTCATGCACCTCTGAGAATTTTGCCAGTTGCTGCTCATTTAGCAATAATTTCCTTTTTTTAGGCACATCTGACATGTTCTAAGCTGGCCCATGAGAGAGATCATTTTCTTGTTATTGGTTGATTGCAGCTTCATTTTGATTGCAAACTGCTCACGATGACAGGCTAATTGCCATTCTGGCCTGTCGGACGAGGAAAAAAGGCTGCCACAAAGGCAGCTTGGCAGGCTGCTATTTCACGCCCCGAATTATTCCTGCTCCACCATCCAGACTACTTTATGGAGACTACTTGGTGGGGAATAGAATGAATCAGATTTCTTTGGTTAGTGATGATTAGTGCAAGGCCATATGCTGTTACTTTGTTTGTGTAAAGCAAAAGGGGTTTCTGAGACTGGGGAGACAGCTGAGCTGCATGTAGCCAGGTTATTTCAGTGGCCCAATTAACAATGTTAATTTTGACTCAGCATCTCTGAAGAAACGGGGCCTTGAAATATTATTTTAAGAAGGGAATTTTATATGCTGCAAATACAGGAGAGTATTTCACTCTCAGATACGTATGGTGGGGCTTAGCCTTCCGGATGTGTGCAGCACTCCTATGGATATCAATAGGACAGCTAAGCTTGTAGGGTGAGCATAATATCACGGGCAAGCCCAAGAAATTCTGAGGGAAGCACTTTGCCCATGCTAATTTAGGCCCCAATCCTGCAAAGATTTCTGTGCATGTTTAACTTTACACATTGTGATTAGTCCCATTACTCACTGTTGGAGCTGTTTGAAAAATGGAATTTCCGTCCCAGGGCTTTAATTCGGAGTACCATGATGCATTGCCTTTTTGGAAGACTTGCTTTAGTCACATACAAGTTATTGGGCTTCATACAGGAGTAATGGGATGAAAGTCTATGACCTGTATTGTGCAGGACATCAGACTAGATGATCTAATGGTCCCTTCCGGTCTTAAAAACCTATGAACCAGTGGTATGTTATAGGGCAGTGAAATGCGAGTCAGGATTCAGGTTCTAGTCTCATCTCTGTCACTGACTCCGATATAACCTTGGACCCACACAGGACAATTTTTTTAAACTTAGTTTCCTAAAGTTAGGCACCTCGATCCATATTCAGGCACCTACTCACGTGGCCTGATTTCCAGAGGTGCTGAGCACCTGCAGCTACTATTGACTTCTACAGGAGTTATGGATGCTCAGCACCTCTGCAATCACTTATTTCCCCATCTTTGCCCCAAAATGTGAATACTAATTCTTGCCGATCTCACACGGCTGTTGTGAAGCTTTGTTAATTGATGTCTGCAAAGGACGCCGAGATTCCCTGATGAAATGTGCTGTGGAAATATGAAGTGTTGCTTGTAAGCTTGTCAGGTATGTTTTACTGGTGATCACTACAGTAATTCAAGAATTAAAAATGATCAGAAGGCCTGATGGCTTCCACGTGAGGCACAATTAAGGAGCTGTGTTGTAAATGGGACCCTCTGCATGCATTATTTATATTAAAATGCTTTACCCTGTAGCTCAGACCTTACTTGCAATGTTTCATCCTGTTATCGATGTTAGCATTTCAGCTGTAAACCCCTGAAACATAGAGCTTAGAATGGAAATGCTGTCAGACGAACTGTAGAGGGATTTAGGGCTCCACTACAAGAAAAGGTGCTAACAGAGGGTCTTGGATTAAACCGTGTGGTACACTTTGGGGTACATTAAAGCACTGTATGATAGGTTCATCTGTGGCTGTACATTGAGTTCGGCTGAACAGGTAGTCAAGATGATGTCTGAGCTGGTTAATACAAAGTGGTGACCTTACTGAAAACATCAATGAGATCAATGAAAAGAGCAGCACAGACAGGGTCAGTCAGGAGTTATGAGCTAATGGGATTTATCAAGTGTTTTAACTCTTCATTTCAGTCTCCATCCCTGCATGGGATGAATTGATGCCTGACTAGAAGTTATCTATGATTTTGTCAAAGTCCAGCTAGTGAGCAACTGAGAGACAAATGTCTCAAGATTTTTGACAAAGGAAGCGTTGGACTGGCCTGTGATTAAGACCTGTCCTATCACATTTTTTTCCAATTGGGTGTGGACAAAGCTTGACTCTTTCTTATTCTTAATCTCATTGGCATAGATTGAAAGGTGAACACCATCACACAGCATCCTCTACCTAGCATTACATTATCACACATGCGCTCTCATTCTTTGGGATAACAGGATGCCCATTTCTCTAAACTGAATTCTGAATTTGCACTCATTGATTTCATTGGCAGTTTTACCTGAGTAAAAATTGAGCGAAGACCTAGGATTTGTCTCACTCATAATACTGTACTCCTAATTCAATGAGAACATTCCCAGGCAGTAGGTCCAAAACACCAGGCCTTTATCGGGAACATAAAGCTTAATGTCAAAGAATCTCAAAGTACTTTGTTATGTTAATTATTTAAGCCTCACAGCTAGACCTGGGCAGGAAATGGTTTTCTTGCCCTGTGGATATTTTCAAGAGTTTGAAGCTTTTTCCGATCTTGAATAGGGATGGAAAGGCAAAATCTCAAAAATATTCATGAATCAATTTTTTTTTCCATTTCAGGTTAGTCAAAACATTTCATTTCAATAATTTCAGAATGTTTCATTTTGATTTTAACCTTTATTCTTTTTTAACCTTTTTGCCCAGTCTAATTAGCTTAAGTTTAAAATTAAAAAGTTATTCTGACCTGGAAAACCTGAATTTTTCACTTAGAAAATGTCAAAATGAAACATTTTTGACCATTTTGAAATTTTTTCGAGTTAGGAAATTCATCGAACCCAGCTCAGACTTGCAAATAGTTTCAGTTTTGATGAATTAGCATTTTTGATGAAAAAATTACTTGTTGAAAAATTCCCAACCAGCTCTATTCACAATGCCCTTGTGAGACAGGTTATTATTATTAATTATTAATTATTATTATTATTATTATTATAATACCCCTTCTATTGATAGGAAAAGCGAGGCATAGAATTAAGTGAACTTTCCAAGATCATAAAATAAAGCACTCAGTTGAAGGGATGGGAAAAGAACACAGGAGTCTTTATCAAAATCCCTGATCTAACCACAAGACCACATTGCCTCTCTTCAGAACTGCCTTTGATCTGGAGAGGTCAGTATTAACCTGGCTCATGTTACTGTAAATTTTCTTAAGTGCTACTGCAGACAGACAGTCTAGCCACAAGGTTATCTACAATACGTATTCAATAGATATTCTTAACTACTTTTGTGAATTAGACTATAACACAACTCAACACCCTAAATCTGTCTCTGCATTAATAAAACAATGAAAGTGAAATTCACCAGGGTATCAGAATGTTTGTATCAGAAATGCTGCTACTTCTCTTTTACAGGCACTGGTAGTTTATTCTGGACTTCTAGCAGAGCATGTGACTATCACAGATTATGTATTCAAGGTGTCTGAAAATTGTCCCTAGGGTGATTAAGACAAAAGGCAACAGGTTGCCACTGAACGCTAAGAATTTTGTGCAGTTCAAGTGCTAAACTGTGTGTCTGCATGCCCCAAATATCCATATAGCCAGGGATATTTCAGTTATTCTTCAAAGTGAATATCAACCAATATCATTATCAACCAAACTGTTCCCACCACCAGTAGGCATGCCAGCTAAATCAAATTCAGAAAAAGGCTGTAAAGTGGACAGAATGTGGCTGCTTGCTTCCCAGTGCATTGTTACTTTTGCTAATAAAATAAATACTATTTTATTGCAAGTAAGGTAGTTTCTGAATGTTATTCTACTGCAGTACTTCTGGAGTTTGAAATCCCAGTTACCGCTTATATAATGATCTGTTTGTAGGGAAAGGAGTGTTTTTAAGTATGTTTTGGTTTTACGGGTATTGCACATTTAAAATTGCATTTGCAATAGATCAGGGCTGCGAGAGGATTTAAAATGATTTTTCTGAGCCGGAGACAATTATAGTCATTCTTTCTTTGTGTTTTCCTGTTGTAAAGTAAGACTCCTCTCTGTGAATGCCCACAGACCACTGGCTCAGCAGAGAGGCAGCTGGAGGCCACAACAGATTTTAAAAGATGGAGATAAGCAGAAGCATGTTGGAGTGTAAGGCTCTGGCTATGCTGGAGAGCTTACAGCGGCGCAGCTGTACCAATGACACTGCACTGTTGTAAGCTGTCTAATGTAGCCGCTCTAAGCCAACAGGAGAGAGCTCTCCCATTGACGTAATTATCCACCCCCAATGAGCGGCAGTAGCTATGTCAGCGGGAGAAGCTCTGTCCACACGAGTGCTTAGGTTGATGTAACTTATGTCACTCAAGTAGGTGCCTCACTCACACCCCTGAAAGACGTAAGTTATACCAACATAAGGGGTAGTGTAGACATAGCCTCAGATGAAAGGTCTTGGAGAGGCCAGCAACACAATGGGATTCTCTGCAGGAGGTCTGGAAGTTGCTCGCAGCATGTTGGAAGGGTCTGGGGCCTGTTACATGTTGAGACAAGATCATGGGAATATAATGGAGCTGGACACCTGAGGGAAGAGAGATAGATCTTTAGAGCTGGGTCTCCATGGAGATGTAAAACTGCAGGCACTCTTAACTTGTGCTTACAATTGCACCAGTTTGTTGTAGATACTTCACCTGATTTGTGGGAGCAGAAAAACAATCCCAGGGCACTTTTTATGACAGTAGTAGAGTTAAAATAAAAAGTTATCAAATTCTGAATACAGTTGAAGAAATTGTGATCAGCTAATGAGTATGGTGTGCCCACACTGATAGGCTAAACCCATCCAACACATTGTTTTGAATTATATGCTCATCTCAATTTTTTTAAAGATATAACATCCGTCCATCCCAGGATAACAGTCTTTGGAGAGACGATAAAACAGCACATGCAAAATACCTCAGGACTGTAATACTTCATTGAATATGTCATTTGTGCTGCTAAGAGTTAACACTGAATCCCAAGATGAAATGACATATCCTTTTTATGACCTTCCTTTTGATAGTCATGTACCTTTCAATCTCTGAAGATCCATATTTTCCCATTCCAGAGAGAAAGTTATTAGTGTGAAAGATGTCAAAAATAAGCAGTACTTTGCCATCTGGTCATTATTTATTAAGTCTACTGAATCTAGTAAGGATGTTACTAAACCAGCTAGCGTAATGCCCATTAAGTCTATTGATTGTTAAGAATCTATAACATGCTACTGATCTTACTAGTGATTACAGTCTTGGGACACAATACTCTACACACTTACTTCAAGACTCAGTGCTTACTGAGAGTCATTGACTTCAGTTGGAATTTCCCACAGTAAGCACTACACACAATAGTCAATTTGGGAAGGATTCGGCCCCAAAATACAAATTCAAAGTTACTCCATGAAGTAACCCTTAGCAGAATTTGGCCATAGGAATTGCAATTAGTTAACGTGCTTGTAATTTTTGTATTAATACTGATTACATGAGTGTATTGTATTACTGCTACACTGGATTTATATTCACTGTCATTGCTTGGGTCTTGTATATCCAGTTCCTAATCCATTATGAAGCAATCTTATAGACCCATACTATCAAGTAAACGCAGCCCTGTAGCTGGTAATAATGCTTAGCAGCATTTTAAGATTTGTAAGCAAAGTAAGTGGCCCAGCCCAGTGCATTAGCTGAAGCTTCTGTTATCTCAGCAGTTCAGTGTGTCATAGCAGTCTCTGTAAATTGCTTGCTAACCAAATGCTCAACCCATGTTTTTATCTGCATAAAAAAGATATAATGAATATTTGATAAACCAATAGGGAGGAAATTAGCCCTTTGGAGGAGACTAGGAATTTATTTTGTCATGCCTCATTTTATCTCCTCTCTTTACTTTCACATTTCGAACCTCAAGTGGTGCTCCTGTTGCAGTTTAACATGATTTTCCTTGCTGTGATTCCAGCCTGCTCTATCTTCATACACAACAGCTAGCAGGGTAACACTGAGACATTCCAGCTGTGTAGCAATGACATGTTTAATCATCATGCTTTATGCTTTCAAGCTTAAGTATCCAAAGTATCTCATTCCGCAACTAAAAGCATCCATCTTTTACAGACTGCTGCCTTTCTATGGGAGGCTGACCTTAAAGTACCTCAGCACACCACAGGGCTACTCCTGCAGGACTGTCGTCAGTGATGCATGCCCGCTGCCGTATTATTAGTGTTTGAGTCATGAGATCACTTTCAGCCAATCAGAACTGAGGTGGGCTCAGAACCTCTCATACCCTCTGCAAATTAGGGTTCTGGAGTAGTACAGCCAGTGAAAGTACTTCCTACTGTAACTGCAGTTCAGGTCTTTAAAACAATCACTTCCCTGTAGGGAAGCGTCACCTGTGAATTTTTAATCTATTTTCTTTCCTGCTTAGCTCATAGACTGTTTTATTTCTCCAGCTCAATCGCTTGCATGGTTAATCTTGAGAAAGTTCAGCCTTTGTTTAAGCCCAAGCATGTCTTAAGGCATTAGCATTCATATGTCATCGGCAGTCAGATTTTCACATTCTTAACCATTCCCGTCTCCTTTGCCTCATTTTCTGAGCTTGAGCTGGACATTATAATGTCATCCCTGCTGTGCTGCATTACAACACAGATGATAAGAATGGGCCAGTTATACTATGCCACTTCCAGAGTAGATTTTCTTTCACAATATCCACCCACTCCTATAACAAGCATGAGTCTCAATTTACTGTAATCTTTGGGCTCCACTCTGATCTCAGTCACACCATTGCAACTCCACTGGAAACAATGCATTGGTGTAACTGAGAGCAAAATTAGACCTTCTGTCTTCTGTTTTGCATGGGCAATGTGCAGGAAATACTGGCTGGATTCTGATCTTGGTCACAATAATGTAAATCTAGAGCAACTCTATTGATTTCAAAGGAGTTACAGCAGCATAACTGGGAGCAGTATATGGAAGCTCAGTTAAAATGGAATTAGAGGATGACATTTTCAAGATACATTTCATAATATACAAGTGGAAATAAAAAATAACTCAAGGTAACAAGAAAGAATGCTAGTTTTTTCACTGCATGACAAAATTACTAATGCGTATTGGGTTATTTCCCCCAAAAGGTGTCAATCACCCTTTGGAATCCTAGTCTTTGTCTCTGATTCATCTAGAGAAGTGGCAGTGGGACTACCTGTTCTCCAGTACCTATGGGGAAAGTTAACCCTGGTCCTTGCACAGATGACCAGGGGAAAGGATACACAGGGGAGGATGAGAAACACAGCCTGTACACACTCTGCTATGCTAGTCCTGGACTTCTCCAGATCACCAACTATGTCAATGTGTATGTTGGTTTTGTGCTGTGAACAATTGTCATGTAGGACTTGGAGATGCTAGGGACTTAATGGCCATGGAGCTGGCACTGCCAGCATGCCTATGAAGGTAGCCATCCCAGGTCAGGATAGAGACACTGATTGATGAGGCAATGTGGAGGATGCTTGTTCTGCTGCTGCCAATGCTGTGCTTATTCTGCACACACCTCTTTATCCTAGGCTTTGAATCAGTGGCAACTACCAGAACTAAAATTATTTTTAAAAATCTCTCTCTTTGCTCAGCTACAAAAATCCTTATGAAACAAACTGGATCCTACTTCTTTGTGGAATGCCTCCTGGAGAAAACAAGAGGGAGGACACAGCTTTGCAAGCCATTAGGCATGCCAAGCTCACACACAGCAATTTGATTGTGCTAAAATCCCCTTTGCAAGTCTCTGGACAGAGGTCATAGTGTTTGGAAAAATGAACTATTGTCTTAATGTTTGGTAGCCACATGAACCCTAGTGATGCCACTGACCCACTTACAAATAACAGTGTGTCTTATTTCTCGCAGGGCTTCCAAAGCGGCTGAGGACAGGACCTTAAGGAATGTCACACAGTAGGTGCTGAGACAACTTGCACTGAACAGAACAAACAAAGATGGCAGTCCCTATTTGAAAGGAATTAAAGGCGTAGACTCTCATTAGGAAGAAACAATGTCAAAAAAAGGACGTAGCAAGGGCGAGAAGCCTGAGGCACTGATTGTTGCCCTGCAGGCTGCCAATGAAGAGCTCAGGACCAAGCTAACAGACATTCAAATCGAGCTGCATCAGGAGAAATCGAAGGTGAGTGAAGAGTCAGTATTAAATGACAGTATCTGCAAAGGAGAAAAAGATCTGGAAAAACTATATAACAGAAAATCAAGGTAGGCACATATTTTTTAACCAGAAGACAGGGCCTGATTCTTCTGTACTTACACCATTTTTTTCCTGACTTCAATGGAATTACACTCTGTTTACAAGGGGGTAAGTTAAAGGAGGCTCAGGCCTATGAAGAAGAAGTTTGTTGACCTCAAGATCCTGACTGCATTCCAAGTAGTTAGATTTATCCTGCCACCCTTAAATTTGGTGTTAGTTCTGTGACTGCCATGTTTTTCATTTGTTATCTCTGCCTACTGTGTAGTGTTGCTGTGCATTCTCAAAGGACTTATTTTGGCCACTTCAAAGAGGATTGCATTTCACTAGTGAGTGAAGTGCTTCATAAATATATAATATGTGATTCTGTGCTGTGCCTCTAAGGCTATGTGCACTGCATTATAAACCCAGGTCTATGGCACTCAGGTTTGCAGTACAAGTGTTTCCTAGTCCACACCTAAACTTCCACTCTGCATTAAAATTGCTAGACCCAGGTCTCATAATCATGCTAACGCATCCATGCAGCACTTCAGAGTCAGACCTTCTGACTCTGGTCTGCAGCTTGAGCTGCATGCACACTGCAAACTATCAGCGACTGAACCCAAGTCACAGTGGGACTCTGCCTCTGAGCCATCCCCGAGCAGGGTCCTCAGACCCGAGTCCTAAATGCTTGCTTACCCAAGTCAGACTAATCTGTATATGGACAGAATGGAGGCTTGCGCTCAGTTTAATGTGCAATGTAGACCTTACCTTTTGGGGGGGAGGGTCCACAAGGGGAAGGGTCCCAGAGTTCAGGCTCTAGCCTGAGCCGAACATCTACAAAGCAGTTTTTAGCCCTGAAGCCCAAGCCCCACAAGCCTGAGTCAGCTGACCTGTGCTAGCCACAACCATGCTGCTTGTCTTTTATTCAGTGTAGATGTACCCTTAAGGGTACGTCTACATTGCAAAAAACCATAAACCCATGGCAACAAGTGGTCTACAGATACGGGCTCATGTTACAAGGGTAAAAATTGCAGTGTAGATTTTCCTGCTTGGCCTCTAAAACCCAGAGAGGGGGGTGGGAGTCAGAGCCTAGCTCCAGCCCAACTGGAAACAGCTATACTGCTACTTTCACCCCCATTGCACAAGTCAGAGTCTGTAGACCCAGGCTGAGCCTCTCTGCCTCAGGTCTTTTTCTTGCCATGTGACATACCGTAAGAGGCTGGAGAGGCCCAGCATAACTTAGACAGCACTTAGGGTCTAAAGTGCAGCAGCCTCCCAGGGATCTCTATGGGCTGGATCTCTTCAGTGCTGTCCCACCCCAATATATGTCTGTTACCTCTTGCCTCAACCCAACAGCACGCTGAGACCTGCAGGGCATCTTCAGGAAGCAGCTTTACAGCTGACTTCTACAGTACCTGCACTGAGGGAATCCTTCCCTGGCAGAATATGGGGATTTTAGGACTCTTCATGCCACTCCAGCTGAAAGGGACCGGAATGGGAGTGTAAATTTGTAGCTGTCACTGTGCACTTGCTCTGCAGAGAGGGTGCAGATAGCCTTTCCACCTCCTGCTGGTCATGCTTGCAGAAGTAGATGGTTTCAGGTTGGCGAAACATCATCCAGTTTTGAAGCTGATTTATAATGTAATGGTTTTTTTCCCACTGCAACACTTCCTACTTTCTTACACTCAAATAAATTTGTTAGTCTCTAAAGTGCCACAAGTACTCCTGCTTTCTTACAGGTGCTTCTACTCAGGAGCCTTGGATGCTAGTTAGATAGTGACCCTCTTTAGTTTTAACAAGGTGTCCTTTATGAGCAGCAAACAACAGAAGTCCCATGTTATAGTTGTTGATTTCTTATCCCCGAGTACTGAGTTTATGGCCAGTGCTGCCCAGATGCTAGCACTCTGAATCTGCCACTGAGCCACAGTAGCAGTTTCAAAGGGCAGCACTTAGTGATATGGTTTTTTTTTTCCAGTTGATTGTAATTGAAACCTGTGACAGAAATTCTTTGACTGCGTCACAAATAAGCATGGCCTCGGCAAACAAACCTAGGCTGGGCTGCTTGTAGCATCCAAAACTGAACAATAGCAAGTGCGTTAGCTTCCATCAGGTCTTTTATCGTGAAAGGCTTTCTTATCCATATATCAAAGCTAATGGCAATCTCAGAGGCCCATCGGCCAGTTGAGTGGAAATCAGTTTCTTTAGCTGTAGCAGAAACAAGATGAAAGAACTAATAGACAGTTTGGGGTTATCCGAAGTGCTGATAATCTCTGGGGGTGTTTCTCCCCTCACCGTCCAGTGAGATTTATAGCCATTAATTGCAAACCATTTTAACATGGCAGGATTTGCAAGCAGCAAGGAAACTGACACAGTCATTCTTTTGAATTCATCCTGCATCTCAGACTTTTACAGCAGGCTGATCTCAGAACCTGGAAAGGCACAATGGTTTTTCAAGCCTTGGCACTGATGTCTTAGCACACAGGCAGGGATTAGCTTCTCTTCTTAGGAGCCATAGGCTGGCTGCCAGGAACTTGAAACCATAGTAAGTTTCTCTCATGCTTTCCACTTCATTTTCTCACTGACCCTCTCTGTCTTTATTTCCACTGTAACCCTAGGCTAATAGTACAGTAGCTCCATTATGGTATGCTGTTAGCTGTCAGGGAGGGCTGTGAGCACTCAGCCCCTCTGAAAATCAGAGCACTCGTATTTTGTGCCTAAATACAGAGCTTGGTGCCTAATTTTAAACACCCAAGTTTGACAACTTTGCCCTGGGCTGTTGAAGAGCTTGGTGCCCTAAGAATGAAATTGAATATGAGTCAACAACGTGATGCAGTTGTGACAAAGGCTAATACCATTCTGGGGTGTATTAACAGGAGGGTCGTATGTAAGGGATGGGAGGTAACTGTCCCACTCTGCCTGGCACTGGTCAGGCCTCAATGGCAGTACTGTGTCCTGTTCTGAGCACCACACTTTAGGAAAGATGTTGACAAATTGGAGAGATTCCAGAGGAGAGCAACAAAAATGATAAAAAGTTTAGAAAACCTGACCTTAGAGGAAGGGTTAAAAAACCTGGGCATGTTGAGCCTTGAGAAACGAAGACTGATGGGGGGACATGATAACAGTCTTCAGATATGTTAAGGGTTGTTATAAAGAGGACTACGATCAATTGTTCTCTGTGTCCACTGAAAGTAGGACAAGTAGTAATGGGCTTAATCTGCAGCAAGGGAAATTTAGATTAGCTATTAGGAAAAACTTTCTAACTCTAAGCTCTGAAATAGGCATCCAAGGGAGGCTGTGGAATCCCCATCACAGGAAGTTCAAAGAACAGGTTGGACACCTGTCAGGGATGGTCTAGGTTTAATTGGTCCTGCCCCAGTGCAGAAGGCTGGACTTGATGACACCTCGAGGTCCCTTCCAGCCCTGCACTTCTATGATTCTATAAGTTGTTCACTGGATTTTTTTTAAGAAACCCTAAGAAACACACTGCTCAGTTTTAGGATCTGACTAATACTTGTGACTTGAAACTGAAGTGAAACTGGACTTTTAGGACTCTTTTCCCCCTTGGAGACATATTTTGGTTGAGAATATATCTGAGACCACTTGGGGACAGAATGGAAGAGAAGCATGTCACCTCAATGCATATTGCATACAGCATTCTCTAGCTTTACCATATCCCATCCTTCAGATCAATTATGACTGTAAGCAGGCACCACCCGTGTCTCCTGGAGGGCTTTCAACTGAGGTAGCATTTTATTAATTATCATTATTATTATTGATTTTTTATCTTTCCTTGTCTTTCTCACTTTAAAAGGTTTGCTCACTCTCTGATTCTTTATGGTATTTTTTAAAGGAAATTGCCACAGGAGTTTTTATCATTTTTAAATCCTTCCTTTCCCTTCTTACTGTAAATAGTAAGCCTGTCTTGTTCAATTCTTATTGAAATCTCTTTCTTCATCAAGTTGCATTCCTTCATTGCATGTTCACGTGAGTTTGACTTGTAGGGTTGCTAACGAGCTCTAAAACGCACATACAAGTTTGTTGGATAAGATTAATGAAGATTATTGGGTTGCTCTATTCTTGCAGGGTGGGTCGTTGCACGGGCAACAGGCTTCAGTCATTTGTTTTAATGAACAGCAGTGAAGTACTTGTGTTGAGAAAAAATATGTAGGGACAAAGGCTGAAGTCCTCACTGAGGAAAAACTCCTAATTAAGTTAATGAGACTTTTTGCCTGAGTAAAGACGGGATAAAGTTGAGTAAGTCCTTTTGGATGTGGCCCATATTTTCTCATACTGAGGGTGTTGCAGGAATCGATGAGTATCTCAGGTGGCTTCCTGCCCTGAGTTGCAGGAGTGTAGGGGTACTTCAGATGGGCATGTTTTATAACATGTTTCTGGCAGTTGATTTTCTTTTCTTCTCAACCTGTAGGTCAGCAAACTTGAAAGAGAAAAGATTCAAGAAACTAAGCGGATCAGAGAACTGGAGCAACGCAAGCAGACTGTGCAGATCACTGAACTTAAAGCCAAACTCCATGAGGAGAAAATGAAAGAGCTGCAGGCAGTGCGGGAGAACCTGATCAAACAGCACGAGCAGGAAATCACTCGGACGGTTAAAGTCAGAGACAGTGAAATCCAGCGCCTCAAGTCAGCACTGTACGCTTTGCGGGACGGGAGTAGTGACAAAGTAAGGACAGCGATGACTATTGAGGCTCGTGAAGAGGCCAGGAAACAGTTTGACTCCGAGCGCCTTAAACTTTTGCAGGAAATTACTGAACTAAAATCTGCCAAAAAGCAGGTGGACGAGGCCCTTACCAACATGATCCAGGCTGATAAAATCAAGGCGGGTGATCTTCGGAGTGAACATCAATCCCATCAGGAAAGCATCTCTAAGATCAAATGGGAGAGTGAAAGGGATATTCGCAGACTGGTTAGTAATCTCCCTATGCACCAAACAGCTGGGGTGACTCCTTACAGCCTTCTTGATTTGCCTCTAATGCTGATAGGTTTCCCGTTCAGTCAGACCTGGGCAGTCCAATTAGTTTGCAAACAGATTAAAATACTCCCAATTACGACATCTCTCTCGGAATTAGGTGAGATGAAGTTGCTGGGAGCTGCTGATGTGAGCTACTCACGGGACTACTAGAACCCAGGAGGAAATATGTTAATGGTATATTCTGTAACAAATTGGTAGTTTGTGTGTGTATAAATAGGTACACACACACACACACACACGCACACACACACCACTGCCGCCCTTTCTGGATGGAATCAGAGCTTCTCCCTGCTATGGTCCTATACTGCTAACAAGAATTCTCTTTTAGCTCGAGTGGTAGGGGCCTGTGCTTTGGAAGTAGGAGGCTGTCATTGGACTCGCTGCATAAATATTATACCTGCCATCTACAGCAGGAGACATCAGTTGCTTTTGTGCTACCCATGGCCACTCAAAACTTCACCACAGCAGCAGGAATAAGCCCCAGATCTTCCTTCCCTGAAAACACCGGTCCCCAGCCTTTGGGTTACAGGAGAATTTTAGTGTGCAGTATAGGGCATAAAACATGCAGATTTATAGCTTTACCAGATTAGTAGATGTAACACCTTTGCCTGGCTTAACTCTTTCTATTAGTCTTTCTATTTTCTCTCTGCTTGCCCATGTGTATGTCTTTTTCAAACATTCTGCTTAGGGGAAAGTGGCGTTCTCCTCCCAGCTTGCAGTGCAGCAGCAGTAGCTCTATCACAACGAAGACTGGAGTGATGTTTTTCTCTGCAGTGACTTTGTCTTTCTAGCAATCTGACACAAAATTAAACCACCTGCACTGCAGGTGCTGGGTGTTTTAGCTAGAAGTGGAACTGAACAAAAGCCCTCAGTTGTACATCCCTGAAATCCAAACCCAGCTCTATCAGACTCTGTCTTTGTAGACATGATCAAGATCCTGCCTTAGGGCTAGTTTGTGCCATTGAGCCATTGGACTGTGTAGGGAGCTGTGCAGCCCCAAGGGACAGCTCTGGGATGGACGAAGCCTCAGAAGGCACAATTCCTAGGAGAGTGCCAGGAAGTGCAGAAGGAGTGTGTGGGGATCCCTCTCCATACTCCTGGTCCTGCCCCCCTCTACAAACCTCTCAGCCTCTTTTGGGCAAATTACACAGAGTTCGGTGACTGACTGTTCCTGTGTGTAATTTGCCCAGTGTGTTGACAGAGGGAAAAGGCTTTATGTGCTTTCCTTCTTCTACCAGCATTGTCCCAGTCACCAGTGCTAAGGCCAGGCACAGTCTGGCACCTAAGAGTGGGCTGAACAGAACCACTGGATCCAAACACCCCAGAACTTGAGGGGGAGTGGAAATCTAGATCCAGATTTGGCTGCTGGGGCCCATTCATAATTGTTAATTATATGCAACATAAAATCAAATTAATCTTCAGAAGCCAGCAGCATGCAATATGAAGGTCTCCAGCAAAGAGGAAATACTGGTTTTTGCCACACTGCGGTTTCCTCCAGATATTCCAAGAGGCTTCCTACATGTTACTAAATCTCAGGTTTGTATTTTCAACAATCAGAGGATTTATCGTGCTGGCTAAGAATACTGGACCATCAATTCCCTCTGTCAGTGTCCAAACCTTGTGCTGCAGAAGAAGATGGGAACAAAAAGCCATGCACCCAGTCAAATGCACAACACTAAGTAGCACTTAGATATGCCAGCGCTAAGTACTTCATTATTTCAGATTAGATAGATAGATAGATAGATAGATACTCCTCCTAACCTCTGTACTGATGAGCTTAGATCCCAAAGCCTTAGCTTAGCTGTGTACAATATCTAGCATTTTTATTATTGGCCATAAAATTAATTTATTAATTATTATTATTAATTAGGGCAGTCAATTAATCGCAGTTAACTCACACAATTAACTCAAAAAAATTAATCATGATTAATCGCAGTTTTAATTGCACTGTTAAACAACAGAATATCAATTGAAATTTATTAAATATTTTGGATGTTTTCCTACATTTTCATATGCATTGTATTCTGTGTTGTAATTGAAATCAAAGTGTACATTATTTTTTATTACAAATATTTGACCTGTAAAAATGATAAACAAAAGAAATTCTGTTTTCCTATTCACCTCATACAAGTATTCTAGTGCAATCTCTTTGTCGTGAAAGTGCAACTTACAAATGTAGATTTTTCTTGTTACATAACTGCACTCAAAACAGTGTAAAACTTCAGAGCCTACAAGTCCACTCAGTCCTACTTCTTGTTCAGTCAATCGCTAAGACAAAGAAGTTTGTTTACATTTACAGGAGATACTGCTGACTGCTTCTTATTTACAATGTCACCTGAAAGCGAGAACAGGCATTCACATGGCCCTTTTGTAGCCGGTGTTGCAAGGTATTTACGTGCCAGACATGCTAAACATTTGTATGCCCCTTTATGCTTCAGCCACCATTCCGGAGGACATGCTTCCAAGAGGATGTTAATTAAAAAAATAGTGCATTACTTAAATTAATGACTGAACTCCTTAGGGAAGAATTATATGTCCCCTACTCTGTTTTACACGCATGCTGCCATATATTTGATGTTATGGGAGTCTCAGACAATAACCCAGCACATGTTCATTTTAAGAACACTTTCACTGTAGATTTCACAAAACACAAAGAAGGAACGAATGTGAGATTTCTAACCAACCCAAGGTTTAAGAACCTGAAGTGCCTTCCAAAACCTGAGAGAGATGAGGTGTGGAGCATGCTTTCAGAAGTCTTAAAAGAGCAACACTCTAATGTGGAAACTACAGAACCCAAACCACCAAAAAAGAATATCAGCCTTCTGATGGTGGGCCCTGCCTCAGATGATGAAAATGAACATGCATTGGTCTGCACTGCTTTGGATTGTTACTGAGCAGAACCCATCATCAGAATGGACACATGTCCATTGGAATGGTAGTTGAAGCATGAAGGGACATATGAATCTTTAACGCATCTAGCACATAAGTATTTTGCGATGCTAGCTAAACCGTGCCATGCGAACGCTTGTTCTCACTTTCAGGTGACGTTGTAAACAAGAAGCTGGCAGCATTATCTCTGGCAAATATAAATAAACTTGTTTGTCTTAGTGATTGGCTGAATAAGAATTGGGACAGAGTGGACTTGCAGGCTCTAAAATTGTACATTGTTTTATCTTTGAATGCAGTTATTTTTTGTACATAAGTCAACATTTGTAAGTTCAACTTTCATGATAAAGAGATTGCACTACAGTACTTGTATTAGGTGAACTGAAAAAATATTATTTCTTTTGTTTTTTTACAGAGCAAATACTTGTAATAAAAAATAAATATAGTGAGCACTGTACACTTTTTATTCTGTGTTGTAATTGAAATCAATATATTTGAAAATGTAGAAAACATTCAAAAATATTTAAGTAAATGGTATTCCATTATTGTATAACACTGTGATTAATCGCATAATTAATCACGATTAATTTTTTTAATCACTTGACAGCCTTTATTATTATTATACATTAAATTTAATCTAAAAGGAAATTGGAATTCTAGTTGAGCTAATAATATACTTGCAATGCCCCAAACATGTGTTTGATCCATTAGTGTCAGGATAAGAGAAGAGCTGTATTAGATATTACATGATTTCTTACTGCACGTTGTGGTTATGTCTCTGTCTGCAGTTGCTACCTGCCAACTTTTTTAATACAAATGATAGTATGGAAAGATTTTAAACAGTGGAGGGGAGCAATGTTCTCTGCTTTAGTCTTCATGGTGTCATCAACAGTTATAAAAACAACACAGAAGGTCAAATTCAGTGCTGGGGCAAGTGGCTACAACTCCACTGGCTTCAAAGGAGTTATGCCCACTTGCAACAGCAACAAATTTGGTCTAGAAAGTTGAATTCACGATTTGGCAGGTAAGCACAAAAGAATAGTGATTTGAACATTCAAATTAATTCTTTTTTCATTTTTAAATCGGTGGGCTAGACCCTAATCTGGGGTAGATCACAATATTGCCATTACCCAGTGTTCAGAAAAAATGAGAAATCAGACCCCCGAAATCAGGGGACTGGTTTAGTAATCATGAGAGTTTCAAAATAATGAATGTTGGGTTCTTTCTGGTTGGCCTTTTGCTTTTTTGAGCCTTATGGTTCTCTTGTGTCATATTTTCAAGCTTTTCTCTTAATCCTGAGGACTAAGATCTTCCTTTTTTTTCTTAACTGGAAGCTCAAACTCTCACACAATGCCATGCCTCCAGGATGTGGGTTTTAAGATAAACAGTAAATAGCATGAGACTCACAACAAAATTGTGAGAGCTGGCGACACTGATCAACTCAGCCCAGCCCTGGATGAATATTCTGTGAGTGATTTGGTATTTTAAGCAGAAAAATAATCCCTTTTTAAAGCTCTTGATTGTATAAGTATCATGCACTAGGTCAGACTTCGATCTCATTTACGCCAGTGTAAATCCACTGTATCTCCATCGGAATCAATGGGGTTGCATCAGATTGACATGTGTGTAACAGAGAGTAGAATCTGGCCTAGGGTTACCACCTGTCTGGATTTTACCTGGACAGTCCAGGTTTTGGCTTCTGTGTCTAAGTGCCATCTAGCCCATTAATTTGAAAATATACTTTTGGGAGGATTTCAGCATGCATGAAAGGTGACAGGATCGGTAAATATCTTTGAGGCTCTGGGTAAAATTCAGCACAGTCAGCATTCTGGTTTTGGGGAAATGACTCATGTAACTTTCACAGGTTAACATGCATTTTTTTCCCTGAGTGTTTTATGAATTCTGAGTCACTGAATTTCCTTAGGCTCAATGGCATTTAGCTGGCTCATACCTATCTTTAAAGTTTTCAGGGCTTATGTGCAATGATCTTATTCTAAACGTTAGTTCCCCTTTCTCTTCTAGTCTTCCACTGTAGCTGCCTGGATAGCAACAGTCATCCAGATTCTAGTGAAAGGGATGAGACACTTCAATATGTGCTGGATCTGCCTGGAACATTAGGCAGGAGTGACACAGCTAATGAAACTTATGGACCTTGATTCTCCATTCATTAGAATGACACTGCCAGTAGGGAGCAGAGAACAAGGCACCTGACTGCAAGTCTACTGATAGAGGGAACAGGATCCTCAGCTGATGTAAATCAATGAATCTGTGTCAATTTATACAGCTGAGGATGTTACATCTGTGCAAAATGAGTATGCAGACCATATCCTCAGCTGGTGTGAACAATATAGCTCCATAGCTAGGGATCTAGCCTAATCATATTAATTTTGATGGTTTTACACTTACTTTGAACTGGTCCTGGTGCAACACCATCAGCTCTGGTCACTCTAGCTGGCACTTTGGTCTTCCAGAGACTGTGCATGTTTGATGATGATGAAGGTGATAGACTAAACTCTTGGTCTGATTTTCAGAGAAGGTGAGCACCCACATCTCTCATGTACATCAGTAGGGAGTGAAGGACCTGGGCACCTTTGAAAATCAGTCCATATTTTGTGCATAGCTGTACTTCTATATCATTCAATGTATGGCCTTTGCTCATCATAGACTGACTAATCCAATGCGGTAACTATTTGTTTTTTATGATGTTGAGGAAGTGTGTAATCCATGAGTTTGGTGTACTATTTAATAGCAGATACAGCGGTGAACATAAGGTGACCAGACAGCAAGTGTGAAAAATCGGGATGGGGGTGGGAGGTAATAGGAGCCTATATAAGAAAAAGACACAAAAATCAGGACTGTCCCTATTAAATCGGGACATCTGGTCACCCTAGGTGAACAACAACGGTAAAGTGATTTCTCCTTACTCCTGCAGTGCTGACATTCTGTTGGGCTTGTGCAGTAACACTGCTTTTATTTCTTAATTCAGATGGATGAAATCAAGGCTAAAGACAGAATTATCTTTTCCTTGGAGAAAGAACTGGAGACTCAGACGGGCTATGTGCAGAAGCTCCAGCTGCAGAAGGAGGCTCTGGATGAACAGCTCTTCTTAGTGAAAGAGGCGGAGTGTAACATGAGCAGTCCCAAACGAGAGATCCCAGGAAGAGCAGGAGATGGGTCAGAGCACTGTAGCAGTCCTGTAAGCAGGTTTAAATGTAATCCAAAATACAGACAATGGGCTTTATTTGGGTTGCAAAATTATTTTGCCTAATTCCTGCATCATTTTCATGTTGCTATAGTAGTTAAGTCTCACTCTGTGAAGTGTCTTCTAGTGGTAATTCTAATTACAGGAAATAGTTCTTGGCATAGGAAATGTCTGCTGGACTAAACTATTCAGGGCCTATTTCTTTACTTACACTTTTGTGCAAAGCAGATTTAAGAAGATAAAGGCAGTTGAGAATAACAGTGTTTTCCTTGTTTTCCAACCTGAGGTTCTTTCTGAAATAACCCTCCTAAGTAGAGTTGTTCAGAAAATAAGGGGGAGGAGGGTGTTTCTGAGCAAAATTTCTACAAAAATGAAACATTTTTAGTTTTTGTCAAAATTTTCATCAGAAATTTTTAATTTTTAATCAAAAACAAAACCAGAATTTTTATTCCAACAGCTGAAAAATGAAAACTTTCATCTGAAAATTGTCAGAAACCAAAAAATATTCCCATGGAAAAAATGTTCAAGGAAAGCAGGCACTTTCTGAGAAAATTTTAAATCAACAACCTAATTTTCCATCAAAAAAGTTCCAATGGAAAAATTTTGACCAGTTCTGTTCCAGTCTAGTAACCCCTTCTATGAATTTTCCTTCTCAGATATATCTGCCAAAGTCCAAAGGAAGCTGCCCTCAAGGCTCAGTGTTAGACCTACCCAAGTTTCTTCCTTGCAAATGTTTGTTTCCCTTTGCTTTGAGCAGTTAATGCTTCCTGAGCCAATGAGTTGAAACCAATGACCTGATCTTGCACCTTATTACACCAGTGCACACTGAGTGTAAGCTGCTACCAACAGAATGGCATGCCATTTGCACCCATGTTGCACATGAATCAATGACCACACAAGCTGCATTGGATAGTACAGAATGAGGTCCATGCTGTTTTAACTTTTGCCCAGCATCTCGGTACTTGTGACAGACATTGTAAATGATGTCAACCTTACAAATGGGTTTTGTTGAATTAGAAAATGATGGTGTGTTAGTCTTCTTTGTGAACATTCCAGTCCATTTGTTTCTTGTCCAATGGACAGTTTCAGAGGAGCTAGAAACTAAATGTTCGTTCTTTCTTTCAATTTACAGGATTTACGCAGAAATCAGAAGAGAATGGCAGAGCTGAATGCCACTATCCGCAAGCTGGAAGACAGGAACACACTGCTTGTAGATGAACGAAATGAACTGGTGTGTGCTCTTGTCTGTGTCAGATTGGGGATTCGAGGAGCTATAAAGAAAGGAAAGAAGAGGAGCCTCTAAGGGTGTTAGAGGCAGAGAAAGTTCATGCTGTAACCACCCACTACCTCTAGGACCCAGGGGCATGAGGGGGTTGGAAATGGCATTGTGATACTCAGGTAGGCTCAGCTGCCTCAAGGCCTAAGCGAAAGACCACTGAAGGCAATAGCAAGTGGCTTGGGATGAGGTCCTTGGACATTAGTCCACCACATTCACTGCCCTTCTGGTATTTGCTGTCTCTTGTGTTTCAATTTAACGCGCTACCATTCTGTGTATCATGGAATGCCTGAGAAAACACCTCAGAAAGCACAACATGGTAGCTCATTAGATTTAAACCCACGAGGCAACAGTGGGCTGCCAAATGAATCTAGCTCCTGCATCTCCTGGCCCCACTCACCCCAGCCAAAGGGCTTCCTCAGAGGGCTCTATGGATGATGGTTACATTAGAATTTCTGTTGGGCTCTATGTCCCCTGCCAGTCTACGGCTCAGGTCCACAGTTCATAGGGGGTCTAAGCTTAATCTGCCACAGGTCAGAGGGTTCTTGAGGAACCTACCAGGAAATTTCATAGTAACCCTGTCAGCCAATCTGAGATGGATTTCCTGTTTCACTGGTGACATGTTTTTTCTAGTTCTGCTACAGACGAACAGCCCACAATCCCTGAACTCCAGCAAGGACACTGTGTCACAATAAATAAATTGGACTGATAGGGCCGTGATTCTGATCTCACTAATTAACCATTGACTTCAATGGAGTTACACCAACATGAGATCACAGTCAAAATTGGTGAGCCTTTCTTTATTCACTGCCTTGACCTTTTTGTATCAGGGGCTCCTGAGCAAACAGCAGCATCTGGTCAGTATACTGTAAATCAAAGACTGACTGTTTTTCAACATTTTTTGGCATATAAGAATAGCCAGGTTGAGGACAGTATACATAGCAGATCTATACAGAATGGATTACAGTGTTGCCTGATTTAGGAGGTTAATATTATTAATTTGGATAGTAGGGGTTATAGACTCGCCAATTAATCTGATCAGAAGATAATAAGGTTTCTGTCCCAGAATCAGGCTACACAGAGTATGCAAAGGACCCTTGGGGGAATGACAGGACGCTCACACTGAGGCAAATATAGTCTGAAAGATTTTTATTGAGATAAATGGAATTATAATTAAATAGTAATTAAATGGTATTATATACTATAAAGCTTTTGATTAATATACTCACACCCTTTCTTGATGACCTGGTGACAAGAGACAAAGGACCAGCCTCGCCTCAGGTTCCTTAATTCTTGAATTAGACGTGCAGAGTTTAGAAGAAGCTAGAGCTAAGAACTACTGCAGCTAACTTAGGGCTTGTCTACACTACCGGCCAGATCAACGGGCAGCGATCAATCCAGCGGGGATCAATTTATTGGGTCTAGTATAGATGCAATAAATCAACCACCGATTACTCTAGCATCGACTCCAGTACTCAACCAGAAGCACAAGGGGAATTGACAGGACAGCGTCTCCCACTGACACACCGCAGTGAAGACACCACAGTTATTCACATAGCTGAAGTTGTGTAACTTAGATCGATTCCCCCCCCATGTGTAGACCAGCCCTTAGAGTTTTACTTAACTAAATGATTTAAAATTTAAAATTAAACTAACAGACTAATAAACTAAGAACGAAGAAGCTTGGAGTTTAGAAACTTAGAAAACAAGCTCCGAAGCACAAAACTTAGAAAAACCCTCAGAAGCTTAGAAGTTTAAACACTTTTTTGGCAAGGTGGGTCACCCTTTTTTATAGGGCTTGAGCACTCAGGCCTTCCTGCCATGTCAAAACTTAGTGTTCTCACCCACAGAAATGCTGGGGTACATTTACTCCATAGGCTGGTATGTTTGTATGTATTGATGACATAAGATCATTCTTACATTTGTTATTTTTGTCCTCCCGACTATTTCAGTTCTTTCCTTGTGGTGTACCTGTTTACAGAGGGTATGAGCTTCGGAAAGTCCCCTATGCCAACCAGCTTCAACATATCCTTTATCTATCTATGTTAAAGGCGACAGCCATATATGGACCTTATGCCTTAACTCATCACTTTTTATCTAGGTGAATGGTCCTAAACATATGTATACTAACTTTGCTATCTGGGTGAAAGGTCCCAGACATATGTAGCCTAACTTTGCTATTTGGGTGAAAGGTCCCAGACGTATGCGTGCTAACTTTGCCTTAGTTCAACATACAGAATGTGGCCTATGGGTCCCTTGTGTTACAGCCAAACTACTTTAATATAAACCTATAAACCTATTATAATAAAACAAACAATCAAAACCATAAGAAAATAAGAAACCTATAAGAAAAGATATATAGGCAAGCAAGCAGGCTAGCCCTAGAGGCTACAGCAGTAAATTCATTCCTTTATCAGATTGACTCTTAGAATAGGATAGGTATGCCTTTAAGGCCTTGTCTATACTTGCAAGTTGAAGCTCATTAAATCAGCCCCAGGTGCCCTAACTCCTGACGTGTCCACACTGGCAAGTCACTTAGAGCACCCAGACCCTGCGGCTGGAGCGCTCCTGGTAATTTACCTTCACAAGAAGCATAAAGGTTTCTGTGCCTGCGCCAGGGTGTCAGTATGGATGACGTGTTGCATTGCTGTGCTGTGACTGGCCTCTGGAAACGTCCGATAATCCCCTGAAGTCAAGTGGCCACTCTGGTCATTGTTTTGAATTTGGATGCAGGCATGCAGATATCCCCTTTCAAAGCTCCGTTTCTGACAGAACGCATGCTCATCTGCTCTGGGAAACAAAGCAAACCATTACAGTGGAATGCTCCTGCTGATGAGGCAGGTAGAGGGTGTGTGTGTGTGTGTGTGTGTGTGTGTCAGTGTGGAGACTGTTTGTGTGTGGGGAGAGACAGTGTGTGTGTGTGTGTGTGTGTGTGTGTGTGAGGCACAAGGGGTGAGGGGTGGTGTCAGGTTTCACCCTTCCCCCCGCCGCTGTCTGAACTTACAAGATAGCATGCTGACACACTTTGCCCCCCAAAACACACTGTCTTCTCCCTCACATACACACAACACTCTCCCTGTCATACTCCCTTCCACTCATTTGAAAAGCAGCTGAGCAATCTAGCAGGATGCCCATGGAACAATGGGATTGGGAAACCTGCATCATGTGATGCTGTGCCTGCCCCATTAGGCATTGCAAACTCTTTCCAAAGCACGCTGCAGCCACTTGCACACTGGGATAGCTACCACAATGCACTGCTCTCTGTGGTGTTGCAAGAGCTGCTAATGTGGACATGCTCCACAGTCACAAGGAGCACAGTGTGAACACACAGCAGCACTTTCCCTGCTGCTGTCTCCGAGGGCTGGTTTAACTCCTGGAGCTCTACATTTGCAAGTGTAGACATAGCCTAAGTGCACATCAGTGCTTTTCGACCTTCAGCATTTCTGGAGTTGTGGTAAAAGATTAAGGTTTTGAAAAGCAGAGCTGTTTCCATTACGTTCATCATGGAAGCAGTAACCATAGTTAATTCAGCATGTGTTAATATAGATATCTTGTGTGCCTCTATGGTATTAGTTAATTAATACTTGTAAATGATGTCTTACCAATATTTTGTCTTACCAACATTTCAGTAATACAGCAAAATGCATTACTTGTATTGATTTGATTATGTCTCTCTCTCAAAAACTTGGCTTCTAAAAGATGATACCATTAACATTCACCCTACTTTGCTCTTATGGATATAAATTTTTAAATTACTGAAGTCTTTTTTATAATGAGAAAATGCCACTTCTTTGACAATGACTCTAAACAGACCTTAGATAATGGGCGTATTTATTAAATAATACAGTATGACTAAGTACTGTGCCATGGAAGGAAAACACCCAAAGGACAATGGAAAAGGGACAAAGGGCTTGATGCCTAAAATGTGGCAACTTGAAATTCCTCCTTCCCAGCCAGAAAGGAATGTTTTGTTTTGTCTTTTTAAAAGGAACCCAGTGTTATTCAGTGGAACTCATCATGTAAGGAAGAAGGACATTTAAGTGGCTAGGAATATAGACATGGGAATATTAGAACATGCTGCTACCTACAAAAATGCCTTATTGCTGTTAAGCAATGGTTTGATTAAAATAAACCTACTGTTTTATACAAATATATATGGTCTGTTGTCCATCAAGAGCCCAAGCTATGGATGTGATATTTACTATCAGCATGACTTGGGACATTCAAGGACCAATCCAGCTCTTTCTTTGGGTAAGGAAGTCAGTAAGACACAGTCAACAGGTTCTACTCCCAGCTCTGCTTCTGACCTGTGGGTGACCTTGGACAAGTCATGTTGTCGCTCCATGCCTCAGTTTCCCTATCTGTAAAAGGGGGATAAAGATATTGACCTCCTTTGTACAGTGCTTTGAGAGTGCTATATAAGAGTTAGATGATATTATTCTGTCAGTTCCAGTTTCCATTTTGTTCAGGGCTTTGTTGGGACAATAGTCACCTGGGAAGGAGAGAGAAGGCAAGATCCCATAGCAAAGGAAGGAAAATCCATTTTTAACCTGTCATTATTATTCATTATTACAGTTGAAACGTGTTCGAGAAGCTGAAAAACAATGCAAACCTCTCCTTGAAAGGAACAAGTGCCTCACCAAGAGAAACGATGAACTGATGCAGTCTTTGCAGCGCATGGAGGAGAAATTCAAAGCAATCACAAAAGAAAATGTAGAAATGGTTGGTACTGAACACCAAGCAAAGATCTGTGTATATATGTACACTTCCACAGGCTTAGAAGCGCTCTTTCATAAATTAGATTTACAGGCCTTCACCACAAAAAACAGCTGTCCCCTCAGTTCATGTCTTACTCTGAAATTTTCCTTCTGTCCAAGCCTGGCTGTAATTACTTTATGGAAGGGAAAATATTAAGAGCTACATTTTCAGCCATTTTTATGTGCACATCTGTGGCAGATAAAGAGCATCATCTGCCTCACAGAACCCCCACACATCAGCCTGGTGCATGCATCATTTGTGGGCATAACTAGATGCATGTGGAAAAGTGGGCATACAAATGTGAAGTCTGGAGCTGTAAACTGCACCACAAATGGAAGGCCTGGAGCTGTAAATTTCACCCCAAATATTTGTTCTATTCTGTGTGGTTGCTACACTTTTTCACATGTTGGAAAAGCTCTCTTCTTTATAAATCCATTAACATGGAACTGCTGCAGTTTTCAAAGGGGGTATAACACTTCCTCACACTCATTTTGATGTTGCTTTGGCATTAATAATATGCACAAATAATATCTATGGCTACAGCCAGGAATAGTGCAGCCAGGTGCTGAGCAGCCTTGCCCCACGTAGCATTTGCTAACGTATCTCATCCCTGATTTGTGATTTCCACTGCACATCACTTGAGCAGGCTGGTTGCTTTTCCATGTGGGTGCTGCTCCACTGGTGATTAGGATGAGACTATCAGATTCATTTTACTTTCTTCTGCAAGCAGGGATTTGACATCCAGCTTAACAGAGGTTAAAGTTACAGGGTTAATCTACCCTAAGATTGTGTAACCAATCCATGTCCTGCAAACAGACAAAATTAATGTTGACACTATAGACATTACAACACTTGTTCTACAGCTCTACAGACTTCTACCACTTCCACTCAAAGAATTCTCCCTCGTGCTTTCTGTGTGCCAGTTACTAGAGGGCAACATCACATATATCTAGATAGTAGGGCTGTCTATTAATTACAGTTAACTCATGGGATTAACTCAAAAAAATAATCACAAAAAAAAAATTAATTGCAATAGAATACCAATTTTTCTACATTTTCAAATATGTTGATTTCTATTACAACACAGAATACAAAGTGTACAAGGCTCGCTTTATATTATCATTTTTATTACAAATATTTGCACTGTAAAATGATAAAATAAGAAATAGTATTTTTCAATTCATGTCATACAAGTACTGCAATGAAATCTCTTTATCGTGAAAGTGTAACTTACAAATGTAATTTTTTTGTTACATAACTGCACTCAAAAGTAAAACAATGTAAAACTTTAGAGCCTACAAGTCCACTCAGTCCTACTTCTTGTTCAGCTAATCACTAAGACAAATAAGTTTTTTTACATTTACGGGAGATACTGCTGGGTGCTTTTTATTTACAATGTCACCTGAATGCAAGAACAGGCGTTCACATGGTTGCAAGGTATTTACATGCCAGATATGTAAACATTCGTATGCCCCTTCATGCTTCAGCCACCATTCCAGAGGACACGCTTCCATGATTATGTTAATTAAAAAATAGTGCATTAATTAAATTTGTGACTGAACTCCCTGGGGAAGAATTATATGTCTCCTGCTCTGTTTTATCCGCATTCTGCCATATATTTCATATTATAGCAGTCTCGGATGATGACCCAGCACACGTTGTTTGATTTACGAACACTGTCACTGCAGATTTGACAAAATGCAAAGAAGGTACCAATGTGAGATTTCTAAAAATAGCTACAGCACTCGACCCAAGGTTTAAGAATCTGAAGTGCCTTCCAAAATCTGAAAGGAACGAAGTGTGGAACATCCTTGCAGAAGTCTTAAAAGATTAACACTCAGGTGCAGAAACTACAGAACCCGAACCACCAAGAAAGAAAATCAACCTTCTTCTGGTGGTATCTGACTCAGATGATGAAAATGAACATGCGTCGGTCTGCTCAGCTTTGGATCGTTATCAAATAGAACCTGTCATCGGCATGGACACATGTCTTTTGAAATGGTGGTTGAACCATGAAGGGACATACGAATCTTTAGCGCATCTGGCACATAAATATTTGTGACACTGGCTACAACAGTGCAATGCAAATGCCTGTTCTCACTTTCAGGACATTGTAAACAAGACATGGGCAGCATTATCTCCTGCAAATTGTAACTGAACTTGTTTGTCTGACTGATTGGCTGAAGTAGGACTGAGTGGACTTGTAGGCTCTAAGTTTTATATTGTTTTATTTTTGAATGCAGTTATTTTTGTACATAATTCTACATTTGTAAGTTCAACTTTCATGATAACGAGATTGCACTGCAGTACTTGTATTAGGTGAATTGAAAAATGCTATTTCTTTTGTTTTTTACCGTGCAAATATTTGTAATAAAAAATAAATAAAAAGTACACTGTGTATTCTGTGTTGTAATTGAAATCAATATATTTGAAAATGTAGAAAACATCCAAAAATATTTAAATAAACGGTATTCTATTATTGTTTAACAGTGCGATTAATCACAATTAATTTTTTTAATTACATGATTAATCGCTACTAATTTTTTTAATTGCTTGACAGCCCTACTAGATATTCTCATGCAGAATAAATTACAACTTAACTCCCTGACATTCTCCCTTTTTTACAATTAAGGGATGGTAAAGAGTAGTAATGTCATGACAATTTTGCATCTGCTCCAGATTTAAAAGAACACGAAAACATTGCCTGATTTTTTTATTCCAAAAGGGGGGATTTTAAAATACTGACTTTCACTCTATCTTCCTTTCTTTATATATATATATATTTCGTCTTCTACACAGAGAGAAAAAATGACATCACACCCTCCATTGAAGAAATTAAAATCTCTGAATGACTTAGATCAAGCTAACGAAGAGCAAGAAACTGAATTTTTAAAGCTTCAAGTTATAGAACAACAGAACATAATTGATGAGTTAACAAGGGTACGTCTAGCCCATCAGGAATTAAAAGCAATGATATCTAACTGACATCTTCATCTCATAACAGACAGGATTTGAGTGGTAACATTTTAATAAGAAGAATGCTTTATTATATCTAGGATCTGAATTTTAAAACCCAGTCTCAGAGTACAGTTTTGTGGGTGCAATTATGTGTGGGCGCAGTTTGTGTCATTTTGTAGATATGTGTAATCCAGTCATCAGATGTCTAAATGACAATTAGCTGTAAGAAAAAATTAGTTGAAGAAAGAAGAATGATGTCTTATTCAAAATCAGGTCCCCAGTGAGTTTCACAAAATGGTATCCTAAAAAGTTACATGATCAGTAATATAGTTCCAGGATTCAATAAAATAGAAAACAGCAACCCTAAAATAGATACACTAGTTGCAGAATGTCTTATACAATTAGATATATGCAATATAGTGCAGAATACAGATGCAGAGTTCTGTATAGGGAAGAGAAAAAAAATAAGTTTGCAGATGAGAAATAAAGTGACTCAGAAAGAGAGAGGATTGTTCCAGATTTTGGAAACTGAAGAGGGAGAAGGCTTTGTACCCCCAGCAGGAAGACTGGTTTTAACTAAGAAAACAGGGGCCTCTCCTCAGTTTTAGCCTTGCCAAAAGGATACATGCTTCATTGCACTGTTCACTCCATCAGTAATGCTGTAGATCTGAATCTCGGGTACATCAGTGAGGTTAAGAAGTGCTGATGTTAGAATCCCCTTAACAAGCCTCTGATGTGACATAGAAGCAGATGTTGTTAGACAGTCATTCACTAGTCATTTGGATACAGCTCTTAATGTTCAATGCCCCTTTCCAGGACATTTGCAAGATGATATGAACACAATCAGATTCCAAAGAAAAATCTGTTGCATCTTCTAAAACACCCTGCTCGGACACCAACATGAAGTCAACAGTAACACAGCCCAATGACTTTGTGATAGACAGAGATCAACTATGCATCTGCAGACAAGGCAAACAGTATACTTCAAGTCTCATGGCCCCATCCCACTCCCCCTGATGACCAGGCCCTGTACAAATTGTTTAACAGAAATGACAGCTACACTACATAAGTAAATAGCTGGAGCTTCTTTTCAGATGTCATTATTTCTGGTCACCCTTTTGACCTTAAATAGCAATGTTCTGCACAAAGAACTAGGTCCTCAGCTTGTGTAAATAACACTAACTCAATTGAAGTCTATGGAACTATGAAATATCGGATCATGTAATTTCTTAACTGTATTTTCCAGGATAGGGAAAAACTGATTCGTCGCAGGAAGCATAAAAGAAGTTCAAAGCCAATTAAGGTAAGAGGAAAACTAGACTGTCTTACTGTATTAATGCCAGTGGGGTTTTCAGGAAAACAAACGAACAGTGAAAACCTGAAGAAACAGATGATGTTGGGTTCCAATAAGCTCCCTCAGCAATGCAGTTCAAAGGAATCTGAATTTCTTTGGAAAAGCTTTTAAATCCTATTTTTCCTTTAAAATAATATAATTATTTGCCACTTGTTTTTCTGTAGATACCAATTTCAGGTCCTGTTGGGATCAGAATTTTGTCCTGAGAGACTCTTCAATCTGTCTGCTGTTAATACTTATACTGCAGGGCCAATCCTGAAATCCTTATTCACGCAAAACTCCCACTGACTTTAATATTCTTGTGAACTGAAATCAGGGCCATCCTTAGGCATAGGCAAAATAGGCAGATGCGTAGGGCCTCACTCTGCCTGGGGGCACCACCCTGCAGGCAGCCCAGACAGACGGGAAGCAGTGGAGCATGTAAGAGCAGGGCTGCTGGATCCTAGAGTGCTGCACAGTCTGAGGGAGGGGATTCGCTGCTGGGGTCTCTGGGAAGGGGAGAGGGTAGGGGTTGGGGAAGGAGCTCACCTGTGAGTCTGACTCTTTCCCCCCGGCTGAGGTGAGGTGAGGCAGGCTCTGCGGCTCTGGAACCAGTAGCCTTTGTTGTCCCCCATAACATCCATTCTTCTCCCCCCCTGCCCCACGGAGCACCCCCTCCTTTCTCCCTCCTCCCCAGGAGCATCCCTCTCTCTCTTCTCCCTCCCTTCAAGAAAAGAAGCCGCAAAGTGGACTGTCGCTATAAAATAGGGGATTCTGATCACTGTACCTCCAATCCCTATCCTGATTTTTCACACATCTGGTCTAACCCCAGCCCGCCTGTGTGACTTCCAATCCTGGCCTCGCCATGGCAAGGAAAGCTGAGTACACTTTCACCTTACTATTCCTCGCAGTAGGCACAGCCACGGCAGCCTCTTCCCTCACCTACCCTCCAAGCACCTCACGCCACCCAGCCCGTCGAACGCCGGAGGCTCTCTGTCCTGATTTTTCACACTTTCTGTCTGGTCACTCTAGGTGGGGGTAATTGGTGCCTATATAAGACAAAGCCCCAAATATCGGGACTGGCCCTATAAAATCAGGACATCTGGATCTGGCCACCCTAGCTGGGGAGCGCCTCTCCCCCAGACTGGCAGCTGCCAGCTATCCATCTCATCCGGGGGGAGCTGCACAGGGCAGGATGAGCTGCTGTGCCTCCATGGGTGCCCCGTCCCTGAGATCAGATGCTGTGCTAAC
Organism: Chelonoidis abingdonii; assembly: GCF_003597395.2. Lineage (NCBI taxonomy): Eukaryota > Metazoa > Chordata > Testudines > Testudinidae > Chelonoidis > Chelonoidis abingdonii. The sequence goes on from NC_133775.1 coordinate 92,496,403, forward strand.
TTCACCATGGTTGGTAAGGCTGGTGGTTGTGCCCATTGGCGTGTGATTGGACCTGAGGGTTTGCTGCTGCTGTTGCCACTCTGCACCCCAAGAGGTGGATTTTGGGGTCCTGCAGTTTTCCACCTATCTCCTCCTCTACTGCAGTTGTTGGACCAGCAGGCTGGGGGTGAGCCAAGCATGAAAGCAGTACCGCGTTGCATTTAGATTGTCATTTAACAACTTTGTTGCCAAAATTCTTGCTAACAATCCTGAATCCAATTTCAATATATTTTTTTTAAAAAAATCAATATCTTAGCCAGAACAGAAAATTAAGTTGTTGACAATTATTAGTGACAGGTTTGGTCTGAGGCAGGGAGTGGGCCAGTTTTCATCAGAGAAACAAAAAATGTTGACTGACTTTCCTATAGCTTGTTACTCCTGATAAGAGCCCTCCAACAACTGTAATATGCTCATCTCCTTACTAGTGTATAAAGCAGGGGTCGGCAACCTATGGCACACGTGCAAAGTGGCAGGTGAGCTGATTTTTGATGGTATGCAGCGGCAGCTGAGCGGCTCAGCCCATCACTGCTCTGGGGTTCCGGCTGCTGCCCTATTGCCAGCTGGGATACCAGCCATCGGCCACACTCAGCACCTGCTGCTGGCCTGGGGACCCCCAAGGAACCCAGGCTGGCAGTGGGCTGAGCAGGACCGGTGAAGACCTCAGATAATAACAATGGTTGAGATATCATCTGAGGAAGTTTATGAAGCATTGGTTGCTTATTTCGGAAGAAGCCAGGCCGATCCAAAAGCTAAAAGTGAAGCACAGTCATTGGCCTCTGAAATGGCTTCAAGTTTGCTGCCAGTCTGGGTAATGGTGCCAGCAGCACTCTTGCCTTACTGCTACTCAAGGTTCTGGCTAATGCAGAGCCCCAATGATATGCAACTTGAGTCAGGAGCCTTAGCTAAACCGGCCCCACTTTTTAGCCTCCTGCCAGAACATGGGTGAAAGAAGCAGGTTACAGCAAGAGCTTAGCACAGGCACTGAGGGGTTGGCCAAAATTTCCATGTGTGAATGTGCAGGAGCTTTGGTGGACAAATCAGAACCCAGAGCAGCATGAGCCCGGATAGACGATCCAGAAAAGAAATTTGAGGTTGATTTTTCTAGGGTTGTGATGGATAAAGCAGTATCTGCCCCATCAAGGTTTAATACCTTGCAAGTACACCATGAACAGTTTGGATTTTGTATGACAACTAAATCAACTAAATAGGCCAGAGACTAATGACAAAGTGGCAAGGACCTAGAGAGCCTCCTGAAGCACGGTGATAGTTTTTTTTTTTTGATTTAAATGGTATTGAACTGTATTGAAGAATTGAGTACACTTCATATGTTGCACATGCAAATCTGATGGACATTCTACTGAGTTTATTCATACCAGCAAACACTGTGTTACATATATCCTAATGTGTACATTGCCACTCGTATTCTACTGACAATTCCTGTAACAGTAGCATCAGGAGAATGGAGTTTCTCAAAACTAAAGCTCATTAAAAACTATCTCCGCTCTACAATGAGTCAGGAACGCTTAACTGGTCTTGCCTATTCTTGCAATCGAACAAGACATCACTTTGTCTTTGTCATACGATGACATTATTCCTGATTTTGCAGCCAAAAAAGCCAGAACGATTGCTTTTAATTAAAAGCTAATCCTTGTTTCAATACCTCTTCATAGAAATTTCCAATAAAATGTTGACAAATTTAAAAAATGATATTATTTGCATCATTCTGTCAAAACAGAATTTTTTCTATAGTGCTACTTCTTTAGTGCTAGTCCATCAGCATTAGAGTGTGCTTCATTAAGTTAAACTGGTTTTAATAACATGCATGTGGCAAGTTTTCCAATAGTGTAAGCTTATGTTTGTGTTGCTCAGAGCAAGTCAGGCACTGGGGCACCAGTTTAATAATCTTGTCTAGGGCACCACAAATCCTAAGGACAGCCCTGACTGAAATCCCTGGCTCAGATCCTAAGCAGCACTCAGCTCAAAAGAGAAGAAGGGTGCAGATGCCTTAAGTCATTTGTGGTGCTCTGATCCTCAGTCTAGTTCAGTCCAGTCCAGTCCCTGGAATAATTTAGAGCAATCCAAGGGATGAGCTAATTTACACCAGCTGCCAGTGCTTCCATCCACTGGGTTTAGGGAACCCCCAGCCATGTTTCCTGTGCCTTAGAAACTGCTAGGTTAGCTCTGTGCCACCAGAGGACTCTCAAATGGCCAGATTCACCAGGTCAGGGCAACTTTTTTCCACCAGAATAATGCAAGCCTGTCCTGTCATTCAGCAGAATCAGGCCCAGTAAGTCCTATGGTAAATTGAGGTACTGTCACATAACTTCATTAAGGATTTTAAGGTTGCACACAACAGGCAGATCTGAGGCTAAGGAATGAGCCCAACATGTCCATTCTTAACTTTATTTCTAAACAAGCAACCAGAAATTGTACTGCTCAGCAGGGTATGGCAGTGCTCTTCATTCCAAAAAAAATACACATACACAAGGATTTCTCAGTATCTTTAGTTTATCTCTTCTGCATGACTCAAACAGTGGGGATTTATTAGAGGACTGTAATCTGACAGCATCAGAAGAGAAAAGTGCTGTAGTGCAAGAGTGCATCTTAAATTCTTACTGAGCCATCTGTCTGCATAACTATACTACTGTGTGTGCCAAGCATCAAATGCTGAAATCAGTTCCCTGAAATCCAAACCTGCTGGTTAAGCAGCTCTACCATCATAGGATGTGACTCATATTTTTTTCTGTGATGCGTTTAATTCAGTCTAGATGGCAGGATATTCAGCCTTAACCAAAACATGTAGTGTGAACAGCATTCTCGCTGAAGTAGCAGTTACCACACCAGTTTTACTTTCGTGTAACTCCACTGACTTATTCAAGATATACAGTGAGAGGAGAATCAGGTTCATCATCTCAGTTCTGTACAACAGGACACCTCTGGTATTGTGGCATTCTCCTTACAGACAGAACTAAAAAATGGTGGCCTTGCTCTGAACAGCTTTATATAGTAACAACATACGATTCTATTCCCTTCAGATGAGGGTGAAGGCTTCTCTCTTGGGATATTGATACTCTCTGATGCTATATTGTCTGATAGTTTTAGACTGCAGGCCAGATGCTCAACGGATATGAATGAATTAGCACAACTCCATGGACCTCAGTACACGTGCTGATGATATGGACCTATGTCTGGTTCCTTTCAGAGGGATCTGGTGTTTGGAAATGCAACTCATGGCTCTTCTTTCATGTCTTGTGGTTCTTTTAATGTTTCTACCAAAGTGTTTTTGGAACAGGCTAACACTGTCCCATATACAACCCTGTGCTATTTGCCTCCAAAAGGAGTTCAGAAACCACATGTTCTTCCTGTTTTAGAGACATATAGTCGATACTGTTTTTGGCTATGATGATGACTCCATGGACTCTGAAACCTCATCCATGGCCTCGTTCAGAACAGACAGAACACCAGCAACCCCAGACGATGACCTGGATGAGGTAAGAATTGGCTGTCTCGCTATAATCGGAGCTAGATTTGGAAGAGAAATTAGTTTGCAAAACAAGCAGCCAGGGCCTCAAACATGGGGTGTACAACGGGCGCTGAGCTCTTCTGTCAATTGGGCCTCAATTTTGGATATGGAGATCTTGAAAATCTAGCCCTGAGCTCTTTGAAAATCTAGCCCCTAGAGCCTGCAATAAATATGTAAATTATCTGTATTGTTAAGCTTAGGTTTCATTTCTTTTCAATTACTTTGTTGAAAAGTACTTGTAGCTGGTACTAGTCTGGCCAACCAGTTCAGCAGTCATGTCCACCAGGCAGGAAACTGAGCCCTGAATCAGTTCCTTTGGGTAGTTCCACAAACTTGCTTTTCCCAGTTCACCTTGAATATCCATGGCTCTGTCCTCCCCCTCAGTTTTTCAGAGTCCACAATTCTCTCCAGGCCCTGAAAGTCCTTAACTGAGATCCCAGCATTGTACTTCCATTAGTAATGACCCACAGACATTCTCATGTACTGACACCATGAGCCTCATCAGGGACAGAACACAGAGGCCTTCAGCACTAAAGGCAGAGAACGTACCACCTAAGCTGAAGTAGAGCTCTTTTACCTGCCTGGTAGTGGAAGACAGGGGAAAATCCACTAGCGGAAGCCATGATCCCATGTACAAGCAAGCCCATGCACTACAACGTGAATGATGTAGTCATTCCAGAAGGCACCCACAATGCTTCTTAGGAAAAGGTACCCAGACAGAAAAACTTCCTATCCACTCACAGTCCTTCAAGCATTGTGTGGCAGGGAGGATTTTGGGGACAACAAATTTGTTTGAATCTGTACGTCTCATTGCTGATGCAAAAGGTAATGACGGGCCTTGAGCCAGAGTCTACTCTCACAATCTGGAATAATTCCACAGAAGTCAGTGAGCCATATTTACTACCCAGATCCCTCTGGCAAGCGCAAGTCACACTTGGTGCAGGAGGGTAGCAGTATAATTTGCCCACACCTCCTGCTTTGCCAGGATGTACAGGCCAGAAAGTGGCAGGGGCTAGCTGGGAAGGAGGCAAGGCCAGAACACCCAGCAGATGTACTGATTCAGTGTATCCCAGCCCCAGCCTGATTCTAACAGTCCCCCTCCAGGAGTGAATCTCTCCTCAGATTTAGCCACCCTGTCAGCACAGAGAATTACAGATTGTATTTTCCTGTGCCTGAACAGGAGAGTCAAACCTTCTTAGTGATATGGAGTTACTCTGGATTGACACCAGTGTCACTGAGAAACGTGGTAGAAATCTACAAAGCCTTGTGATCCAAGCAGCCCTGGTCTGTTTTCCTGACAACTTGCTAAATCTGATATAAAAGTGACTCCAGACCCAGAATGGCCAGAATCTGAAATAGACCACCACCATGAGTTTCTTTTAGATTAAAAATCCATAAATATTTTCTAAATTCCACATCTTTACCACCACTGCAACATGCTCATTACCAATCTGCTTTGACTCAAGCACTTTGGTTGACAATACATGGTAAAATTGGAAACCTACGTTGGCCACAACAAGCCACATTTTAGGCACTTCTCTCCTTTGCAATGCTCCTGTGTCTGCTGCTTATACAGCATGTTCTTTCTGTTCATATAGAGTTTAGCAGCAGAAGAATCAGAGCTGCGATTTCGACAGCTAACAAAAGAATACCAGGCCCTGCAGAGGGCATATGCATTACTGCAGGAGCAGACTGGAGGTATCATAGATGCTGAAAGAGAAGCCAAGGTCAGTCTTTGTCTGAAGGGGTGGAGATGTGTTCAGCTGCAACTAGAAGCCAACGCAGCCAAACCTCCCAAAGAAAAGATCAAAGTGGCATCTAAGACACGGTTGCTAAATGACAGTTTCACTCATTTGCAGAACCTATTTAAAGGGGCAACATTATTAAAGATGGACACGATGGATGGACCCATAATCTATTTACCTGCTGAGCCAGGAAAAATGGGTGATTTTGTACATTGGTACAGACAGTTCCCCTTTTTGTGCATTAGAGTGCAGGTTTTTGCAGGCACAAAGGACACCCGTAGGTTTTTGTGGGTTCAAACATTTCATCTTCTTTTGAACATGCGTTTGAAAGTCTTTAACAGGTGGATGTGGTTATTCTGTTCAAAGTTGCTAATTATCCAGTTTATATTAAATCTTCCAAGACTAAAAGATTTCCCATCTGTAGTGTGGGGATAATTTATTTCTCTCACCTTTTTCCTATCTTGTCTATTTAGAATGCAATCTCTTCAGAGGAGGGACTGCCTCTTGCTGTGGTTTTGTACATTATCTAGCACAATAGAGCCCTGATCTTGGTTGGTACTACTGTAATACAATGAATAGCAATTAGAAGATTTGGGGCCTGATTCTCCACTGCCTAGGCCCTTGTGTCATAATTTATGCCAGTGCAAACCAAGTGTAACTCGTAGCGTTTTACATTCACTTTGTAGGAGGCCAGACTGTTGTGCTCAGTTTCCTATGCATTGAAAATCCAAAAAAAGGTATTTCTGCATGTTACCATTTAACGGTGTAACTGACTTTAACAGGCACAGGAGCAGCTCCAAGCAGAAGTCCAGAGGTATAAAGCAAAAATAGAAGATCTGGAAACAACTTTGGCACAAAAAGGACAGGTAGATGCTTCGTAGTGGGTATTTTCTATTGTTGTTTTGGACTGTAGCTAATCTCTGCTTCTGCTCACATATGCATGAATCCAGGCATTCAGAGGTCCTGGGTATAGTATCTTGTTTGCTTCATGAGTTTTGCAGGACAGTAGCGAAACAAGCAGTTACTACTGTGGTGTAGCGATGCTTCCAGGGTTGGGTTTAGAGTTTTTACTGCACAGATGAGGATTGGATTACAGTTGTCCTTCAAGAGACCCTGGAGAATTTTTAGTAGCGGTAGCCACTAGCAAAATAAGTGCTTTGTGATCCCACTCCAGCTAAGAGAAAAGATATCAAAGAACACACATCCTTTCTTGTCATGTTGAGAGGCAGAGACATTATTGTAAACAATATTTTGCATTGCAATAACAATTTCTGAGCCTGATTTTATCCTGGTAAATCTCCATCAAAGTCAATGGAGTTACACCAGATTTATATTGATGTAACAGAGATCAGACTCTGATTTTTCAGATCTTTACAAAGCCCAATTACAGTTTATTTAAAGTTCTTTATAATTACATATTAATTAAACCTCAAAATCCCAAAGTAGTTGGGGGAGAGGGGGAATCACTTCACCTACCATTAAAATGCAGACTTCTGGGTAGAATATCACATCTATTTAACACCACACAGGATCACTGCAGAACACCTGAGTACAGGAAATGAACATTGACTATATTTGAAACTGCAGTGGGAAGTTAGGTTGGTAGAAGGCTGGGTGGGACAATGAGATTAATACCCGTACTCTTAAAAAATGTGCCCTAGGAACCACAAGTGTTCATGATCCCATTGTACATCCCAGTACAGTAACAGCACGGCTGTGACTCCATCATGGGGCATTGTTTCTATACTGGCTCAAAGGGAAGGAGCACCACATTCTAATGAAAAGACTTAATGGGTTCAGAAGCTTTGCTACTAATTTATAGATTAATATATTGTTATGAACACACAGCTACTATAGATTCTACCTCTGTTAGGTAGAAAAAAAGCCATCACTGTAATATCCGACACTGCACATTTGTTAATCATGTTCAACTTCACGTGGACTCCCGGGCTAAGCACTGAAATAGGTACCCAATTATTATTGTGTTACTTTACCAAACAGGATTCCCACTGGGTAGAAGATAAACAGCTTTTCATTAAGAGGAACCAGGAGCTTTTGGAAAAGGTAAGCTCTAAGGCCTCAGGTGTTAGGGGTTTTTAGGGGGTACAATATGCATACACATTATGGATGTGGAATTTGGTGCTTATGAATGTATTGAATGGTGTGGGCAGACTCTGCTATTCTATTCCTAGATTTGCTCACACAGCTCTTCATACATAGCCCACGCTTGACATGCACAGTCCCTGCAGCAACATCGCTACTCCAGACCTGGGACAGAGACTGCCAATCATGTTACATTATGCTAAGTCTCTACCGTTGCTATATGAGGCTGGATATTTTGATCCCGTGCTTAAAGAAGTAAAAAAACAGTGTTTCTAGAAATAAAAAGCATTCCCTCCTTGTAGCATCAGCACTCTTTACTATGGAATATATATTGGGAAAATTTGTCAACAGTGTCTAAGTGACTTAGGAATCTAAGTGCTGTTGACTTTCAATGGCACGTAGGCTCCTAAATCACTTACATGTTTTTGAAAATGTTACTTATAATCTTTTAAATTGAGAGTTTCAAAAGTGGTGAGTGAAGTTCCCCCTTCCCACTGAATTTCAGTGGTTTGGGGGTTCATACAGTGAAACCTCACTATAACTTGATGTTTGGGGTCCAAAAAATTCCATCACGCTAAATGTGGGGTCACGGTATAGCGGGGTTTCAAGCCAGTCAGTTTCAGTCAGTGGTCCCCAACTCGGTGCATTGATGTGCGCCGCCTAGTGCCTAGTGCCTAGTGCCCAGCAGGGGAGAGGAGCCGTGGCCCCACGCCTGCCGGGGACAGAGAACTCCAAGGCTGCGGGCGCCAGTGCTCTCTGTCCCCAGCAGGCGCGGGCCGTGGCATCTCTCCGGCTTCAATAGGAGCCGCAGCCCCACGCTTGCCGGGGACAGAAAGCACCAGCGCCAGCAGCCCTGGAGTTCTCTATTCCTGACAGGCACAGGGTCACGGCTCCTCTTGAAGCCGGAGAGAAGCCGCAGCCCTGCACCTGCCAGGGACAGAAAGCACCAGCAGCCTCGGAGTTCTCTGTCTCCGGCAGGCACGGGGCCGCAGCTTCTCTCCCCTGCTGGACACTAGGCAGGGGCACATCAACATCCCGGCAGGTGCCATGGCGTTGGGGACCACTGGTATTAGGCCTTAAAGGGGAGCCAACTCATGATCGCGTTATATGCGATTTCGTTTTATGGTGGGGCGCGTTATTGCGAGGTTTGACTGTAATTCCTTTGAAACTTCCAGCCATTGCATTCTATGAGCTTTATAGAGTTTTTTTGTTTTCAAAGTTCATCTGTAAAATAAAGTTTGATCAAAGTAAAACAGCAAGTTTGGAAATATCTTCCTGTTTGGGGTTTTGCACTGTTTGAACTCTCTTAATGCTTTGAGCTGCCAGTTCCTATCTTTGCGTTTTGGTTTGTTTTGGAAACAATCAGTGGTTTTGAAATGGCAGCACAAACCATGAACTCAAATATTTCTACTAGATAGAAAAACTGGAGGCAGACAACAGCCGATTGCAACAGGAGCTGCAGGATGCCAGAGACCAGAATGAACTGCTGGAGTTCAGGAATCTAGAGCTTGAAGTAAGAAATTGCAGTTTATCATTCTCGGATGAACAGTTTGAGTGTCTGACTATAGTTAGAGCAGGGGACTGAGAGAGTCAGGAGACATAGGTTCTAGTCAGAGGAGACACATGGTCCCCATCCCCACCCCCACCCCCACCCCCGATTTGCTGCTTGGCTTGGACTGAGCATGCTCACATGAACTGAGCTTGCTTAGTAACATCTGCTAAAGCCAGTGCCTTCACTCTGCTCACCCACTATTGGAGGTATGGTTCTAGACTTGTCTCCACTTCTGATTCACTGTGTAACTTCAGGCTTGTCACTTGACCTCTCTGTGTCTTAGTATCCCAATCTGTAAAAGGAGGATAAGGAATTCCCCAGATAAGAGGCACTATACAAATGCAGATTATTATCATTATTGTTTCACACACAGTAGTGTCAAAACCAGGACAGTGCTTTTGATGTTTTGTTCTATCCTGGTACAGCGCCTAGCACATAGGGTCCTGGTCCTTAACTGGCACTACTGCAATACAAATAATAACTAATAAAACAACAACAACAGAGTCTGCAGGCAGAAAGTACCTAGACTAACCAACCAAGTCCAAGCACAGCCATTTTAGAGGCACTATACCCCCACTCAGGCCATCTCCACTTGATGATCATCTCTTATTATGACTTTAACAAGAGTCACTCAAGTTTATACCAGGGCTGCCCAGAGGATTCAGGGGGCCTGGGGCAAAGCACTTTTGGGGGCCCCTTCCATAAAAAAAAATTGCAATATTATAGAATACTATATTCTCCTGGGGGCCCCTGCGGGGCCTGGTGAAAATTAAGATGAGGAGGGTGACTCTGAGCTTATTCTGCCCTTTCTATTAGTGTGCCTGGATCTGGGTTTAGCTGTGCTTACTCTGCTTATGGAGTCCAAGAAAAATATTCCTGCTTTGCTTTGATTTTCCAGCACTATCCCTGTTTTCTTCTTCTACTGTGGTTTTCAAGTAATGTTTAGGGCTTCATTTGCTCACAAATCAGGGCTTGTAGGTATCTCAATCCTTCCCTAACTCCCACAAAGAAGAGTTGTGACAGATCTTTCCTGATAAATCTTGCAGACAGCCTCAGCTGTCAGCTGTGTTTCTGTTTGGTATAAAACTAAATTGACAAATCGCTCAATTAAATGTCCCATAAACTAAAATACATTTGCAAGTTAAATTTGGGGACCACTCCACTCCTTCCTATGCATGACTGAAAGACTCATAGAAACCAGATAAGACATCTACATAAAATCTTTTTCCAATTGGCCTGAGTCCCATAGAGCTGGACAAGTATTGCAAAATATGTTCAGTGAATATTCATACAAATTATTAAATGGATCAATTTGTTGTGTTCATGCTCACTTTAAAATTACTTTCCACAATCGTTATAGTGAATGAGTTTGCAGGGAGGAATATTTGCAGGAACAGCAAATTCTAACAAAATAATGGAGTTACAAATGTGAGTATTCTCACCAGAAACCTGATTCTAGGCCAGGCTATGTCTACACAACAGCTGGGAGGGTTCTTCCCAACATGGGTAGACAGACAGGCACCGGCTCTACTCAAACTCAAACTCACTAACTAAAAATAGCAACATGGCCACTGCAGAATGGGGAGGTGACTCAAGCCAGCCACCTGAGTAGGTACCCAAGGAGTTCAGTGTGATTGTACTTGGGCAGCTCACCTCAGCTGCAGTCTGGGCTGCTGGGAGCACACTGCTGTTTTTAGCACGCTAGCTTGAGCAGAGCTAGTGCATGTCTGTCTAACCATGCTGGGAAGCGCCCCTCCAGCTGCAGTGTAAACATACCCTAAGTTAAGAGTTACACTCATCTGATTAGGGGATAGAAACATAGCCTGAGGTCACATGTCCAACCAAATTAATCAGCACAGCTTGAATTTTGAATATTTTCAGAACCTACAGACCAAGAATTATTCACCACCATTATTTGGCAAATAATTTTGGATCACAAATAAGTGTAATGAGAATAAGCTGCTCCCAGACAATTTGAAATCAGACAAAAGAGACAATCCATCAAATAAATTATTTGCTGCCAAATATTTGCTTGGGTCTAGAATCCCATACTACTTAGCACACTGCATTTTTTTCAGCCCTAGCTAAATTATAATGCAGTTATTTTTGACTTTTTTATGAGGTAAAGAATCGACACACTGCAAAGCATGATAAACCAGACAGTGAATGTGTTATTTAATCACTAGATGTTCTACATAGCTTATTCATTCTAACGCATTCTCCTGTGCATTTCCAATATGTTTAAAGGAAAGAGAAAGACGTTCCCCACCCTTTAATCTCCAAATCCACCCGTTCTCAGATGGTGTAAGCGCTTTGCAGATCTACTGTATGAAGGAAGGTGTCAAGGTATGTTACCATTACTATAGGCAGAGCTTTCGGCTCCATCTTTAACTAAGATTGCCCAGCATTTCCCATTATGAGACCCTGTTTTCTGTTGTTTATTACTTTGCCAAACTTTAACTATGTGGCCTGACTATTAAGTAAGAGCTTGTCTATGTAGACACATCCAGGAAAATTAATTAAAGGTGTGACTTTGAAGTGGATTAGTTAAACCACATTAAATTCATCTGTGGATGCTATTATTCAGAATTAAAGTGTCCTTAGTTTGGTTTATCTTAATTCACTTAATTCTGAATGAGGGTGTTCACACAGGGGTTTAAAGTAGTTTAATTAATCTACTTCAAAGTCACACTTTTCATCAATTTGGATTAATTTTCCCTGGATGTCCCCATGTAGACAAGCCCTAAGAGTTCAAGATGTCTTGGGGGAATAGAATCCCTACCCATATTGGTAATCGCTGGTTCAGAGTAAGCTGAAATCAGCAGGGTCGGAAAATCATTAATAACTCAGGGCTGACTATTTGCTGTTACAAAATGTTTTGTTGATCTCAGTCCTGTTCCGAGGGGCCAGATACCATCACCATGATTAAATATGCATCTGACACCTTTATGTTATTCTGTGTTGTAGGATGTCAGCATTCCAGACCTCATAAAGCAGTTAGACATCTTGGGTGACAATGGGGTAAGTTTGCTAGTTTTCCTGGTAGGCTGATACCTTGAAAAGTAGCACCAGTAAAATTGGAGAAAAGTATGACAGTGTATTACCATATGATTATTTGTTAAAGAGTCAGGTTATAAGGATCATTCTAATAAAGGGTCTCGTTATTTCCAGAAGTTAAAGATTTGGGGGAGCTGGGGGCATCAGGGGATTGGTAACTGGATATCGAGTCTTTAATCTCTGGGTCACCAAATTGAATATAGCTCCAGTCTAACCGTCATTGTATTTGATAGTCATTTTGTAGCCTGTGTGAATTGAATTGGTGGTCTGAGCTGACCACACCACATCTCAATTAGCCTTATTGTACCCCTACTGGCAACTTCAGGAGACAGACCAGGAATTAAATGGGCAAGAATATACATTATCCCATGGACCCCAAGCCTGCCAGAACATGGTGGAGGGTGTGTCAAAGGATGTTGTAAAGAAAGGTCACAGTGCTGCTGCCTATTTAGTCCCTGCCATATGACAGACGTCAGTCAGTTCCCAGGACTGTCAAACTAGCCCCTTTTGACAGCCCTAAATTCACTTTAAGAAACTGCACAGGAAATTCAAATGAGAGCAATGTCAGTGCCTACTCAGCTATGGACCTCACTCATGCTGGTGTAAATCAGAAGTAACTCCACTGATTCCAGTGAAGTTACACCAGTGTAAATTAACCAGTGAAACTGAGGGGAGAATCAGCTCGTCCCGTTTACAAGGAGTCTAGTTTTATTCTGAATTTCACATCACATACCTTTGGATTGGCATGTCCAGTCAGTCTGCACAGGTTAGCATTATGCAGAAAGGTAGGGGTTGTCACCTTTCCCAAGGTAGGATAGGGTTCTCAAAGGTCCTTAGGGACTAGACACCCAGTTCCTATTGAATTTACATGGCATTTGTACACCTCATTTGGTCAGGTTCCTTTGAAGATCCTAGCTATAAATAATCAATAGTCTGTACACTCTGTATCCATTGACACTTGTTAATGTGCTTCTTTGTTTGTTTCTGTAATGCTCTGTGCAATACATGACAGAGTTCCATGCAAACCGTGGAAAGTGAGAACAGAATGTGGATTTTCTTCTAACAGTATAAATACGCTTTTAGAAAACTGCTATCCCTTCCTTAGCTTGGTTTTCTTCCTTTTCACTTTACAGAATTTAAGAAATGAAGAGCAAGTGGCTATCATTCAAGCTAGCACTGTGTTATCCTTGGCAGAAAAGGTACAATTTCTGTGGTGCTTGTCTCTCAAGTATATTCATTATTAAAGGCCTATTCTGCAGTAAAAAAGACTTGCTGGAATACTTTAGCTGGCATAGCTTATACTGCTTCCCCAAAGTCAATAAGTTATCCCAACAAATGCACTTTATTGCAGGTATAACTGCATCCACACTAGAAAAGGTGCCTGTATAGAACTGGTATAAAAGAATCACACCCTCACTGACATTACCATACCTGAAGAAGTTTCTAGTCTAGCTCTATCCTAAGCTATGAATTTAGAGCTGTAACAAATGCAGCTTCCACACCAAATGTAAGTAGTAACTGTAAACTTTAGAGAGGAAATTTATGGAAAGCCATCAACCAAATATGGTAAAACTAGCAATGGACTGGAAGGCTGAGATTCTCTAAGCCACCTAAGGGATATAGACACACAATTGCCATTGAAGTAAATAGGAACTGTGTGTCAAAACCTCCTACTTGGTTCTGAAAAATCTCATCTGAAATATTTCTGTTTAAACTGATTTGGTTTTGCAGCTCAGTAAAAGGAGTGACAAAGGAAAGAGTGGCATACTGCCAGCATAGCCAGCTCTTTGCCACTCAAGGGTTCCCCCTATGCCAATGGAATTTCCAATTAGCTGTCGAAGCCATCTGTAAAGCTATTTTGTGCTATAGTAGCACAGCCTTAGTAAGGGAATCTGGCCTTCTGCTTACTGTAGTCAGGCAAAATAGAGGTGAAGCATTTTGGCGTGGTCCTGTTTGTCACTGGGCACTTTAGTTGCAAGTGCTGTGGGTTCCATCTCTGTAGGGTGACCAGACAGCAAGTGTGAAAAATTGGGATGGGATGGGGGATAATAGGAGCCTATATAAGATAATAGGGGACTCTAACCCTAGCTCTTGCGGCTCTACCCATGGGTCCCCTAACCCTAGCTGAAGGGGCCCTAACTGTGAGGCCCCTAACCTTAGCTCCAGAGGCCCTACCCGAGGGGCTCCTAACCCTAGCTCCAGGGGCTGTCCATTGAGACTGTCCCTATAAAATTGGGACATCTGGTCACCCTATATCTCTGTGTTTTGCACCCTCTAGTGGATCCAGCAGATTGAAGGGGCTGAAGCAGCTCTACACCAGAAGATGATGGAACTGGAAAGTGACATGGTAGGCAAACATTTTTGATATCTATCTGTAACAAACCACCGAATATATCCAAATATTTGATGTCCCAGAGAGTCAGAAAAAAATCATCTTTTGGCAAATAAAATGAATTATATCTTCTTGATCACTGGTGAATCCATAACATTGTTGTTATTAATTTGCTTTGCATTTAATAATTGCGAGAGAGTGAAATGGGATTTTTCATGATTAAATGCTATCAATGTTCATCTCTGATCCTGTCTGTTTTCACCTTTACATGGTGCTAATTGGTTATTATTAGGGATATAGGGCTCAGAGTTTGCTGGGTGCTTTTCAGACAGGCAAATAGTCATGATTCTTGCCTCACATTGCTCACAGACTAAATACAGAGCATGTATCAACTGGCATGGAGAAATTTAAGTAGGAAAAAAAACTCTGAATTGTAACACTGTGTTGTTTAAACCCACTTTAAATCAGGGGTAATCAATTGTTTTTTGTAAAGATTCAAATTTCTTGGTCAAGGTATAGACAAGGTCAAGACTCCAGAGAAAATAATAAAAAATAATGACAATAAAAATAATAAAATCATAAAATAAATAATAATAATAATAATAAGCAAATTAAAACATTTTGAGGTCTGTTCAAAAGCATTTGGCGACCCAGATTTGGCCCATGGTCTGCCTCTTGACTACTACTGCTTTAAATCCTGAATATTTTACAGGCAAGGCGTTCATAGCTGGATTGTACTTAGTATAACTTCAGCAAGGTCAAGATTTGGCTTCTCTCTTAGTCTCCTTAACTGAAGGAAGTAATATACCTAAAAGATTAACAAGTTTGCATGGATTGTAAAGTAATCATAGTGGTTCAAATTCTGGAGTTACTCCAGTATAGACCAGAGCACATTTCTACTCTATTACCTTACCAAAGCAAACATAGTTGTTTTTCCTTCAGACTTTGCTAAATATTAATCTGATATTAACAACTATGCAAAGTCTCCATTACTGACAGATCTCATAAATTCCTGCTCCCATCAGACATCTGTGGCTGATCAAATAATACTTTCCATGGCATGTCAACTAACAAATTCATTTTTTCTGTCAAAATTATTATTCATTGTAGGAGCAGTTTTGCAAAATAAAAGGTTATTTGGAGGAAGAATTAGACTACAGGAAGCAAGCTCTTGACCAAGCATATATGGTATGTACAAGGAAAATACTTCAGCACACGCCATAACAGGACACAAATTCATACTGGTTCAGGGGGAGTGAGGGTTTTGCACATCCTTCCTCATTTTTTCATATCTGCCTTTCTCCATGCTGCTAAACCACCATCTTGCAGTCTGCACAGCCTCAACATGGTACTTGGCCTCTTCACATCATGAAAGTAGAAACTCTTCCAAGTTAGCAGTAGATGTCGTTCATTAGTCACCTTGCCCAGCTGGAGTCTTGCAGACAACCAGAACTAGACGTGTGCAGGAATATTTAAATATTTCCTTTAGTGAATGTCATAGTGCAGGAGTGGCCAAACTGCGTCTCACAAGCTGCACTCAGCTCTTTTACAGTTAAAATGCGGTTCACATAGCCCCCATATCCCCCCCCACTCCATTCTCCACCTACCAGACTGAGGGGGGAGCTCGGGAGCTCTGCCTTGCAGCAGGATGGTGGGGTAGGGGCTTCTGCCCAGTGGAGAGGGGTGTCTCAGGGCTTCAGCGGGAGCAGGGCTGAAGCCCTGAGCCCTGGCAGGTGTGCCTAGCTCTCGAACGTCTGAAAATTGTTGTATTCAGCTTGGAGGGTCAGTAAGTCTGGCCAGCCCTGTCATAGTGAGAAGATAAATACCACAAATTGCAAGTGATTTTATTGGAAAATACCAACCCAGCAAAATCTGTTGTATACAGGGCTTATACCTGCCGAGTGCAACTTTGGAGTGTTTCATGTATACGAGGAAAGGATAAAGTGATGAGCAGAAAATGCAGGGCTACCCAACCCTGCATTAATGAACATGTTCATGTATTAGCAAGACTAAGACTTGAGAGAGAAATGTGTGTCCTGGCATGCTGATCTTTCACCCGTATTCCTTTTTAACAAAGATGGTCAAAACAATTCAAAATGTTAAAGTCAACGAAATTTTCCTCAGTATTTTGATCTGTGATTTTAGAAAAAAACGGTGAAAAAGCTCATGAAAATTCCATCCCAGTTTTGACCAGCACCGTAGCTGGTTGAAACATTTAACAATTATGAATTTCAATGAAAAAATGGACATTTTTTTCCAAAACATTGAAACATTTTTGACCAACTCTGCCTTTCAATCTTGCATACCCTTATACCTAGGAAGCTTCTTGTATGTATGTAGACACCTGAATCTATGACCAGAAAAAAAAATCCCAGCTATATTTAGTATAATGTTCCATGTCTAACCAACTTTTGGTGTTCCATCAACTAGAGAATCCAGGAGCTTGAAGCTACCTTGTACAATGCTTTGCAGCAAGAAACGGTGATAAAGTTTGGGGAACTGCTAAGTGAAAAGCAACAGGAGGAGCTGAGGACAGCCGTAGAAAAGTTAAGACGGCAGATGCTGAGGAAAAGCAGAGAATATGACTGCCAGATTCTTCAGGAGAGGATGGAGCTGCTACAGCAGGCACATCAGGTAGTGCGCAAGGACCAAGATCTTAGATCAAATACATCCACGCTGGTTTGTTGTGTAAGAATGTAGATTATGGTCCAATGTTTGTCCCTAGCTTATGAGAGATCCTGGTTCAGTTGGCCTGGTTTTCACTGCTGAGTTGTCTAGGGCATATAAATACCTGCACTGTACATGCAAATGCAGGTTTCACTATCTTCTTTGTGGAGGCTGTGGGAATGTTTTGTCTCTTCAGGTTCAAAACGTAACAACTCTCTCTTCCTAGTTCCTGTTTCATGAATCCAGCCTCGTAGCATAAATGTCAAACGTAAGTTATTGGGCTCCATGCAGGAGTGACTGGATGACATTCTCTGTCCTCTGTTATGAAGAAGTTCAGACTGATGATCTAATGGCCCCTTCTGGCCTTAAAATCAAAAGCGTTCTTAAAGAGTATCCTACGATACGTAACAGTATCAGTGTCAGCTATGAACAGTGCACAGATAAGACCGATTTGCATAAATGCTGGAACTAGGGGCCACACTCCCTGACTGAAGTGTTTTCCGTTATATACAGGGGTTATAGTTGGGTTCTATGGCTCTCAGCCCTCTCCGCCCCCCCGCCCATCAAAATTGTTCCAGCACTTTGATGACTTTGATGACTTTGGTGAATGGGATTTTCTTTCTACTCTCTTCTGTTCCTCCCCTCCCAAAGTGGGCAGTTGCAAATTGATCTCTCTGGGACATAATCATTGCATTTAACCCCTTTCATTTTCAGAGATCAGTGTGCGCTGCTGTGGGCATGGCAAATCAAGGGGGGGCCGAGGAGGAATAGTGGTGACAAAGGATTTCATGCCAATGCAGAACTGGCTGGATTCCTTAGCTGTTCATTTCCAGGATCTTTAAAATTCTCCCCAAGTGGGTGATTTGTTCAGCTGAGCAAAACAACTAATGTTTTCTCTTCTGTGCATTCAGAGTCTGGAGTTGGTTTGTTTGCTTTATATTTCTAGAGGATCCGAGATTTAGAAGATAAAACTGATGTCCAGAAGAGACAGATCAAGGACCTAGAGGAAAAGGTGGGTTGTTTTACATATTTTAAAAGAATCAGATCAGCTTTATTGGGTTTGAGACAATTTTTTTAGACTAAAAATCAAAAAAAGTATTTGCAGACCTAGCTGGACTATGTTAGTGTCTCTCTTTCCCCTTCATTTTCTTTCCATTTTATGTCTTTCATTTTATCCAGACAATCTCAGATCTGTTTTTCCCCTTCCTGCAAATTCTCGATTCCCTTAAGGAAACAATACTTTTATATTAAATTATAAACATCTTATTTAAAATATGATTATGTGGCAAACGATGTTGAGGCAGATGCTGGGGTCCTTACTCAGTTATTACCCAAGTCTCTTTATATGAAAGAGACCATTGAAACCAAGATGAGTTTTGCCAACATTAAGAATTGAATGAAACCGAGTTAAGCTGTCCAGATTGTGCCCCTTATTTGTACAAGTTTAGGGCCAGATTCTGATACCATTACCCATGTTGAAATCAGTGGGGACTGGAGTAAGATACAACACAATGTGACTAAGGTTACCAGAATCCTGCCCTCTAACTGAACTGTGGCATCAAAATAAATTGAAGACTTTTTGCTTATTGACTTTGTATATACGTTCCTGAAATGAAACACAGTGGGCCTAATCACAGGTTCACTGCAGTCAATGCAATTGAAACCCAAAATGCACTAGGCAGCCAACTACCTCTCTACCCCGATATAACGCGACCTGATGTAACATGAATTCTGATATAACGCGGTAAAGCAGCACTCCGGAGGGGCAAGGCTGCAGACTCCGGCGGATCAAAGCAAGTTCGATATAACGCGGTTTCACCTATAACACGGTAAGATTTTTTGGCTCCCAAGGACAGCGTTATATCGAGGTAGAGCTGTAATTCAAAAGTTGCTAAATGGCTAGAAGATGATCCCGCCTCCTGTCCCTGATGATGAAATAAAGTCTGTTGTGGATCTGAATGCTCATTTTTGTCTTCACAGCTTCCTTTAAACTATGTCTAGAGGAACATGACCAATTTACTTAACAAGCAAAACAAAGCATAATAAATAATAAATCTCAGGGGCATTGAAACTGTGACAGAAGACAATTTTTCACCAAAAAATCTAGTCTAACAGTAATCTGATTAATAATGGAATAAACATATATTTTAACCCCTTAGCTACGCAAACTCTTCTTTTTCCACTTTGCTGCCAAAGTTTTGGTGATGTTCAATAGAAATCAAGGGTATGAGCACGAGTACATAATACATTCACAGGCAGAAAATGGATCAAAAATGGGAATGTATTACCTTGTAACCGTTGATTTAAAAAACAAAACAAAACTTGTGCCATGGTTCAATAGAGAACTGTGATGGAAGACACTGCATGGCCACATTTTCAAAGGGGGCTTCAAACCACAAAAATTCCCATCCCATTAGAAGGATCATGATGGAAGAGATCCATGGGTCAGTTATTAATAGTTCAGTATGAGGGATATGTCTGATTAAGGTCAATGTTACATCATGTATCCATGATCTTAGCATGTTTACTTACTAATATGAATAGTTGGCACCATTTTAGAAACCAGTGCCAGAAGCTCAGTTGGTATAAATCAGCACCAATTTGTGACTTCAGTGATGCTACATTGATTTAAAGCAGCAGAAGATCTGGCCCAGTGTTGCCATGTGGTGTTGGGTGCATTCATTTTGCTGGTGAGTTTAAAAAAAAAAAGATACAGTCTAGTTTTTTCACACAAGGAAGAGGGCTTGGTATTTGTAGACACAACTGGAAAACATGTTTTCTGCATGCATAATTATTTCAGATCTCATATTAAACTGAGTTTATCATTGTCATATGAATTGCAAAGAGAACTAGTTCTGATCCTTAAGACGCTACAGCAAGATTTTTTTTTTACATAATCTTCTTTTTTCTTCTGCAGTTTCTGTTTCTATTCTTGTTCTTCTCTCTTGCCTTTATTCTTTGGCCTTGATGTCAATGTGCCTCTTGGAAAGGTAAGGCTGCTTCATATATTTCCATGAAACTAGTGTTTGTCCCATAGATTCTTATGAAATGAAGGCCAGATCCTCAGTTGGTATAAGTTGATCTGGGTACACTGATTTCAGTGGCATTATGTCAGTTTACGCTAGCTGAGGTTTCTGCCTTGAGTTTTTAAACTTAACAGTCTTCAGATCATTGAAGGAAGAATGGCAGTCTTGTGGTTAAGGTACAGGACTATCAAGCAGTTATCACATTTGGTTGCTCTCCATATCTTTGTTGCCTCCAGACTGGATTATTCAATGCACTGTTCAGAGCACCACCTGAAGAAATTCAAAGTGGGGCTGCACAGGGAACACATTTCACCAGTTTTCCATTTCACACTGGCTTACACAGTTCATTTCAGGTGCAATCCAAGGTGTTGGTTATAACTTATAAGCCCTTTACGGTTTGATTCCTCTGCGTCTGAGAAAAGCCTCTCTCAACCTCTGTGTATCTGAGAGAAGCCTAGTGCTCAGCCCTAGCAGCTGAGATCTACTGATAAGCTCAAGACAATAGTCCTTACGGCCTGTTCCTGCAATTCCTTGCTCATGTGAGGAGTGCTAACACACAGGGAGCCACATTGACTGGGATTCCCTTACCGTTGGCCAGACAGAGCCCAAATTGGGTGATCTTCAGGGCACATCCCAATCCACAGCATTTTTTGATAGGTCTATATCCCTCACTCTTCCAAACAGCTGACTGTCCTATTTTGGAGTTACCAACATTTTAAATATATTTCCTGGCTCTAGCAAACAGCTTGTAGGGGATTGCATTGTGATATCCCAGCCACTGACTGGAAGTTCCAGACGCAAGACTTCTGAAAGATGATCCAGCACAGCAGCTGGGACATGTTTTGAGGTTATTCACAGTGAAGCTGGAAGGGCCTGTCGAGTGGGGTCCTTCAGGGATCAGTTCTGGGTCCAGTTCTGTTCAATATCTTCATCAGTGACTTAGATAATTGCATAGGGAGTACACTGATTAGGTTTGCGGATAATTCCAAGCTGAGAGGAGTTGCAAGTGCTTTGGAGGATAGGATTAAAATTCAAAATGATCTGGATAAACTGGAGAACTGATCTGAAGTAAATAGGATGAAATTCAATAAGGACAAATACAAAGTACTCCACTAAAAAGGAACAATCAGTTGCACACATGCAAAATGGGAAAATGACTCCCTAGGAAGAAATACTGTGGAAAGGGATCCAGGGGTCATTGTGAATCACAAGCTAAATGTAAGTCAACAGTGTAACACTATTGAAAAAAAAAGCATATATTCTGGGATGCATTATCAGAAGTGTTGTAAGCAAGACATGAGAAGTAATTCTTCTGCTATACTCTGCACTGATTAGGTCTCAACTGGAGTATTATGTCCAGTTCTGGGCACCACATTTCAGAAAAGATGTGGACAAACTGGAGGAAGTCCAGGGATGAGCAACAAAAATTATTAAGAGGCCTAGAGAACATGACCTATGAGGGAAGATTGAAAAAATTGGGTTTGTTTAGTCTGGAGAAGAAAAGATTGAGAGGGAACATGATAACAGTTTTCAAGTACATACAAGGTAGTTATGAGGAGGAGGGAGAAAAATTGTTCTTGTTAACCTCTGAGGATAGGAAAAGAAGGAATGGGCTTAAATTGCAGCAAGGGCAATTTAGGTTGGACATTAGGAAAAATTTCCTAACTATCAGGGTAGTTAAGCACTGGAATAAATTGCCCAGGGAGGTTGTGGAGACTCTGTCACTGGAGATTTTTAAGAGCAAGTTAGACCCTGGGTGTACACAGCGGTCTTCTAGGGGATACACCAACTCAGCTAGATATTTGCCTAGTTTTACAACAGGCTACATAAAAAGCACTAGAAAAGTCAGTGCAAACTAAAATTTCATACAATGACTCGTTTATACTGCTCTATATACTATCTTTGCCAGTCTTGCAGTGTGGCGGGTGTAGCGTGCTGTGCGAATTGCATTTTGCATCAGCATTAGCACTGACCAGGAAATGTACTTTGTGCCAGCAAAATTTTCAAAAAAAATCAAAAAAGTTTTCATTTGCATTGAAATTTTTGTTCAAAAGTTTTCAGGTTTTTGAAGAAAAAAATCCACAAAATTAAAAAAAATCCAAAAATGTTGAAAAAATGAACAATTTTGGCTTAACAAAACCCCCAAAATGTAATCAAAATGACTGACAGAAATTTCAACATTGACCAAACAAGAAAAAGTCATTTTTTCATTGAAAAAACATTTAGAGCTGGTTGAAAATTTTCATTTCAATTAGCACAGGAAAATTCCAGCTCTCAGTTTAGACAGATTAATGAATATTTCATGAGAATTTAGACATGTTATTAGCATGCCAGAGAGAAAGGGAGGGGGGATTTTCAGATATAGAAATTGGACGGAAGAGCCACAGAATTAGAGTTTCAGAGAAGGGCTTTTCAGGAGCCGTAGGTGTGAGCCAACATCTTTAGAAATACACATTCCCTAAATTAGAAAACTGCCTACAGTTTCTAAGTGAGATTTCTGACTCCTTATTGTCTGAGAGCCTGTGCAAATCTTTTAAACATGCCCTTTAACACTGAGTGGCTGCCTGCCAGAATAAACTCTTCAGAGAGTATTTGTATGCCTGGGTTACATGGTGACTTTCAAATTACAGTCTCCTAATTATTTCCACAACATACTGAAAGTCAGTCTGAATTCCTGCTCCCAGACGTGTCACCTCCTCCCTCTGCTTTAGAGTAGGAGATGAAAGCACAGTCACATGGGAAGAAAAAATCAGAAGCAAAGTTGAGTACATTGTAACCACCATATTCAGTAATTGTATTTATGCTGGAGTGACCTATAAGGAGAGCTCGTCCATCCAGGTAATGTCTGGCTAGAGAAAGCTGATGGGGGTGCTTCAGGTTGGAGCTTCGCATTAACAGTCCAGTAGAGACCATGCAGAAGATTATCATTTCTGTTCCTTTGCACACAGTTTAACCCTTTAACCCATAAGTGACCCATCTCAGATTTCTAGGACATAATGGATTGTTTGCCAATTGCTGGACTCAGGCTTGAATTCTTAGCTGTATTGAACTCACAGAGCCAGAGGAGAGACTAAACCATTTTTATGCTTCCCCCAGTCTAATGGATTGGCTGGAATTATAGTGGGCACCCCATGTAAATCAGAGCAGCGTTAAGGCTAATCTAATTTATATTGGATGAAACAATTACCTAGGAACCATTCCACTGGATCAGGATCCATCCACCTCTATCCCAACACATCTCATCCCACATCCTTTGGCTGATTTTACAACAAGGCTAAATTCAGCTCTTATTCACAGCGGTGTAAATGAACGGTAACTTCGTTGAAATAATCAGAGTTACTCTATGTATAACACCAATGTAACTACAGCAGAATTTTGCCCAGTGGAGTTACTCCTGATTTACAAGGCTGTGATATCAGAATCAGGCCTACATTTCCCTCCCTTAGGGAACCATAAAGTCTAGGTAGTCATTCAGGCCCAGATGCTCAAAGGTAGGCGCTAGATTGGCTAATATGATTACATATCTATGCTCACATCTTCCTTCTGTTGCTCCTCTCTGTGCCTGAGGGTAACTATGGGAGCTGTGTCCAGGTGGCAAAATCTAGCATTTCTAGGATATCCCATCAGATAGGTAAAGTCCCATCCGAAGAAGAGACTCGTTCATTTGTTGTTTATCCATGCAGAAAATTAGGATCTCATACCCATGCCCAGCCTGCCTGCCTTCCTATGAGCAGGGAGAGGGATTTAGATCAGTAGGAAGGAGAGCAAAGTGAACTTTACAGCTCAATCTGGGTCAAGAACAGAAAATCTGCCACAGCAATGGAAAAATTACAAAAAAGTGCAGGGGGATGTCAATGCAGAACATACAGAAAGGGCTTCTTCCAATTCTGTCTAAATCCCATGGGTGCAATTTGTACCAACTCAGTCTACCTCTCCCACCCTGATGTGCTCATTCCTTACTGCAAGCAGGGAAGATAGCATATGAACATTTTGGGAGAGGTATAGGTAGCCCTGAGAGAGGCGTTGGCAGACAACTCTGCATTATCGGATGGTAGCACCACTGTAGTTGAGACTGACATACTATTTAACAGCTGTTTTCAAAGTGCTCTAACATCCATGTACACACTCAGATTGCCTTTAATTTGAATTGCCTCATCAGGGCTTAGGGTAGGGTTAGTGGTGCAAATTTGGGGTCATTTGAGTAAGGGGTCCCAAAGTAGTGTCCTAAAAAAATCATATGATATCAATATTTTATAGTTCTTATAATTTGGTGGGGGGAGCACATGAAGCAAAAGGATCAATGTCTTTGCCAATTGCCATAGTACTCCTGGATACTAGTTTTCTTAGATGCAGTAATTTTTAGACTTTAAATAGATCCATTTGTAAAACTTCCTTGACGTGTAGCTGGAGACCCATTTTATGTTAAAAAAAGAGTACGTTTTTCTATATCTCTCTTTACAGTTTATCATCTCTTCTTCCCTTAAACAGCTGGGGGCATACAGAGCTGAAAGTTCAGATGAGGATTCATGGCCTCCTAGGATCAGTACAGCTATCACAGCTGTTGCTTTCAGGAATGATGGGGACAGAGTTACAAAGAAGGAAATAAAGTGCTTGAACGGGAGAAAAACTGTAGAATCTATCTGTGCAAAACTCTCAAGAGTCTGTTGATATGAGATTCCCCTAGTTGAGAGGGTTTAGGGGGGAAAGGTGTGTATGTGCAAGGACATTCGGTTTGCATGGATTTTGCACCCTGTGAATTTCACTCTGTTTCAGCATTTAAATGGACCTGAAACCCCAAAGCAAAACTCGGAAGAAAAATGCCAAGTTTTTCCTGGTTTTAAGCAAAAGTCCATAATCCTTCCCAATCAGTAATAAGCAGCATGGATGGACTCAGAACTAAACCGGAAACTTGGTCCTGATTCATCCAAAACACAGTCAAAGTTCACTTCAAAGTTTCATGAACAGAGGACTTGGGGGTTGTCCTTAAACCAGGAGAGTTCCACCTGCTTTCATGTCTCTCTCCCTGTGGAAGTTTTAGACAGCTCTGGTAGAGCAATTTGGCTTAAGCCCTGCTCCACTGAAATCAATTGCAACATTCCCATTGACTTCTAGGGTATAGAAGTTGGGTTCTAAATCCTTGCCTGTGGTAGCAGAGGGATATAGCTTGCTGTGTTAAGGAATACCATGTGTTAGATTCTTGACTAAATCCTTTCCAGCAATGGAAAATCTCCAAAACCCTGTGCGTGGGCGGGAGGGAGGGAGTGATGGACTGATAAATGCAATCTCTCCACTTAGCTAATACAGATGTTTTTCTTTTCTATTTTGTAGAGTGCCAGACTACACAGATAAGTCCTTAGAAAGGCAAATGCTTCCAAACCCATGAAGAAGAGAACACTGTTTACACCAATTTAAAAATACAACAACAACCTGTAGCCAAGACTACAACCACCATGTATTTTAAAGCCATTATTCAAGATTTGTTACTTGACAGTTCCTTTCTAAAGCTACAATATATGCTGCATTTAATGAAGTTCTATATGTCAAACTAAGAAAAAAAGAGGGGGGAGAAACAAACTGTGAACATATTAAAAAAAATTAAACAGAATCAGCAGATGAAGTACAAATGGGCCTTGGGCATGGAACCAAAGTTACAACAGAACAATCTATCCCTGCTGTGCAGGGGGATATTAAATGTAACAATGACACCCCATGGAAAAAAATCAATATTAAAGGGACAGAGCAGGAGAAACGTTTTTTCAAAACTGTGAGGGGATATTGATAATAAAATATTCAATTTGAATCATCCGGCTTCCTTACTACAGGGACTCTCTTTCTCTTTTTGGTTTTAAACTCAGGAACAATGACAGCTGCAATGTGAACAAAAGGAAAAACATACTCTGTTTTGTTTCATGATGGGCGGAACTGGGCATCGTGTCGTACGTGGTGGGGATGTTAACATACCACCAGCTAGGAGGGCAGACGAAGGGAAGAATGTGGGTGACGGACCTGATGAGGATTTCTGACAATGCTGTAGCCTTATCTTTCTTATTGATCCATCCATAAAGAACAGCACATACATTGTTAGATACTTTTCATACATTTTAAAGACTGACACACTGAAGAAAGGACCACACTTGATTTCACAATTACTCCTAACGTATCTAGGATCACTGGAATGGGGTTGAAGAAAGAAATAATGTGTCGGGGGTGGGGGGTAGAGGAAGAATGCCTGTGTTATCTGATCCCACAGAACATTGATTTCCAAGCTTGTCTAAAACTGTATGCTAATGAACATGTGAAACAGTTACGAATATTTCGGTTTTGTTTGTCAAAGTGATTTTGTCAGCAGGCTTCCTGACAAATGGTGCATGAACCAAAAATAGGTAATAGCTGGGCAAAAGCATCTTTACTAGACACAGGACAAATGTATCACTTGTCATTTGTCACAATTAAGGACCGGTAGAAGCAGTTTGCCTTTCGATGCAACACTTATCTCCCTGTTACAATGCACAGGACCTGACCTTACCCTTAGGGAATGTCTACACTGCACACTCTTAACAGCAGTGTGCAGAGTGCATACACTGCATGCCCCCCTAGCACAGGGTCAATAGCAGTGTAAGTGAGGCATTGCTTAGGGAGTAAAGATATGCCAGAACTTTAGGGTACATACCCTACGCGGCTCTCTACACACCCAGGCAGTGTTTCCCCATTTATACCGCTATTTTTAGCAATGTAGTGTCCTGCTGCCTTCCTGCTGCAGGCAGGAAAGGTTCTGGCAGGGGAAAGGCAGTGGGGACAGGCTCCTGCACCTCCCTGTGGTGGGAAGAAGCTCCGGCAGCAGAGAGCTGTTGGAGTCTTTCCTCACCCCAGAGAAAAACTCTGGCAGCGGGGGAAGGCTCATGCAGGAGGAGGCATCAGGGAAAGGCTAGCTAACTGTAGTGTGGATGCAGTCTGCTTTTCACTGAGGCATGTGACTACATGGACCCCACACACTGCCCCAGTGAGTGTGCCATGTAGACATATCTGCCTTACCTGAATAAGGCTCTTACTCACACATGTAGTCCTATTCATATGGCCAAATCTTGAGAAGTGCTGAACACCTGCAACTCACATAGAGAGTTACATTCACCCCAACGTGACGTGGGGTGGAGTAGAAAGGCAGCATTATCTAATGGCTGGGGCACTGAAGTGGGAATCGGAAATTTTGAGTTCCATTCCCCACTCTACCACTGACCTGCAACATGACTTGGACAACTAATGTCATGCCTCTGTTTCCATTCCCCTTTGTTTATCTTGTCTATTTCAACTGGAAGAAATATCTCTTCTTATGTTTTTGTACAGTGCCAACATAGTTGGGCCTTATCTTGGCGGGAGACTCCACATACTACAGTAATAAAAAAATAGTAAGGGTCAGCACACAATCTGTGCATTACTTAAGCCCTCAAAATGGGTCTTAAATTGGACTTAAATAATACCCACTTCTTATACAGTGCTTTTCATCAGTAGATCTCTACGTACTTTTCAAAGGAGGGAAGTATCATTATCATCTCCATTTTATAAATGAGGAAACTGAGGCACGGATAGGGTGACTTGCCCCAGGTCATCCAGTGGGCCAGTAGCAGAGTTGGGAAGTCCAGAGTCCCAGTCCAGTGTTCTATCTACTTGAATTTCATTGAGAGTTTCAGGTACTTGGCATCTCCCAAGGTCTACCCCACTGAGGCTGCTCAAATGTGTAAGCACTATTCATTTGAGTAATTGCAGTATTGTATTCCATTCTATTCATTTGTTTCCTGCATGCCAGTTTGGAAGCTATTTGTGAATGGCTTTTTCTCTTTAAAATAATTTAAATTACAAAACAACCGCATCTTTTTAAGATTCTGTTTTAGCAAAGGAGTCCACTGAATTCTGCATCAGGAATATGTTTGTTACAGGCCAGTAGATAGACATGCTGAAAAAATGCAATTTCACTGCATGGTCTTTGTTCAGAGGAAACCCTGCAGCAGAAGAGTATAAGCAGCAGGTACCATATGTGCTTTCCAGAGGAGCTGCTAGCAATATAGTATTGCAGCTCCGGAGCCAGAACCATTGAGAGTCTCCCACACAATTATGTCTTGTTTGTATTCTTGAACGACCTTTACAAAATCTTCTCTCTGATTCTGTTTCCTTTGTTCTTTGGCAACACAAGTTAATTTCATACCCATTTGTCAAACAGGTTATGTCTGCACTGCAAATAAAAACCCGCCCCTGCTCCATGCCAGCTGACTCAGGCTAGAACGGGTTGTTTAATTGCAGTGTAGACGTTCGGGCTTGGGCTGGAGCCCAGGCTCTAGGACTCTGCAAGGTCAGAGGGTCCCAGAACTGGGCTGCAGATGGAGTTCAAACATCTACACTGCAGTTAAACAGTCCCTTAGCCCAAGTCAGCATGTGTCTAACTGCACTGTAGAACTACCCACAGTGTCCTGTGTAATCTCAGGCCAGGCACTACTGCCAACAGAAATAACAGGCTTCAGTTAAAGATGGCAAATTATGGGCTGGACCCATCAGCCCTCATTCAGGTGAGTAGTGCCAGTAAAGTCAATGGGCCTGCTCACATGAGTAAGAGCTACCAGATCCTGCTCTGTATTTTGTGATGTTGCGTTACCTCATGATAACCCGTGGCCTCGGTTTTCTACAAAATGATTTTTTGTCTTACCCAAGACCATCTGGTTTCTGTCAGTAAATCAAGGGTTTGTAAAGCCGAGAAAAAGTTAGGTTTCAGAATAAAACTTTGACTTCCTTTGGGACAGACTTCTCCATTTAGAACTTCTGAAATACACTGCACTTCCCAATGAGCCTTTGGCTCCCTTCTGCACTCAGAAACGCATCTTGTTTTGGTTCTTGTCTCTGATTGGCATGTCTCATCTCTTACAACTGTATTGGCAGAGTTGACAGGTGCTGCATCATTCATTCATTCTCCTCTTTGCCTTTATAAAAGAACTTATGCGAGCCTTGGCGGGTGATAAATTTGAAGATCGGTAAATAGAGCATTTAAAAAAAACCTATTTAAATGGCACTTGCACACTCATATCAAGAAGACCGATATCTAACAGCAAGACCAAGCAAGGTACTGAGTACTCCTAGCTCCTGTACTGGAGATGCTGAGCATCCTTATAAAAAGTTACTCCAGATTACTATAGTAATAGTTACTGCAGCATCATTATTGTATGCTATAGCATTTGGGCCATTACTGTACCATGCTGTGGTACTTCTTCTTTGTAAGGGCCCTTTGCAGGACTGAGCCCTAAACACCCAATTCTCCATGTGTTATTGCCAGGAGCAAATTTGTTTTATAGTATATGCAAACTATTGCATATATGAAATTGCAAGAGTAAATGTAGAGGTGGGAGTGGGAGTGCCTTTGAAAATGTAGTGCAAAGGGTATTTCCATGTGAACTGCAGCAAATTCAAACCGCAGCCGAGCAGACTTGTTGGAGGTTCACATGTCCCTCACCTTTCCTTCGATGCAATCCATGCAGATGTCATTTATTCATTTACAGTGTACAAAATGGTCTGATTCTGATCTGTTACTGGATACTACCATGTATTTGCTATCTACATGAGTGTAGCTTAAGCTTAATATATTGTGTCTGTTTGAAATGCTCACGACTGAATGGATCAAATTCTGTCCTTAGACCTGTGCAACTCCATTGACTTCAGTTGGGCCAATGAGACTATATGGGCCTGACATTGCACTGTTACAAACCATGTTTAGGGACCAGTCTTGCTCCCCCTGAATTCAGTGGCTATACTCCCATTGGCGGCAATGGGGGTAGGTTTAGGCCTTACAATGTAACAAAGGGAGTTGGGATCAATCCAGATGGAATTCCCAAGCACTTGAAACCTACTGTAAAAGCTTATGTATTCCAAGATAGTTGTGGTTATTACAACATGCTGTGTGTGTGTGTGTGCTCATCCTCTCTCTCTCTCTCTCTCTCCCACACACACACACACACACACACACACACACTCTCTTTCTCACTCCATCCTTTTTGCTAAGACTCTGGAGGCGGGATGGATAATCCACCTGAATGTGGATTGTGAAAGTCCTGCAAGATACCTCTTGGAGTGGATTGCTGGATTTCCTCCAGAGACTTGAAAAATAATATTTCCCCCCCCACAGTGTAACACAAACTGTGCCTAATACATGCCCATTGACATCAACTATATAAACTTTCGACATTCAGCTAGATCAAAATGAGTTCATTTTTTAAAATATACACACGCAAACCTGTATATACACACACACACACACACTGTACATATATATATCCCCAATGTATATAGTAGAATGTTGTTATAGCTTACAAAAGTGTACTTCCAATTCTAGGAATGAGGACTCGGGCCAAGGGTTGTTCGGATAACAAGGCTGATTAAACTCCTTGTGATAGGTTGCCAGTTTTGGTTGGATGTATTCCTGGAGGTTTCATCACACAATATAATCTTTAAGGAAAGATTAATCTTAAATTCCTGGAGACTCCAGGACAATCCTGGAGGGTTGGCAACTCTCGCATGTGGGTTAATTTTGCATTTCACTGACAACTTGTGGCTTTTTTAAGACCATTGTCCTGCAGCTTTTTTCCTGCTCTCTCCATGTTATTCATGTTCACTGGGCAAATTATTGAGACACCTCCCTCAAATTAGCCTTGTACAGCAGCCACAAACAAGCAAACAGAAGTAGTGAATATCCATGGACTTTCCAAAGAACAATAGGTGATCCCGCACAGTTCAGCAGTGTTAATATCAACATGGGTCACAACTCTAAGCTCTCCTTTTGCGAGGCCTGCAGGACACATTAGTGAGCTTTCCAGTCTCTCATCCTAAACTCAGTGGGACTATACTCTGAACCACCAAAACTTCCAATTCCATTGCATCCCATGTGGACTGAATTGGCCAGGCCTTCGTTTTCACTGAGTCTATGTTCAATAAACTGCCTCATAATCTCTGGTAACCCAGCAGGGTTTATTTTCTCTTTCGCGTCAGCGCCTGTACATATTTTGCTCCTGGTTTTGTGTGTATTCCAGAAGAGAACTGTAAATGAATTGGCAGAATGACCCTTTGATAAACTCTGTACATGTATATGTACTATATGTATTAACGTGTAGATGAGAATCCTTATTGTATGTAAAGTTTTATGAATGGTTATTTTTTAATTTATGTATTTAATATAGGATTCAATGACCTCTGGTGTTTTAGTTTGTATAAAAAATAAAACTGCAGGATTTTTTAAAAGTTCAGTTTACAGTCATTGATGTGTTCAGAGACTATCTGGAATCTGTGTGAAGGTGGCATGTAGGGCTGACAGGGACCTCAAGAGGTCATCTAGTCCATCTCCCCCTGCACTGAGGCAGGATTAGGTATCCTTAAACCATCCTTGCTAGGATTTTATCTAAACTGTTTGTAAAAACCTCCAGTGATGGGGATTCCACAAACTCCTGAGGTAACTGTCCCAGTACTTAACTATCCTTATAGACTTAGATAGAAAGTGTTTCCTAATATCCAGTCTGTCTCCCTTGTATCAAAATAAGCTGATTACTTCTTGTCCTACCGATGGAGAACAACTGAACTCCATCCTCTATATAACAACCTTTTCCTTATTTGAAGACTGTTCTGTTGAAGTGGAGAGAGCACTACATCACAGGTGCATACACATGCAGACGCGACTACTGTGGGCAGGCAAGGCAGATAATGTCTCACCTTAACCAGTGATTTCCCTACACCCTCCCTGAATTTCCCCAACACCCTCCCCAGTTTTGTGAACTAGTTACATGCCAAACCTGGTGGCTGAACTTTGCGACTTTGTCCTCACCCACAACTGTTTCACATTTGTGGACAATATATACCTTCAAGTCAGTGGCACTGCTATGGGTACCCGCATGGCCCCAAAGTATGCCAACATTTTTATGGCTGATTTAGAACAATGCTTCCTTAGCTCTCGTCCCCTAACGCCCCTACTGTATTTGCGCTACATTGATGACATCTTCATCATCTGGACCCATGGAAAAGAAGCTCTTGAGGAATTCCACCATGATTTCAACAATTTCCATCCCACCATCAATCTCAGCCTAGACCAATCCACACAAGCAATCCATTTCCTCGACATTACTGTGCTAATAAGCGATGGTCACATAAACACCACCATACCAAGAAACCACTGACTGCTATACTTACCTACATGCCTCCAGCTTTCATCCAGACCACATCACACGATCCATTGTCTACAGCCAAGCTCTAAGATACAACCACATTTACTCCAATCCCTCCAACAGAGATAAACCCTACAAGATCTCTATCAAGCATTCTTAAAACTACAATATCCATCTGCTGAAGTGAAAAAACAGATGACAGAGCCACAAGAGTACCAGAAGTCACCTACTACAAGACAGTCCCAAACAAAATAACAGAATGCCACTGACCGTTACCTTTCATCCCCCAACTAAAACCTCTCCAGCACTTTCCTCAAAGATCTACAACCTATCCTGAAAGATGATCCCTCACTCTCACAGATCTGGAGACAGACAGTCCCGTTACAGACAGCCTCCCAACCTGAACAAATACTCACTACAGAACAAAAACACAACCCAGGAACTATCCTGCACAAAGCCCCAATGCGAACTCTGTCCACATATCTATTCAAGTGACACCATAATAGGACCTAATCCCATCAGCCACACCATCAGGGGCTCGTTCACCTGCACATCTACCAATGTGATATATGCATCATGTGCCAGCAATGCTCCTCTGCCATGTTACATTGGCCAAACCGGAAAGTCTACGCAAAAGAATAAATGGACACAAACCTGACATCAGGAATCATAACATCAAAAACCAGTAGGAGAACACTTCAACCTCTCCGGCCATTCAGTAACAGATTTAAAGGTGGCAATTTTGCAACAGAAAGCTTCAAAAACAGACTCCAACTAGAACTGCTGAACTTGAATTAATATGCAAACTAGATACAATCAATTTAGGCTTAGAGACTGGGAATGGCTGAGCCATTACACACATTGAATCTATTGCCCCATGTTAAGTATCCTCACACCTTCTTGTCAACTGTCTTAAATGGGCCTTCTTGATTATCACTACAAAAGATATTTTCTCCAGCTGACAATAGAGCTCTTAACTAATTAGCCTCAGAGTTGGTTGGGCAAACTCCCACCTTTTCATGTTCTCTGTATGTAATATATCTCCTCACTATAAGTTCCATTCTATGCATCCGATGAAGTGGGCCCACCAAAAGCTTATGTTCAAATACATTTGTTAGGGCTGGTCTACACTAGGGAGGGAAATCGATCTAAGATACGCAATTCAGCTATGTGAATAACGCAGCTGAAGTTGAAGCATCTTAGATCGAATTCACGGACAGTCCTTACGGTACGGGATCGACCTCCACGGCTCCCCCTGTCGACTCCGCTACGGCCGCTCGCTCCGGTGGAGTTCCGGAGTGAATAGGAGCGCGTTTGGGATCGATATATCACATCTAATGAGACGCGATATATCGTCCCGAGAAATCGATTGCCTACCCGCCGATCCGGCGGGTAGTGAAGAACGCAGCCTTTAGTCTCTAAAGTGCCACAAGTACTCCTGTTCTTTTTGCAAATACAGACTAACAGGGCTGGCTACTCTGAAACATGTCAATTTAGTGACTGTTTGGAAATTTGAACTGAAATTGAAACATTAATACACACTTTAAAAGCATATACAGGTATGATAAAAAAATACGTGTATCTGAAAGTATATATATTTGAAAAGTATGAACATAGACTAGCTTCCTTATATAGCTGTTGTTTTTTATGACAATGTCAGTGCATTCATTTCAATGATGTTGGCCAACCTAATAATTTCAAATGATGATTGTAAGCAAAGTCCAAAATGAGTCTCCCTGACAGCTAATGATGAGCTGGGGCGAAAGGCTTCAGGACCTGATTGTATTTACATTCACACCTAATCTACCTAGGTATTCAGCAAACAGATCTGTGTGCTCAGTGATAGATTATGGCTGGGGTTGGGTTACAAATCACTTGGAATGCGGGGGGGGGCGGGGGGGGAATGAATGTTTTTCTTATTGCATGAGTAAAGGGCAGAGAACTATACTTAGCCGGTGCTGATTGAGGGCATCAAAAGAGAGGGTGGGGACCTGTCCCTCTCCACTGTTTAAAGACAGAGCTGATTAGGCTTCATAGATAGTCTTTTGATTTCTGCTTAAGTGACCACTGCAGCTGAAATCACTGATAATCAAGTCTAAGTGCTTAGTCCTGCTGTGGGTACAGTGTTTTTATGTAAAAGACAGCCCAGACTGCACTAGCAGACGAGGTTCCACCATTGAGAGCTCAGCTGAAATCACTGAGAGCTGGTGGAACCTCAAAGAGACCAACTCGCAGAGGTCCACAGTGGCAGGTGGCATGCAGAAGATGCCTGCACAGGGCCATGGCAACAGAGTAGTGGAGATGACAGTGGAACAACAAACACTGTTGGTCCAGAAGCGAACATGAGCGCCGGGAGGAACGAGCAAGGTGGCCTTCTTGCCCCCCACCTGGGAGGTGTACTCACGTGAAAGCAGCTCTGACAGCTTAATAAGGGCACGTTAAATAAATAATATTGTTGGACTACATTTTAGTCACTTTGCTCCAGAATGCTAGATTGTGACTGGAAATGGAAACTTATATAAATATGTTTCTAGTAGCCCAAGATTTTTAAAATGCAGTATTTGCCAAGGTTGTTATCTCACATTGTTGCTATCTTGAGAGCGTCATTATGTGGGAGATTTCTGTACTAAAACTTTCTATTATTAATAATTATTTTTACTAAGATGGTCATGCTAGGTCAGACCAATGGTGCATAGAGCCCAGTATCCCTGTCTTCCGACAGTGGTCAAGGCCAGGTGCATCAGAGGGAATGAACAGAACAGGTAATCATCAAGTGGTCACATCCCCTGTTGCCCATTTCCAGCTTCTGGCAAACAGGCTACGGACACTCAGGCATGGTGTTGCATCATTCCCATGCTGGCTAATAGCCACTGATGGACCTATTCTCCAGGAATTTATCTAGTTTCTTTTTTTAATCCTGTTATAGTTTTGGTCTTCACAGACAACCCTGCAAAGAGTTCCATGGTCGATTTATGTTGTGTGAAGAAGTACTTCCTTTTGTTTTTCAAAACCTGCTGCCTATTAATTCATTGGATGACTGCTAGTTCTTGTGTTATGTGAGGAGATTAAATAACATTTCCTTATTTCACTTTCTTCACAACGGTCAAGATTATAGACCTCTATTATATCCCCTTAATCGTTCTCTTTTTCTAAGCTGAAAATTCCCAGACATTTTAATTTCTCCTCTTGTTTCATACCCCTTATCATTTTAGTGCCCATCTCTGACCTTTTCCATTTCCAATATATCTTTTTTGGGATGGGTGACCAGATCTGCACACATATTCAAGGTGTACACATACCATGGATTTATATAGAGGCAATTGATAATTTTCTGTCTTATTATCTATCTCCTTCTTAAAAAAGCAAAAGGTTTCAGAGAGTAGCAGTCATGTTAGTCTGTATCCGCAAAAAGAACAGGCGTACTTGTAGCACCTTAGAGACTAACACATTTATATTGAGCGTAAGCTTTCATGGGCAATAATCCATGTGAAGTGGGCTGCCCACAAAAGCTATGCTCAGATAAATTGTTAGTCTCTAAGTGCCACAAGTACTCTATTCTTTTTAAAAAAGCAAACAAAAGACTGATTGGGAATCATTGACTGTCGCTGCGCATTGAGTGGATGTTTACAGAGAACTATCCACAATGATCCAAGATTCTCTTACTTGAGTGGTAACGCTAATTCAGACTCCTTCACTTTGTATGTATAGTTGAGATTGTTTCCAATGTGCATTACTTTGCATTTATCAACATTGATTTTCATCTGCCATTTTTGTTGCCACAGTCACCCAGTTTTGTGAGATCCCATTTGTAATCTCTTCGCAGTCTGCCTGGGACTTAACTATCCTGGAGTAGTTTTGTATTATCTGCAGATTTTGCCACCTCACTGTTTACCCATTTTTCCAGATCATTTATGTGTATGTTGAACAGTAATGGGTCTCAGCACACACCCTCAGGATACCACTATTAATATCTCTTTGCCAATTCGAAAACGTGAATCAATTATTCCTACCCTTTGTTTCCCATCTTTTAACCAGTTACTGATCCATGAGAGGACTTCCCTCTTATCCCATGATGGCTTACTTTTCAAAAGTCAATTTAAATTAAATACATTTTAAAAACAATTATATGTTTTTAGAAATCTAGACCTGTTATATGTTTTGCTGTAACTTGCATTATCCTTATGTTAAATTTGCATTATCCTAACAAAACATTTACTTTATTCATATCTCTTTTATATATATCTCATTGGTCCTGACACTCCCCCCGGCCCAATTTCAATTCCTGGGGAAACCACTGGCCGTAACATAACATACTCTGAGTTCTGACTTTACAAAAGGCTCCACTCCCCTTTGTAGTAGACTGGAAATACTGGAGCTAACCAATTTAAAAGGCAGGGTGGGGGAGAATACACTTCCCCCAATAGTGAGACCAAGTCCAGATTTGCTACCTTTTAGGGCAGGGGTAAATCCTGCCTCTCCTTCCAGGCTGGTACTAAGGAGACAGGCAGGAGGGGGCTGATGTTCAGTTTGTTTCTGGAGAATAGCTGGAGGGGCAGGTTGTTATGATTGTAGAGTCTGGACGTGGTTTTCAAAGGGATCTTACGCACGCTCTCTCCATGTGCTCACAACCACCCAGTGTTTCCAAGCACTAACTCCTGTCAGTGGACACCCTCAGCATGCGCAGTAAGGTATTTGCTGCTAATAAGTCACACAAGCGCAAACAGAAGCAGCTGTTTGAAACTTGGGCCCATCATTATTTTTCTATTATTATTTTGTGCTTACACCTCATATGTCAACAAGCAGGTCCGTTTTATAAACAAATCAAAAAGCAGGAAGCATTGGAGCAACCCCACTAAATGGGGGCTGGAAGTGGCATTTCAAGTTCCCGTCCACACAGCACTGCTTTCTTTTGCATATTTCACTTGACAGAGTCATCCTCCATAACATGTCAGGTTCCTGTTCACCACAATCCTGATCTAACTTAGCTCTTCACATTGATTGCATCAGCCACAAGCTTCTCAAGTCTCCAGTGGACTATATTTAATAGGTCCGTGGAAGCTGATAGACCTTATTGTTAACAAAACTTTCCTTCTAAAGAGTAAATTCCATTGTGGCCAAGGTTACTCTTGCAGCCTGGCTTCTATGCAGCGCTCTAGACATTGAATTACCCCTGCCCGCATAGCAATGAGCTCCGCGACTTTACTCTGAATGACAACAAAAAAAACTTGAAATCACAAAGTGCAGCAATCTCCCAGTAAGCCAGTGCCCATTAATTACATTGGTAAATCCCTTGCAAGAGAATAAATTCCACACAGTTGTATATGCTCAGGAAGTATAACCTCAGTTTTACTAGATCACATTTTATGACAACTTTTTAAATCCACGTACATCTATTATATAAGATGTTGTAAATATGTAATGTTATCTCAAAGCGTTTAGCACTGTGTAAGGTGACAGAACGAAGTATGAAACAAGGACACTAATTATTTAAATAAGTGATAAAAATCTGGAAAGAAAGTTTGTACATAGTCTCTCTCTCTCTCTCTCTCCCTCCCTTTCTAAGATGCCCAATCCCCAGACTACCTACATGGGCAGGTAGCCGCCTGCACCCTTTAAGAGGTTATTGTCTCAGCAGGTATCATCTTGTTTAACGGGACATTGTCAGGTACTGATGGGCTTAAAGCCACAGCATTTGGGCACTGAGATACAGGCTTTTGTCACAAGCCACTGTAATGTTGAGGCCAGATGGAAAACGCAAATCCAGACCTGGCTTTGGATTTCAAACATTTCAACATCCCCAGTATTCAGGGGATGTTAGGACCTGGGTTTTTCATGTATTAGCTTTTTGGTTCGCTCTCTCTCAGCTGCTTACAACTCACCAGTCACCATAATATCTAGGCACCATCTCTGTCTATTTGTGTCCATTTCTACTTCAAGATTTTCCAAAACCACATTAACTTGCTCACACATTTCATCTTTGGCAGCCAGAGACTCAGCATCCCAATGAGCTCAAGCATTTAGCCTTTCCTCCAGCATCACACTGCTGTCTCGAATTACTACCCCAAATATGATTAAGTTAAACCTCAAGCTAGAGTTCAAATATGCCATAGACTCTTTTTTTTCCCCCCTCAGTGCTGATGAAATTCCAAAGTCTCATCACAAGATGGCAGCATTTTTCTTCGAGACTGCCCCAGAGAAGGGTTGGGTCAGTAGAGAATCTGAGGAAGTCAGTGCAATTTTCCTTTGTGAGTTTCAGTGCCACAGTTTCATATCTCTGTTTCCCCAAATATCTGTTCCTCCATCATACATACACACAAAAGGGATGTTAACCAGAGAGCAAGAGTCTCACCCCCTCTGCTGCTACACTGGGTCACAACTAAAAAAACCAAAGCCCACTCATTGGACTCGTTTTTAAAAGAAATCCCTATGTTTCATCCTGCAGCTAAGCAGTGGCAGATGCAGTAAATTAACTTAGAGATCTAACAGACTCAGCATTCACAGTCAGCCTTGGAACTAATTAATTACACACACACACACACACACACACACAAACACCAATTCAGTCTCACTCTTGTGCCAGATTGGGGGAGGGCAGAGGAGGGAGAAGGATCAGGTCAGTCTGAATCACTCCCTAATCTTCAGCATTTGAAAACACAAGTATTTTTGCCTCTGTTTATAGATATAAAAAGTTATTTATTGTGTCTAGCTTTTTTCTCCCTGTGGGGCTCTGTTTGCAGCAGTCATATGATGGGCTTCTCGTGTACTTTGGGCCAGATTCTGATCTCAGCTGTGTTTTGTGTAAATCTGGAGTAACTCCATGGATTTCAATTACTCTGGATTTACGCCACTATCAATCAGAGCAGAATCTGGCCTGCTTATCTTACAAATATGAGGAGCTGAGCAATTAACATGTACTTAGTTATCTGTTTAATGAATTCCCCATTTGAGTTTGTGAATTGTCTACAAACGGATCACAGTTTTCTTTAATATATTTGTAATGTAAAATTGTTAAAGCCAAAGTATTTCTACAAATGCTTCTTGGCCTGTAGCTTGCTCACAAGCAGTTCATATGAATATTCAATAATCAGCATTATGGCTATTTTGATTGGACATCTTTGTCAGATGGTATTGGTTCTCTTCCCTCACTGGATGAGCATAACTCATAGAATCAAGTTTTGTGTGAATGATCACAAATTAAGAATCTGAAATTCTCTTTCTGTGAATATATACACTAAAAAATCACTGTTTTGGCAAACATCCCAACCAGTGAATATTCACTAGAATATTCATGGCAAATAAATACAGAGGTGGCATAAACATAGCTGAATTTACATTCGATTCAAATGAACCCTGGTGGGAAAATCTTTTGCAGTAACTCATCCAGCTCTAAAAATACCTGAACCAAAACCATTATTAATAATGAGGGGAAACAGTTGCATTTTTCTCCAATTCCTGTTGGAGTTCGCAAGCCTAAGGTGCAGATCATAATATTTTCCACTATCATTTGCAAGCAGTGGACAACTACGTTTCATCTGTTACTAATGTTACAAAAAAGACAGACTTATGATTTAGATACTTTAATGCCTTTAACCCCTGCCTAGGAACACCTGTGGAAGTGATATATTGCCCAGCTTAAAGTAAGCATTAGAAATGGTACTACTGGCATTCTGTCGGCATGTTACTTTTTTCCATGAAGGAGAGCAAAGGATGCACATGTGTTATTGTTACAGACCAGGGATCAGCAACCTTTGGCCTGTGGCCCCCTGGGGTAAGCCCCCTGGCGGGGCCAGGTAGGTTTGTTTACCTGCTGCGTCCACAGGTTAGGCCAATCGCAGCTCCCACTGGCCACAGTTCGCTGCTCCAAGCCAATGGGGGCTGTGGGAAGTGACGCGGGCCGAGGGATGTGCTGGCTGCCACTTCCCACCGGGCGGCTTACCCTGGTGGGCCGCGTGCTGAAGGTTGCCGATCCCTGTTACAGACTATCATTCTGTACCGTTCATGATTAAAACACCTCCTTGGGTTAATGAAAGAACTGAATAAGGTTTGCTGGGAGAAAATGGGGCAAGTGAGTTTCAGACTGAGATTTCTTGTGCTGTATAACATTGCACAAAGCACCAGACATGCTGTGACATTGTCTAATTAAAATATAATCATGCAAATCATTGTTGTTACCACTGCTATATAATTGTAGCGAATCTTATACAAAATATAACTTGTGGCCAGAAAGCAGGCTTGCAGGCTGGATGACCCAGTATCAACCTTTAAAATCATGTATGGTCAAGTGAATGCTAGAACACTATATAAAAATGGCTTGGGTCCTGATCCTGTTATCTCAGATCTGCTTAAATTTCATCAGGGGAAGTTGAAGTCACAAGATGAGATCCCAGTTAAGCTAGTACCTGGATATGATATTGGACACTGGACTATAACCTATGGACTAAATTCTAAAAGAACTGTTTGCAACTACAAAGCTCTCCATCTGTGCTATAAATCTGAACCTTGAGAACTGAACGCATGTCCATATGTATATTGATCTTTTAACTATACACTCTTCTTTTTTTCTTAAATTTTAGTTTAGTTAATAAGAATTGGCTATACACATGTATTTAGGTAAGATCTGGAATATTCATTAACCTGGGAGGTAATGTGTCTGATCCTTTGAGATTGGTAGAACTTTTTTATATGATGAAATCAGAGTTTCATTAATCTTCATCATATCTGACTTGGGTAACTAGGTGGAGGCCTGATGCTGGGTTACTTTGAGGGAACTGTGCTGTTGGCTTCTGAGTAACCAGTGAGGTATAAAAGAAGCTGTTTAGTGCGGGGTTGATAAATCTAAATATTAAAATTTCCACTAGCTTTGGGGTTGTCTGTCCCATTCCTTGCAGTTCACCCTAATTGACTGACCTTGGCTGGCTCCCCGGGGGCACCCAGTCACACATGACCTGAAATTAGCACACCTATTTAAAATGTTTATATAACCATCTCCTGCCATCAACTGACATACTATTGGAAAGTGACCTTATTTGGGGCCCCAGAAGTATAAGAACCTTGTAGCAGACTAAACCAGTTTCTATGCTGTTTTAACCCTTAGAACCCTAGCATCTCCCAGACTGTCCCATGGGAAACTCCTACAGAAGAGGATTTAATAGAGATGACTATGGGGAGGATTTTCAGGAGCACCTACTGCCATTAAAATTCAATGAGCGTTGGGTGTTGTCAAAAACCTTGCCTTATACCTTCATGCATTGTTACCCAAACAATCAAGGAAGAAGGAAAAGTTGTCTTGGCCCTTTACATGGGATGCTAAATACTCCACCTCTTAGAGCAAAATCATTCCTCCCCACCCAACAGCTTCTCACTGAGTAAAGATTAATTGTAACTAGGAGTTAGGCTGCTAAGTCAGTCTGGGCAATTCAGCAAGGAGAAATGTTTCCCAAAGAACTTTACTTCTCCAGTCTTATCAGCAGGAGTTTGTGCTGAATGCTCATTAACAAACAAAAGATAAGAAGTCCCTGATTAAGCTACAGCAAACCTCTAATAACCCAGAGCAAAGCTCAGCCCACTCTATAGCTGTTATATTTAGCTCAGTCCCTGCTAACATGAGTAATTTTCCCAAGGAGCCATTTTATAGGGTTCTCTCTCCAGAGCCCTGGGCTCTTGATTGGGGCCTTGCCATGAGCCCTGGCTCGCTACCTTAACTCCTTCCACCTGAGTGGGACTACGGATACCCAAGAGACTTCCATGTCCACCCAAAACTATGTCACACACAGTCTGCAGATGGCAACACACTGGAACAATCCTGCTTTCAAGTCTAAAGGGAATTTAATTCAT
The DNA here is from genome assembly GCF_003597395.2 of Chelonoidis abingdonii. Classification (NCBI taxonomy): domain Eukaryota; kingdom Metazoa; phylum Chordata; order Testudines; family Testudinidae; genus Chelonoidis; species Chelonoidis abingdonii. The sequence goes on from NC_133775.1 coordinate 92,538,463, forward strand.
TCTGAGTTCAGCAGGAGCCAGCTTCCTATTGTGCTGGTTTTACAGGTTTTACTGTTTAAACAGTAAGGATCTTCAGACACAAAACCAGCATTAAAAGGGACTGAGGCAAACCTTCACCTATCTCTGAAACACATTTCCTTCTCGCTACCTTTGCTACCACGATGGCTGCTCAAATGAGCTGATGTGCTGCAGTGGGTGATAAAAATCTCTGTGATGCACTGCAAACTCATTTAAGGAATTTAAATAGAAATTTCACAAGATGGGCCTCAATCACAACAATGGATTGGAACAGACCTTTCCCCCTACCTCATGACTGCCACTACCATCCCTGAACTGTGAGAGAGAGCAGATCCCAACTTCACAGCTCGCACCCATATCTATAATGGGCAAACTTGGATCAGCATTACAGCAGGGTGACAAATGGTTTTCCTGGCCTGTGAAAATGTTTGAAATTTCAAAAAAATGTCCCATTCCACATCAGAATGTAACCAAGATTTTTTTTTCCTAATTAAAAAAAGAGCTAGAGTTCAATTTGGCAAGATGCCCCTAGCCTGTTTGCCGGAAGCTGGGAAAGGGTGACAGGAGATGGATCACTCGATGATTACCTGGTCTATTCATTCCCTCTGGAGCACCTAAATTGGCCGCTATCAGAGAAGAGGTTACTGAGCTAGAAGGCCCTTTGGTCAGACCCAGTATAGGTGGTCTCTTGTTCACTCATCTAGGATATGGTATCCTCAGGTTCTAGTCCCTAGTCTGCCTGATTCCTTGCTAGGACAATGGCTATTCTGGGGTGGTTAGTCTCAAGGGTGCCTCATTATTTTTGCTGATACAGACTAACACGGCTACCACTCTGAAACCTGTCAATGGTGCCTGTGGCAGCTGTTCCACTTTGAATAAATAATTAAATATTCACAAGGCTAGGGAGAGAGTGATTCTATAGTCTGGTAGCTAAGATATTTGCTTAGCATGTGGGAGTCCCAAGTTCAGTTCCCTGCCTCTGTCCCCTTTTTTCTGATTCAGAGCAGGGACTCATAGCTAGGCTCCCACATGTGAGTGGCCCTTCCATTGGGCTAGTGGCTCGTTGGGGCTGGCGATCTCTCTCTCTCATTTTGACCAAGAATTCCATTGGACCCAAGGAAGTTTACTCAAAACTGATATTTTTTCACAAGTTCTGCATTTGGCAAATCTGCATTTTCCAGTGAAAAACCATTTCATCAAAAACTTCCTTACTCTCCCTAATAAGCATATGACTGATCAAACTTTAAGGAGGTTCATGTTTGAAGCCAAACCTTGATCTGAACTCCAGGGCCATGACCTATCTATAATAATGATCAGTAATATTATGGTTAAACAAGGTTTTTCTCCTCCCCAGTCCATCTTCCTTTTCTATTTGACTCCATTGCACGGTCATCTTACTGCCCATCCATATTTGCATGGCAAAGACCTTGCAGGTTGCAAACACCATTAATGACTTTGCTGCAGGACCAAACAGAATGATGTGATGCTGAGCTGAGCAGGCATGAGTGGCCATTATTCCAACATGAATCCTGAAATACTAGCCAAGGGAATGCAGACACTGGAGAATACATTCCTTTTGATAATAGGGCTGGCTAAAGCACAGGACTGGGCTGGGCACCAGGAAACCTGGGGAAACCCTCACTCTGCCACTGATTCTTTGTTTGCCTCTGGACATGTTACTTCACTTCTGTGCCTTAGTTTTCCCATCTATCAGATAGTGAGGTTTAATGCATTCATACTTTGACACTTAGAAGGGCAACACTGAAAAATAAAAAGTCTCTTTTCTTAGGCTTGTTCACCATTAGAATGTTAATCCTTGATGGGACGTGCTGGAGTTGTTGCGCCTTGTGTTGTTCATGTCACAAGTAATGTCTGTTATTGGCAACACAGTAACTCCAAAACACCGATATGACAAAGCTTCTAACTTCAAAGCACAATTGACACTTCAAAATGCATCTCCTCCTACAAATTCCCAGGACATGGCGCTCTCCTGAGATTCCACAAACCTCATCTGCTCCAGTAAACAAATTGGGCTTGTCAGGCTTTTGCTGAGGTTTTCATTCCACAGAGAAGAATCAGTCCCTTTCATGCTCCTACTGAGGGCAGCAGCCTAGTGATGCTTTCACTGCATTTGTTGTCAGAGAGACCAAATATTATTCTGTCTTTTTGGGGAAGCCCATAATCCCATAGGCGGAAGGGCAGTGCAAACAGCATGCACCACAATACAGCCCTTGTAGAGACTTGCCAGGGAAAGTCTTAGAGGAGCAATGGAAAACACATTTTTAAAGTGCACAGATATAGTTAATCATGCAATTTACAATCTTTCCACCCTTTTATACTCAAATCCACAGCAAACCTAGATTAAGTATATTCTATAGCTAAGCAGACCCTGAGGCAAGAATGTCCTGTTTACTTAAACTGTTATTTTTTCCCATAAACCACTGGGAACTGGATCTTTAAAGTAAAAATGGTAACTTTGTATAAAGATAACAAAATACATTAAATGGATCCAACTTGAACTATTCAGATCTGGACCCAAATCCAAATTTCCACAAAGCTCAAAGGTATGTATTTCTAGCCCATCTATAAAATACTTTTAAAATAATGAATGGAACAAAAAGGTGACCTATGCACTTATCTTTGCCCTTGTTTATAATATCAGACCACAAGGGCACTCAACATTGAAAGGCAACAAATTTAGAATGGAATGAAAGGGAACCTTTATGCATATAATGTACAATAGGACCTGTGGAACTCACAATAGGACCTGTGGAACTGTATGATTTTCAGGTCAAAAATTTAGTAATTGTTTTTAAAAGTACTATATGACATTTCTTATATGTGAGAAATGGATCTGAGCCACAGATTTAAGATGTGGTATCTGGAGCCAGATTTCAAATATTCCTAAAATATAAGAATGGGTGGGGTTATTCAGATCTGGGCCCATTAGAAGCTAGCTTTTAAATTTGAATCTTGATCCTGGTGTGGGCTCTTCAAGGATATTCAAAGGTGTTTGGATCTAAGACTGCCTCTTCTTTATACATACATGAATAAGAATAGCCTTTGCAGCCAGGATATATTATATTAATACTTTTGGTTCAGAGTATGAACTGATCACCAAATGTGGACAGAAATAAGTTCCCCCCGTTGTACAGGTTATTTATTTATCTATCATCCAAATGTGTACTTTGTTCTAAAGAGTTTATATTTTCAGTGCCTAAATCCCCAATCCTTAATCTTGCAAGCAATCCTGCTGCAATGGATTACACAGGTTAGGTGCAATATTGGGATACTGTAACCCTCTTCTGAAGCATCCATCTAGGAGCATTATTCAGTGACACGATACCGACCAGGATAGACCATTATTCTGTGTCAGCATGGCTAAACAGAGCATCGCTTTGTTCTGGTATGGTACTTTCTGTGTTCCAACTTGATGAAGCTTGAAGCAACTCTCACTGTTTATCCACAGAGAAGCATTGTTTTATCAATAGCTTTTTGGAGTCATTTCTATGTAGTGAATATGAACACCTTGAATATTGGATGCATTGTGCTGCGGGCAGGAGCCAAAGGGCCGCATTCTGATTTCATGCCAGTTTCACATTTGGGTAACTCCACTGAGTTCATTGGAGTTATTTTTTATTTAATCTAATATAAGTGAAATGAGAATTGGGCCTCTGATATTTTAAATGCATGTGATCTCCCTCTCTCCAAATCCTGGTGGACAAATATCTGCATAAGGGAAAGATCACAATAATCATTGTCACCCTTGCTGACAATTTTGGCAAAAAGATTTAGGATTGGATAGGCCTGGAAAGTGAATGATCGTATAATCCCTGCACTTTATCCCTCCAGGTCACAGTAGAAACTCATTGGTGGTATACAGAGGCAGGATGTAAAGGAAACTCACACTGTTGTCTATGATGTACCTGTCTATGAAGAAAGAGAACCTCAGCCTACAGGACTATAAATCTGGCCCCATTCCAGAGCACTGAATGTACTTTAAAAACATCTGAATATACAAGAAACCAGAAAAGATAAGTTAGGAACTCTGAATTTTTAGAGATTCTGACTATGAATCAACATGATGCTGCCCTGATGACTACAGACTGCCCTGCTTCGCCAGTCTGTTTCACTTAAAATCCAGCCATATGCTAAATTTATAAAAAGCAGCAGTTTTGGAACCTCCATGGATGCTGCAGAAGCACAGCTGACAAGTTCCTCCCCAGAGATCCAGTCAACAAGCTGCCAGTCATCATGCTACCACAGTAGTATGGGCTGCACAGAAGGACTGAGCAGTGCCTTCCAAGAAAAGGCAGCAGACTCCAGATTCCAAGCCAACATTTACAGTGACAAGGAACATCCAATCTGTTAGTTAAATTATGGGTTAGGTTGTGCAGCTAACCAGACACTTATCAGCCTATGATATCAATATGCTTAAATGTATTTGCTCTTATTATGGCATAATTCCCCAATCTGAACCTTAGAGTCCAAAAGATGGGGTACCAGCATGAATTCCTCTAAGCTTAATTACCAGCTTAGATCTGATAGGCTGCCACCACCCAAAAGTATAGTGTTTTGGGGCACGCTGGTCCCCCTACTAAAACCTTCCCTGGGACCCCAGACCAATTCCTTGAGTCTCACAACACAGGCGGGGAATAAACCATTTCCCCCTTCCCCCTCCTTCTTCCTCCCAGCGCTTTCCCGCCCTGGTAAGCATCTAGGTAGATCACCGTGATTCAAACTCCTTAAATCCCACTCCCCCGCCCTACCTCTTTTCCCTCATTCCAGAAGGCAATACAGATCAAGCTCCGTGAATCTAAAACAAAGAGGGAAATTCACCTTTCCCACTTCTCCCACCAATTCCCTAGTGAGTACAGACCAGTCCTTTGAGCCTACAAGGGGAAAAAATCACTCAGGTCTTTAAAAAAGAAAAGCTTTTAATAAAAGGAATAAAAAGTAAAAATTATCTCTGTAAATCAAGATGGAAAGATTATAGGGCTTTCAGCTTATAGAAACTAGAGAGAAGCTCCCCCAGCAGAAATATCAATTTAAAACATACTTCCAGCCAAATACACATTAAAACTCTACCAGCCAGATATACATTTGCAAATAAAGAAATCAATCAAAAAGACTAAGCCGCCTTTCTACCTTTGTACTTACTAAATTTGAACAGAAGATTAGAGAGCCTGTAGGTACGTGTGGTCACTCTCAGAACCCAGAGAGAACAACAGACAAAGAAAAGAACACAAAATAAAGACTTCCCTCCACCAAGATTTGAAAGTATCTTGTCTCTTGATTGGTCCTCTGGTCAGGTGTTCCGGGTTCACTGTTTGTTAACCCCTTACAGGTAAAAAAAAAACATTAACCCTTAACTATCTGTTTATGACAGCTCTTGTCACGTAGGATTGGTATGATAAAAACAGAAATATTTTTAGGGCAGAGTTCTCTTGCTCATGATCCACTCCCCAGCTGAGTGTAGATATTACTCTAACTAAGGACCTGATTCTGATTGTTCATCAGTGTAAATCAGGAGTACATCTACTGAAGTACGAAGAGTGACACTGATACAAAAATAACAGGAGTCAGATCAGAATCAAGTCCTAAAAATAGGCTTAAGCCCCAATATTTGTTATAGAGCCCAATTTTGAATTCCCCAAAGCTTGGAGGTGACAAGATCCAAAGGTTTGCTTGGGGCCTTTACAGACACTGAGAACAACTATGAAATTCAGACCCAGTCAGGATCAGATTCTTAACCCTCTACTCGAGTTCAGAGATGTTTGGATTTAGGTATGTCCCTAATATTATTACAAGCAACAAGTCATTTCCAGGTCTTGTCCTGATACAGGAGGATTATAGCAAGGGTAAAGAAACCTGTAGCAAGCCTGAGAGCAAGTCCTTAAATAGTTACGCTCCAGTCCAGTCACAACTAACCAAAGTGAATAGTGTGTCTGTCATGGATAGCGACAAGCAATATAAAGGGCTTGTGTAAAAAGAACCACAGTCACTCCTTATGTGTGATAAAAGATTTCTCTGTGCTGCCTCTCCAGCTAACTTTGACTGCAATGGCTTTCCACTGTTTGGATGTTTATCTGAATATAATAAATGTCCTAAGGATTGTCAATGGGCCATCTGCTATTCATCTAGATTGGGCTGGAAGAACCTCCTGACACTGAAAATAAACGGATTTCCAAGCCTTAGTAGCTTACTCGTGTTCAAATTAGAGAGTATCCATCAGTCTGTCTGTGAAAGTACTGATTGACACATGAAGAAATGGGTAAGAAAGAGGACTCCGCGGGAGAGTGGAGGCAAGACCCCGGCCCACATGCTACGTTCCGATCAGCTTAGGACATGAGAGGAGGAGCGTCCATCCCCACTCCTCATTGGTGCTAGAAACATAGAAATCACCTTCACTTCCAGAGGCAGGTTTCATTGTCACTCGACCATTTGTCCACATCCTCATACATGCTAGTTGAGCAAAGCTGACCTCAAGTCTCAAAGTAGATGCTAGACCAGTTAGGAAACCCCTACTTGAGGTTGGTGAAGATGCTGTTGCACTAGTCCTCAACAGCCGAGCAGTTAAAACAAAAGTCAATTCAGATCCTGGGTCTTGTTGGAACAATGATGCACTCAAAGGGCAAGAGGGTGCAGAGTCAATCACCCCAGGAGGTCTTAGATGGCGGCTTACAGAAGAGTATTGTCCTTCAAGCCGTGAGGAAACCTGTGAAAGCTTTTCTAGCCACCCTGGAGATTCAGCAGCTGATATAGACAAAGAAGCAGCAAAGAGGAGCTGGTTGAAAAATGCAGACAATTTTTCACATAAAGTTCATGAAGCTTTCTTTAAAAATTTCAAAATGTTGACCACTCTACATGCTTGTCAAAAACAGTAAACCAAACGTTTTTCTTAACGAATTTTTTTGAATATTTTTTCAAAATATTTGTCAACATTTCCAAAATAGTTTTAAAATTTGACCAGCAATTATTGCTAAAAAAATTGCTTTGTCCTATTTTTAAAGTGAATTTCTCTGAATATTCATCTAGAACTGGACTCCTCACTTTTATCAGTTTATTAGTTATATTCAGTGTAATGCAGCCATATAGCTAGATGCCGCTCTGGATTACACCATCATACTGGATTACACCGCATACACCGCATACTGGATACTGGATACACATACTGGATACACATACTGGATACACCGTATACTGGATTACACCGCATACTCCTGTGTGCAGGGCCTTGTCAGATACAGTCAAAGTGAAGGGCTGGAGTTGTAAGGCATTTGCAACTTCCCCTCCAGCGATGGTCGAGCTTCCAGCTAGCACAGCCCTTGGGATGGGAGGATTGGACACTAACCAGTCTGGCAGACACAACAGGCCACTTTGCATGAACAATAAAATCCTTATAAGAACCAACGTGTACACTGGCATAACAGATGGGGGCTTTACAATTAACAATCAATAATCTAAGGATTAGAGACTCTCCAATTACATAGATCCTTCAAACACATTACAGTCCTTATTGTTTCTGTGATACACTACATCCAAATGGAAGGTCCTGTGGCTCCACCAGACTTCCTTAATACACAATGATTCACTGCTGTGACAGTTTCTTATGTGGCAATAATCCACAGATTAAGGACTCCCTGCATCTGCACTAATGTGGCTGTGTATCACATCTCCATGAAGGAGTCCATGTCTATGCCAGGACACAGCTGAAATCTCAGTGGAAGAACAGCAATGGTGCGAGTGCCACTGAAATCTTGTCTCATTATCAAGGGAATCAGAATCTATTGCCTACTTGTGTGGGACTAATTGTACCTGGTTTGCAAATCTCTGACCTGGACTAAGCTCACTCGCTTCTGCCTCTGCTCCAGACCACAAATAGCCAAAGACCTTTTTGCCGGTAAAACACCCAGTGCAATTTATTTACAATATTAGTTTCTACCTCCCTTATACATTATTACATATCCTTCTAGTCTGAGGCAGCCTCCTGCAGCAAGCAGGAAAAAGTGAGCTTGCTTGCTCTCTTTCCTTCTCTCTTTCTGCTTCTTTTTCCATTTCCTTCCTGTGCCTTTTGTATTATCTGCCTAATGGCCTAATTAGCCTCTTAGATCTTGTCTACACTATCACTTACTTCAGTATAGCTTATATTGCTCAGGGGTGTGGATTATTCCTGAGCAACATAAATTACAGCAACCCTAAGTGCCAGTGTGGCCAGTGCTATGTTGGTGGAAGAACTCCCACCAACATAGTTACAAGCTCTCCGGTCGGCATAGAGCGTCTTCACCAGACACGCTACAGCTGCACAGCTGCCTCAGTGCAGCTGCCCTGCTGTAACACTTCTGGTGTAGACTAGCCCTTAGTTCTCTTCAGCCCCTCAATTAGGCATAGCTCTTCTTAATAAACCACTCCAGAGTAATTAATTAGAGTTGCAATGACCAGAGTGCTAGCTCAACTGCTGTTGCCTGGCTCTCTGTCACAGTATGGAGCAAGATGGCTTCAATGAAGCTAATAGTTTGTACATTTCCACTGAAAATCCAGTTGCCCTAAGCATCCATCAAGGATCTCAAAGGTAGACACAGAAGTCTGTAAACTAGTAAGGGCTACTGGTAAATATTCTGTTTGTTTATTGATATCATACCATTTATTTTAAAAATATCACTTGATGTATCTGCACATGTAGCTAATCTATGTAACTAATATGTTTCTGTTACAGTTAAATAAATAATAAAATTTGACTTGGTATCATACAATATGTTCTGAGGAGAAAGTCCAGGATATGCACCTTAACACATTCAAAACTGCCTTCACCAAATAAGGAGACTCCACCAAAGAAGTAAACTGTATCATGGAAGGGACCACCCACATATTCTCTTGGGATCTGTTTTAATCCAGAAATAAAACCGCCTCCAACTGCACACCCCTAGTTGTAACCATCTGATTCACACTGGAACCCAATCATCAAACAACTATAGTCGTTACTCACTTATCATCTGATTGTTGCTCCGCAGAGGTGACAGAATAATTCACAAAGAATAGTTTAGATGACAAATTTTGCTTCTTTTACTGTTCATGAATTTTTCACATATGGATGTAGTCACTGTTAAAAATTAGTGTGAGTTTCTCCAACAAATAATTCTTGTCTTGCAGACTGTTCATGAACCATTCATTGCACATATTAGAAAATTGAAATTTGTGCAGGGTAGGTTAGTTACATAAATCACATGCATTTATTTCTGTTCCCTAACTGGAAACTTACACAATGAAATTTGAGCTGTTCAAGCTGCATACCTGAGATTTGCAATTCACATTTGAAGATTCACAATCTCGTCAGTTACATCTAATATACAAAATCACTTTTGGTGACTATTTGAGCATTCAGACTTACATAAAAATGATACATAAAAAGACAAGTATTTGAAGTAGTAAAGTTCATTCTGCTGAGTATATGAGGAATGTAAATACAAATATATAACTGTTAGAAATTAAAAATAGGAACGAATGTTAATAAAAGTAATATTATGTGGTATTTGTCTACGTCTGTTCTATGTGAAGGGAGTTGGGGGGTCTCCAGCCACTTCCCAATGGATAAACATCAATTAAGAAAATAACCAGCAAAATTGACTCCACTGTCAGCCAAGAACTGTATGGTTTACGTATACTGCACTCCTCTCTTCCCCCCTTCCAAGATAGTCGCTGCAAGTCAGGGACACAGCATATTGTTGGGATAGCGTGTAGGGCATGCTATACCTGTTCTCTGAACTGAGAACATCAGCATTCAGGGCTCTCAGCCCAGCATGAACACTAAATTTATATACGTTTATTGGTGCTGAAAGGACTCAAAGGGTATGTCTACACTGCAATTAAATACCTGCCACTGGCCTATGCCAGCTGACTTGGGCTAAGGGGCTGTTTAATTGTGGTGTTGATGTTTAGGCTCAGGCTGGAACCCGGGCTCTAGGACCCTGCAAGGTGGGAGGGTCCCAGAGCCTGAACATCTACATCACAAATAAACAGCCCCTAAATACAAGCCCCACAAACTCTACTCAGCTGACTCTGGCTAGCCACAGCCATGCCACAGGTCCTTTATCTCAGTGTAGATGCACCCTAAGAGCAGTATATCATAAAACAAGGTGACTTGCATAACAAATCTATGTTGCCTTGCTTCATCTGGTTTCCCTTAGATCCACAAAGCACAGCTGCTGAGTTATTGCATTCTTCTTTGATGTCTTACATGAAATCATCTTATTAAGTCCAGAGACACAGCTGACTGTTCTTGGCTTCCTGGTTAGCATTTCCTGGTCACCATAGCAAGTCCCACAAATAGTCTTGTTAACCTCCAAGAACTGGCCTGCTCATAATCTTAACAATTTTTCCTCTCCAGATGGAAGAGAAAGCCTCCCTTCATAAAACAAGCGGCTTCTTCCATGAGTTATTGTTGAGACAATTTAAACTGCCTTTGGACACTGATTCCTCGGGTGTTCTAAAACTTAGATTAGAGTCAGAAGGAGAAGAAAGAAGAGGCAGAAAGATTTTGCCTGTATTGGAAAGTTTTCATATAATCTATAGTATGAACTTAAACTGAAATCGTTATACCAGAATAAAAGTATCCACATGGTATGTTACACTAGTATGAATACCTGTATAACTACACTGGTATAATTGGTAAAACTTTCCTGTGTAGACAAGGCCCACATTACACATCTGATTGTAGGGTTGCCAGGTGTCTGGTTTTCGACTGGAACACCTGGTCAAAAAGGGACCCTGGTGGCTCCAGTTGGTACTGCCAACAGGGCTGTTAAATGTCCAGTAGGCATTGCAGCAGGGGCCTGAGGCTAAGGCAGGCTCCCTGCCTGACCTAGCTCCACACAGCTCCCAGAAGCAGCTGCCAGATCCTTGCAGCCCCTAGGCGCATGGGTGGCCACGGAGGCTCCACGTGCTGCCCCTTCCCCGAGGGCCAGCCCCGCAGCTCCCATTGGCTGGGAACCGTGACCAATGGGAGCTGCAGGGGCGCCCCCTTTGGACATGAGGACAATGCGCGGAGCCTCCTTGGCTGCCCATTGCCTCTAGGAGCTGCAGGGACCTGGTGGCCGCTTCCTGGGAGCCGTGGTAAGTGCCATTAGGACCCAGCACCCCCTCCAGCCCTGTGCCTCACCCTGGAGCCCCCTCCTACACCCCAAACCTCTCATCCCCGGCCACACCTCAGAGTCCATACTCCCATCTGGAGCCCACACCCTCTCCCTCACTGCGAATCCCTCTGCCCCAGCCCAAAGCCCCCTCCTGCACCCCAAACCCCTCATCCCCGGCCCCAGAGAGATTAATTTTTTTGAGTTAATCACGTGAGTTAACTGCGATTAATTGACAGCCCTTAAAATAATGATCAGAGGGGTAGCCATGTTAGTCTGGATCTGTAAAAGCAGCAAAGAGTCCTGTGGCACCTTGTAGACTAACAGACGTATTGAAGCATGAGCTTTCGTGCAGGGGCGGCTCCAGGCACCAGCACACCAAGCGCGTGCCTGGGGCGGCAAGCCATGGGGGGCACTCTGCCGGTCGCCGCGAGGGTGGCAAGCAGGCTGTCTTCGGTGGCATGCCTGCGGAGGGTCTGCTGGTCCCGCAGCTTCAGCGGACCTCCACAGGAGTGCCACCGAATCCGTGGGACCGGGGACCTCCCGTAGTCATGCTGCCGAAGGCAGCCTGCCTGCAGTGCTTGGGGCAGCAAAATACCTAGAGCCACCCCTGCTTTTGTGGGTGAATATCGACTTCATCAGATGTGAAATACCCACTTCGTCTGATGACATGCTTCCAATGAAGTGAGTATTCACCCACGAAAGCTCATGCTCTAGTACATCTGTTAGTCTATAAGGTGCCATTTGCTGCTAAAAATAATTGAATGTTCAAAACTGTGTTCATCTTGACAAGCCAAGTTAAGCTGCATTTAAAAATGTGTAATGTAGTTATTTATTTTATTTTGATTCATATGTTATTGATTTACCCCCAAAAAATAAGAGAACAAGAAAGAGAATGGGAGGGGAGGGGTGGGAGAGGAAGGAAGAGGGGCATGATAGGAAAAAGAAAATGACATCTTGGCTTCCATCTGGCCTTTAGAGTGTTCATACTAGGAGACAAATAATTATATCTTGTAGAAATCTCCCAAATTAGTGTTTTTGATTACGTTTTTTGGCAAAAATTCAATTTTTTTATTAAAAGATAAACATATAAAAGCTGAAATTTTCCTATTTCCTCAAAAGACGCTGGATTTTCCAGAGAGCTATAGATTTTGTTGAAACTTTATGACAACTGAAAAATGTTGATATTTTGACATTTTTGTACACTTTGAAATTTCAAAAAATAAAGCAATAAGAATGTCAAAAAAAAAAATCCCATGAAATTGTACTGAGTTTTCAACACTTTTTTTTCCCTTAACTGTTCTCTTAACTCCTATGCTACAGAAAAGGAATCAAGTTTATGATGAGCCAGTTAACTCGAAGCCTTCTTAATTCAAAACATGAAACAAGAATGTAAAATGAGTCTTATTAACCTCCTATCCCCTGTAATAGACAGGACAGGGCATCCTCTCATGCCAATAACATCTGGAGCCCTTGCAGTCTCTCTGATTTTCCAGCTCCCATCAAACTAACAATGATCTCCTAAATAGCTCACAGATTAGCCTGCAGTAGAGGAAATGACTTCATTACCATCATGCACACAAATTCCCTTCCTGCAGCCAGACCACACAGTGATGAGCTAACTAGTTGCTCTAGTATGATCTCCTGAGGTCCCTTCTAACCCTAATAATCTATGATTATGCAAACTGACTAATAGCAAAACTTCTTTAAGCTACAAATGCACAGTCAGGGACTTACTCACAAAACACATAAATTCCAATGAGTTCTTCCTTCTCTGGTGCAAGAGGCCAGTGGAGTAGGACATGGAATTCCTGTGCCTCTACATTCTTTGCATAAAAAATAGAATTTATTTGGATATATCTTAGTCCAGCCCAATTTGTCCTTCCCAGTTGCTCCTGCCCCAACGCCTTCAGCTTCTTTCATTATTATTATTAATCTATATTACTGTAACGCCTACGATCCCTAGTCATGGATCAGAATGCCTTTGTGCTAGGTGTTCTGCAAACACAGAACAAAAAGATGATACCTGCTCCAGAGAGTTTACAGTCTAAACTCTAATCATCTATGGAGACATGGGCCTACCTCTAGCTTCTGGATCCAAACACTCTGCCATCTCCAAGCACTGCGGAAGTTCAGCTCCAAACTTCGTGGCTTAGGCACATCTGTAGTTCTGTGAAGAATCCCCCAAGTATCATTTACTGAATGCTTTGCAAGGACTGGCCTGCTGCATACATTTGGGAAAGGATTCAGAAAATACTGCATAGCAGTTGGGCAGTATGCTCTCTCATTTCTCATTTCACTCTCTTCCTTCCTGTCACCTAATCAAATATCTCCAGTGCTAAATTAATGGTACATACTTAACAGACTGCATGCCTTCTTATTTATAGCTTTTCAGCAGAAACTGGCTTCAAATGAAAACTTGGATTGAAACATCACCAAAGATTGCATCCAACTCTAACTCCAAAATCCTATCTCAGGCCCCTCTCCAGTTTTTGGAGGGGCTGTAATATCTCTATGTTTTCTACTAGTTTCCTCTACTATCTCAATGTTTTTAGTATTTTGTTCTTAAGTTTAGCCTAAACATTCTGAACTATCCCTTTGCTGCCCATGGTCAAGGTTGAAACACGCTGTCAACCAGTGGTGTGTTTGAAAAGCTTGTATCTTTCTCTGAATTTTCTAGCTCTGCCCAGCCCCAGACACACAATACTGGATTATATGGGGCACTGGTCTAATGTTATGTGGCAATTCCTATGTTCCTAAATGTAGGACTTCAATTTCCAGAACTTTCAGAAACTAACCAGCTTCCATCTACTCTAAATTCTCCTGAGTATTTGAGCTAAAAATAAAAAGCTCCAGAGAGGAATTTTTATTATTGTCCTCAGAGGAAATACTAACATCAATACAGTAAGTAATCCTCAGAAATGCTCTGCACAACAAGGGCTCATTGCAGGAATTTGGGTCATTAGGTGAAAGAGTTTGAAATTTATGTGTAACTTTTTTGAAGGGCAGGCAAATTTTCCTCAATAGGCCACAGTTCAGCAAGGTATTTAGCATCTGCCTAACCTTAAGTATTTTAATAGTCTCATTTGTGTTAGTGGATGTGCTCACACACTTCAAGTAAGGTATGCTCTTAAGTGCCTTGCTAAATCAGTACCTTAATTAGATTTTCTGAAAAGTGACCCAAATAAGAAGTCTTACAGGAGGCCAGCATGGGAATTCCATATCAGTCAAGCTAGAAATCTGGAAGAGGACTCTTAAAGGTCATTTAGTCTAGCCCCCTGCCTTTACTAGGCAGAACTAAGTACTGATTTTTACCCCACAACCCTAGTAGCCCCTTTAAGAATTGGGCTCACAACCTGGGGTTTAGCGGGTCAGTGCTCAAACCACTGAGCTATCCCTCCTCCAACATTAAGTCTGACTAAGAAGTGATATATCCTATCTAGATGATAACAAGTCACACTCCATAGCAACCAGAGAATAATTCCAGTGGTTAATAACCAAGGCAGGTCCAACACATGGTTATGTAAATATTTGAATGTAGGATGCAGACAAACACATAATAGCTTTAGTGGAGCCTGCATTCATAAGTTGAGAACACTTGAAGAGGTACTGGCTTTAAAAGAACTATACCAACAGGTTACTAAATCCTTTCAGTTTAGCAGCACATCTGGTCATTAGCAACTGCTGAATCCCAGATGCATTGATGGCTCATAATATAAACAAACAGCAAAACTAACTCAATAATGACCATATAACAGGGCTCCATCTACTTCTATTTATTTATAATGCCCTAATTGAGTTATGTGCTGAGATGCATTTTGGTCCAGGAGCTTCCAGACAGAGGTGCTTTTTGTTTTCACAAGGCTTCCAGTCTTGGACCACCACAGAAGTTCAATAATATTAACATTATACAAAATGCACATAAAAAGATACAAGTACTGATCTGCTTCGCAAGATTTGATGTGAGCAGACTCTAGCCTCAGAATCAGCTATGAAGAATGATGCAAAAGATCTGAAAGCAGAGTTGTCATAACTATAAAGGGAAGGGTAACAGTCCTCCCATGTACAATACTATAAAATCCCTCCTGGCCAGAGACACCTTTTACCTGTAAAGGGTTAAGAAGCTTAGGTAACCTGGCTGACACCTGACCCAAAGGACCAATAAAGAGACAAGATACTTTCAAATCTTGGTGAGGGGAAGGCTTTTGTTTATGTGCTCTTTGTTTTGGGGGTTGTTCACTCTTGGGACTAAGAGGAACCGGACATCAATCCATGCTCTCCAAATCTTTCTGAACAAGTCTCTCATATTACAAACCTGTAAGTAACAGACAGGCAAGGCGTGTTAATTTTATCTTTGTTTCCTCAACTTCTAAATGTTCCTTTTGCTAGAGGGTTTACTTCTGTTTGCTGTAACTTTGAGCCTAAGGCTAGAGGGGGTTCCTCTGGGCTCTTTGAATCTGACTACCCTGTAAAGTTATTTTCCATCCTGATTTTACAGAGATGATTTTTACCTTTCTTTCTTTAATTAAAAGCCTTCTTTTTAAGAACCTGATTGATTTTTCCTTGTTTTAAGATCCAAGGGTTTGGATCAGTGTTCACCAGGAAATTGGTGGAGAAGTCTCTCAAGGCTACCCAGGGAAGGGTTATAGTACTTGGGAGGGAGATATTCTTGGGGGGGAGGTAGACAGAGTTTCCCAAATGATTCATAAATAATTTGGGTGGTGGCAGCAAAACCAGATCTAAGCTGGTAGTTAAGCTTAGAGGTTTTCATGCAGGTCCCCACATCTGTACCCTAGAGTTCAGAGTAGGGAAGGAACCTTGACAAGAGTGCCACTCCACCACACTTTTTTGCTAACTTGGCAAAAATATAACTGCCAATAGCCAAATTTTTCCAACTGGGCTGCCTAAAGTTAGACACCTAATCCCTATCCAGGCACCTAAATAAAATGGGGTGGCTTTTTGAGTACAGAAACACACACACATAACTCCCATTGAAATCAAGGGGCCTGAAGGAAAATCAGACCATTTTTATGTAGGTGCCTAAACAGGGGTTTAAATGCCTAACTTCAGACACCTCAGTGTGAACATTTGGCCAGAGGTAACATTGGTTGCATACACCTCTTAGGCCTCGATCCTCCAAGCACACACGCACATGCTTAACTTAAAGCATAGGCATACTCCTATTGATGTCAGTGAGAGTGCTTATGTGCTTAAACATATGCATAAGTGTTTGCAAGATCAGAGCCTTAGTCTTATAATTCTCTGAGCCACAACCACATCCCCCTTTCCAGCACCTTTTTGAACCAGACCCCTCCACACCTACTGCCACAACCTCCACTCTTACAGGACTACCTCCTGCTGAGGCCCTGGAGAACTAATCCAGCTCTCTGTACCTCGACTTCCTGCTGACCCATCTTTGCAAAGCGCTTTGAGATCCTTAGATGGAAGGCACTATTGAAGTGTATGTTATTATCACTGTAAAAGTTTCTAGATATAGATACAAATAAACTGCAGTCACCAATGAGGGGAAATACAGAAAGTGTACATGATCATTTAATGTGGTTTTGGTATAATATCACATGCTTTTAAAATGGGCCACAAGAGAGCAGTGATTAGTTATCTGAGAGGGAATTCATATGTCCCTGAGATGTTATGATTTCCAGGATTAAAGTTCCCAAAGCTCTTCTCCAAAATCCCATCATTCAGGGTCAAAACACTCTTTCAAACAACACTGTTGTTTTTAGACATAACTGGAAAGCATTGGTGTTTGCTTTCTTTATAACTATGGGGAATACAGATTTAACGAAGGAAATGATAAATATTTTGAACATGTTGTTTAAGCTCCTAGGAATGGCAATATCTGCCAAATATTTATATATTAAAAAACAACAACTTACAATAGTTAAATAGTTTGGATTCCTTTGTATATGACAAGGGAGAACCTTAAAATAACCAGCTCTCCTAAAATTCCTCTCTAAACCTAAGGTTAACAGACCAGCACACTTGCAGTTGTTTTACAGACATGGGTTGTGAAAAAGAATTCAGATATTCTAGTTTGGCAAGAAAGAAAAGTCTCTGTTTCACATTCTCCACATTCTGAATATAGAATCGCTGAAACATCCTAAATTCACTATGGTATCCCCACCTGGCTTCTAAGGAGTTGCCCTACCATGGGATGAAGGATTTGAATGGTTGAATGATTGACTCTCTAGTTCTAGGACCTGTAAAAGTGCACACACAGACACACACACAAGGGGATGGAAACGGACACACTGGCACCTATATATATATATATGGCCATACATATGAGAAATAGTAAAAAGGTCAAAGAAAAACACAACTAGATACAAAGACTATTCCTGAAGCTTTTTACTCAGCTCTTGGCCAAGCAAATCTGAAACTGAAATCAATGGGCATTTTATGGGAGTAAGGACATTAGGGCTTCAAGACTGGTATGTACCTATCCCTAGTTACCACCAAGAGGTGTAAGCAATACTAGATCAAATATAGATGAAACAGTGATTTTAGCTTCATGTGATCCTGGTTCAGCAGATAGGGTTGCAAAATCAGATTCTTAATCATTCAAAATTATGGTTCTGATTCTTTTTTGAAGAACTGCATGACTTATCGAATATCATATTGCAAAGAACAATATGTCTGACTTCACCACTTCTAGGGTGCAGGCTGATTTCCAACTCAGACAGAGACAGGTATGATATGCTGACTTTGATTCCAAGATGGAGCTGAATGTTTGATTGTCCCTGCAACCTAAGTGCAAATCTTGTGAGTTTTTCACTGCAGCTTTCATTGCTGCTGTCAATCTTACTGCTCTAGGCAAGGTTAAGTTCCCTTCAGCCACCATTCATCTTTGAATTCTCTCTCTGTTAATACAACAAATGAATCTGTCCTGCAGCATATTTTCTAGGGACATTTCCTAATTAGCAATATTAAATTAATCTTTTTAGTATTCCCATATACATAAATAGAGTTTCATCTTGTGTCCTCATCCTACTACACAAGTTGGAAACATGCTACAGTAATCCTTGGCTTTGGCGCGTAATGCTCTGTTAAGATCATTTTCAGGTCTTCTAAACTTTTATGTCCTGGTTTCTGAGGGCTAGTCTACACTAGAAGTGCTACATTGGCCTAGCTGCACTGATGCAGCTATGCCGCTTTAGCGCATCTGGTGAAAACACTCTATGCCAACAGGAGAGAGCTCCTCAATCAGTATAATTACTCCAATTCTACAAGAGGTAGAAGCTATGTTGGCAGGAGAGCATCTCCCGCTGACATAGTGCTGGTGAGGACAGGGCTTAGGTTGCTGTAACTTGCATCACTCAGGAGGGTGGCTTTTTCACACCCCTGAGTGACATAAGTTATATGGACAGAAGCAGTAGTGTAGACCTGCCCTGAGATAGTAACAAGCTCCTTAAGAAGGCATGGGTATTACTGCCACAGAGGACAATTGTTCTTTGTCCTTATCCATAATCTCATTTGCAAGAAAGTTGTGGCTGACAATCCTCATTTTCTTCATTAAACTTCTCAATTTTCCCATAAATTAACATGCTTTTATTTTCCTCACCAATTTTGTGAAGGGATCGCTCAGTGCAACAAACATATGTCTACTCACAGGATTGCAAACAGAATCTGCTGCTTTATTGCATGTGTGCGCATAGGAGGGACTCCCACTAACTAAACAGGTTAACCCCTCGATAATCACTTTACTACATGAACCAGAATTCTAGATCCACAACACCCCTCACCTTACCATATATTTTCAAAGTCCAGATCCAGCTACACATTTGAAATTTGCAAGTTGCACACACTCTGTAATGAGCCCAAATCAAAATCCCAGCTCAGAACCCTTCCAATCTGGATATGGATCTAACCTTCACAGCCAGGGCTTGTCTCTTTATATCAGATCCCACATACAGGAATGTTTACAGAGAAATGGTACTCAGCATAATGGTATTTTGTGGTGACCCGTGCAATCCACTACTAAATGGGGCCAGTTTTGTGGCATGGTAAAATAGGTTAGTTCCCTTCATGCAGCCTGCAGATGATAGTATAGAGATAGACTATTTGGATTAGGGATAAAAGCAGCTGTGATGACAACATCAGGCAGGAATCTATGAGGAGGCCCTTCAGTTGGAGAAGAAGGAGGGTATGGAGAGAGGCATGTAGTTTTAGGAGAGCACACAAAGGCAGCAAGAGCCTTTGTTTGTTATCTGGTAAGGTAAGGGGACATGGAGATTCTGGAGGACCAGAGCCTGCCCTATGATTAACTCTACCTTACTGTAAGCTGAATTACCAGTACTGAAATTCATATTGATTCTCCTCAGACTCCCACATGTGAGAGGAGGTTTGGCAGTCCATGGCTCTCACTGGCCGTGGTTCGCTGTCCCAGGCCAATGGGGGTGGCGGGAAGCTGCGGCAAGCACATCCTTGCCCGCGCCACTTCCCGCCACCCCCTTTGGCCTGGGACAGCAAACAACGGCCAATGGGAGCTGCGGTCGGCCGAACCTGCCGATGTGGCAGGTAAACAAACTGGCCCGGCCCGCCAGGGTGCTTACCCTGGCGAGCCACGTCCCAGAGGTTGCTGATCCCTGCACTAATGCCATGTGGGAGTACACTGCAACTATTCTGATCTGAAGAACATTTTATACCCACTTGGCACCAGAGTAAATGACGGAATGGGAAGATGCGGCGCATCAGGCCCACTAAACACAATCAACATCACCACCCATAGGTGGATAGGAAAGCGCATGTGGTGCCAGGCTCCAGGTGACATAAGCTCCCTGTCTCTTCACGGAAACCTGGTGTCATCCGAGGATGATTAGAGATAAAATGCTGGAGTGGATATTGCAATCACAGGCGAAGCAATGAGTGACAGTTCCACTGAACGGAGACTGGTGAAAAGCAAAAAGAGAGACACCTGCCCGAAAATAATAATATATTGCTTCTTTCTGGCCCCTAAAACAACAGATCCTAGGCGTATCAGCATATGTGTATGTCCGACTTCTTTTCTAATGTATTGTGCAGATCTTATTTTCATATACATTGGGCCAGATCCTTAGCCACTGTGAGTGGCACAAAGCTGCTGGAAAGCTTTCCTAAAGAAACAGGTGAGGATTTCCCTGGCATGTGGGAATCCCCTGGTGGTATAAAGCTGGCAGAGCCTGCTGTCGTCCACCTGCTCCCAACACACATTGCTGATACTGGACTCACTTACCCTGGAGAAAATCTGCAGTGGCTCCATTGAATTCAGTAGAGTTGGTCCAGGTTTACTCCAGTGCCACTGAGACTAGAATTTGATCCTGTGACAGAGGCCTGAGTTTTGTGTGGGAAGTAGAAGGAATTGGGGGAACAAAATCCTTCCAGGAGGAACTCACAAAGAAGAGACTGGGCAAGACACGCTCTCACGAGGGGTTTTTTTGGCATCAGAGAGACACTATTTCCTGTGTTCCCCGAAAAGCAGACTCCACAGGTTGGATGGACGTGAGTTCACTTCTTTTCACTATCTGTCTGGCAGGTAAGGTAAGGGGAAGTCCTGATTTGAATGCCTCTGAAGGGATGACCCACTGAGCTACGTCCTTAGCACTCCTTTGGTGACCATTTCAAAAGAAGACACCAATGGAAAGAGAGTACAGGATAAATAAAAATGCTAACACAAGTACGAGGACAAACTGAACACACTGCTGCTTGCTGTGAATGGATCAGCTGGATGAACTCTTGTTTTTCTGCTTTATTTCTTTGTTTTTTATACTGTGTAAAATCTTTCAAACTTTTGTCCCCAGCATCGAGTGGTACAACACAAAGAGAGGACCCTAGATGCCCAGGAACCTTGAGCTCATTCACTTCTTCCCAGTGTGCTTTCTCACTGCATCTCAGAGCCTCCTTCCTGTGCTTCACTGATGAAGTCAGACAGCTTTCATCCGCTGGTATAATCAGAAAACAGAGTGGGGCTGATTGTGAGTTCATGTACACCAATTTTACACTGGTGTAATTGCAGTGGGACAGATTCTGATCTCACTTTCACTGGTATAAATCTGGAGTGATTCCTTGGAAAGGAATGAGCTAAATGAACGGGGTTTCCAAGGGTTATTCCAGATTTACTCCAGTGAAAGTGAAATCAGATTCTTCCCCAAACTCTTATTTCATTCCAGTAGGTAAATAAGATCAGAATCTCCCCGCCAGGTCAGCAGAGCTATAAGATTGTCACTCTTCAACCCAGGCTGCATTCTGATTATGTATTGTTTTGACCACAAATAGTTAAGCTGCAGAATGGAAGTAAAACATTGGCTGAGGTAAGTCTTACAACTCAGCATGAATTTTAAAAGTCAGCTCCTCTAGAGATAGCATCTTCCAACCTGGTTCAGCCACAAGAGAAACAGAGGGCTAGTCATTGAGGGACTTTGTTAAGAAGCCATTAGGAAATGGTGACAGCAGGAGTAAAAAAACGCCACTATCCAATCAGAGTAAATCCAGCACTTGTTCTTTGGTTCTTTGTGTCCTGCTAACGAAATTAGGGCCATTGTTTTGTCAGACTACAGAACTGTCACCACTCTCAGGTAGAGATCACACCTATTAAACAAGGCAAATTGTTGTCCTGGTGCCTCAAAAGGAGACTGTCATTTCATTCTGGGAATCACCCTCATTAACTTCTACAAGAGGGAGGCCCTTCTCCTGTGATGTAATCTGCACAGCTGGACTCCTACCCCAGCACACATCCCACTGCAGGATTGGGACCCGAGACTGTAAACTCCCCAGGGCAGAGACAAGTCTTTTGTGTGGTTTCTGTGGAGCACCAAGTACATTTGTGAGTTTTCAAACAACAAAAGCAGGAAATGATTTGGTTAAAGTGTAAAAGTCCACTTACATATCCCAGTATCTACCTTTCTTTTAATCAAACCCTTTTTAAAATTTCCAAGTAAGGTTTTAAGTTAATTTAGTTTGGGGTGAAAAGTGTCAAAGGACCAGGATTTGAGAACTAGGTCTTGTATTTAATCAAGACGCAAGTATAACATGGGCAGAAACATGGCAGGTGCAACCTATTAGGTGATCTAGGCAGTCGCCTAGAGCACTAGGATTTGGGGGGTGGCATTTTCTTCGGTGGTGACAGCAGCAGCCAGATCTTCGGCCGCCCCGGTCACCGCTGACATTTAGCCAGAGGGAGCTCAGGTAGAGGGGTGTGGGAAGGGCTGCCTGCAGCAAGTAAGGGGGGGCGGCATGCAGGGGAACTCCCCGCCCCAGCTCAGCTTAGGTGCCGCAACCTGGGAGGTGGGAGAAGTGAAGCAGTGACGGCGTGCTTGGGGAGGAGGCGGAGCAGGAGTGAGCTGGGACGGGGAGCTGCGGCATGGCTCCCTGGGCCGAGGGGGGGAACTGCCATGTGGGGCCCCTCAGGGTGGAGAGGGGATGGGGAGCTGCCATGGGGGAGGTGCCTCAGGATGGAGGGGGGGCGTGGGGAGCTGCCGCAGGGCTCGGGGAGGGGGTTGAGCAG
>NC_133775.1:92561306-92675969 GCF_003597395.2 Chelonoidis abingdonii
CCTAGGGCGTGAAACATCCTGGCACCAGCCCTGGGCAGAAGCAGTGACAACTGCCTCAGCACTGCACTCCTACAGCATTGTACCTCTGACTTGATCTGAAGGGACCATTCCTTAGAGCAAGTCTCCTCCAGGATTCAATAAATAATTGTCCCTTTTGGTCAGATTGACAAGAAAGGTGCTAAATGCAATGGTGGGCTCTGATATGAATACTTGCCCTCTAAGAACTGGACTAAGACCTATGGGCTCATTCCACACATTCCACCTACCAGCCATCAGCATTAACAGATATTGTTTAGGGTTTGTCTACATTGAAAACTCATGTTGGCATAGCAATGTCTCTCACAGTGTGAAAAATCCACACCCCTCAGGGACATAGCTATGCTGACCTAACCCCCAGTGTAGACAGTGCTAGGTTGATGGAAGAATTCTTCCATTCACCTACCTACCACCTCTCAGGGACAGGGCCGTCCTTAGCCATAGGCAGAACAGGCAGCTGCCTAGGGCACCACTAGGTCTAGGGGCACTGCTCTGCTGGGAGCCTGGACAGACCGGAAGCAGTGGAGCATGTAAGAGCAGGGCTACTGGGTCCTAGAGAGAGATGAATGCAGCACAGTCTGAGGGAGGGGGTTGGCTGCTGGGGTCTATGGGAAGGGATGAAGGAAGGAACTCACCTGTAGGGTGACCAGATGTCCTGATTTTATAGGGCCAGTCCCGATTTTAGGGTCTTTTTCTTATATAGGCTCCTATTCCCCCCCCATCCCGGTTTTTCACACTTGCTGTCTGGTCACCCTAAGTGGTGGTAATTGATACCTATATAAGACAAAGCCCCAAATACTGGGACTGGCCCTATAAAATCAGGACATCTGGATCTGGACACCCTAGCAGGAAAGTGCATTTCTCCCCCGGGCTGGCACTGATCCATCTCATCCGGGGGGAGCTGCAAAGGGCAGAATGAGCTGCTGTGGTTTCATGGGTGCCCCGTTCCTAAGATCAGATGCTGTGCTAATTTCACCATGGTCAGTTGGACTGGCGGTGGTGTCCATTGGCATGTGATCGGACCTGAAGGTTTGCTGCTGCTGTGGCCACTCTGCACCCCAAGAGGTGGATTTTGGGGTCCTGCAGTTTTCCACCTATCTCCTCCTCTACTGCAGCTGTTGGACCAGCAGGCTAGGGGCTGAGCCAAGCATGAAAGCAGTACTGTGTTTCCATTTAGATTGTCATTTAACAAATTTGGTCCCCAAAAATGCTTGCTAACAATCCTGAATTCAATTTCAATATATTTTTTAAATCAGTATCTAGGCCAAAAACAGAAAATTAAGTTGACATTATTTGTGACAAGTTTGGCTATTGGGGAAGGGAGTGGGCCAGTTTTCATCAGAGAAACAAAAATTGTTTGACTGACTTTCCTATATACCCTGTTACTGCTAATAGAGCCCCTCCAAACAACTGTAATATGCTTCACGTTCCAGTTAACTAGGTGTATAGGAGAAGGGGTCGGCAACTACAGGCACACGTGCCAGTTGGCACGCGAGCTGATTCGATTTTGATTGGACGCCAGCAAGCACGGCTGAGCGGCTCGCTTGAGGCCTACATGGCCTGCCTCCTGGAGGCGTTCCATGCTAGCTGCCCTTATCTGTCCACCTGCGTACGGTAATCCGGCTGCTGGGCCCACTTCAGCACCCATGCTGCGCCTGGGTGGGTGCCCCCAAGAGAACCCAGGCTGCTGCAGGCGGGCCAAGAAGGCCAGTGGCTTGAGACCCTGGCTGAGCCACTCAACCCGCTGTCGGCCTGGGGTTCCATTCACTCAGCTGGGTAGCGGCTGCAACAAGGAAAAACCAATTCAAGCGAAATAGGAAAACAAGAGCAACTAATGACAAAGTTCAGAACCATAGAAGCAGTGGGGTCCCCAACCTTTTTCGTCTGGCACCCGCCCAGATTGACAGGACCGTGGTGGCAAGTGGACGGCAGATCCGCCAAAATGCCACAAAAATTTGGGCAGCATTTTAGGTGACAACGCTTCTGATGATGCTGCTTAGTCCGGCAGCAACGCGGCGTCATCCAGAGGCATCACGCCGACTATGGCCGCCGAATTTGCTGGCATTTCAGCAGATGCTTGTCAGCTGACCAGTATTGCAGGTGCAAGACTGAGAGGCCTTTGTGGGCGCCATGGTACCCTCGGGCCACCGCGCTGGGATCCCTGATCTACAGAAAGCTCCTTGAGCAGCATGGCTTATCGTTTGATTTAAATGGATTGAACTGTATGAAAGATTGAGTATGCCACCGTCATCCCGTGTGCCAATGCAATTGTGAGTGGACATTGTACAGTTTACTCAGACAACAAATTCTCTGTTGACATATATCCTAAGTATACATGCCACTCGTATTCACTGACAATTTCCTGTAACAGCGAGCATCAGAGAGAATGGAGGATTTCTCAAAAACTAAAGGCCATCTATAAAACTATCTCCGCTCTTTCAGGAGTCGATTAGGAACACTTGAGATGGGATCTTGCCTATTCTTGGCCAATCGAACAAGTTCATCACTTGTCTTGTCATACGATGACATTATTTCCTGATTTTGCAGCCAAAAGCCAGAAAAGATATTGCTTTTAATTAAAAACAAATCCTTGTTTCAATACCTCTTCATATAAATTTCCAATAAAATGTTGACAAATTAAAAAAATTGTATTATTTGCATCATTCTGTCAAATCAGAATTTTTTCTATAGTGCTACTTCTCTAGTGCTAGTCCATCAGCATTACAGTGTGCTTAACTACGTTAAACTGTTTTTAATAACATGCATTTGGCAAGTTTTCCAATAGTGTAAGCTTATGCTTGTTTTGCTAAGAGCAAGACAGGCACGGGGGCACCAGTTTAATAATCCCGCCTAGGGCACCATAAATCCTAAGGACGGCCCTGCTCAGGAGGGTGGATAAACTACAATGACAGGAGAGCCCCTCCCATTGCTGTTGTGAGTGTCTAACTGAAGCCCTACAGAGGTGAGGCTGCAGCTCTGCAATTGTGCTATGTAGAGTTTTAGGTGGAGCTATGCCCTTACTGATCAAAGTTGGAGGCAGCATGTAAGTACTCCTGGATCCTTTTCTCAGCTCTGCCAGTGACTCATCATGTGACCTTGGACAAGTCACTTAGGGTATTGGGAAAAGTTTTCAACTAGCAATAATCACGCCTCGGATTAGCTATGACTCTACCACTGCACAAAAAATCTACGCTGCCATTAAACACCTGTGGCTGACCCGGACTGACTCAGGCTTGCAGAACTCAAGCTCAGGGCCAGTTTAACTGCCACATAGACAGCTGCAAACAGAGCTCTGGGATCCTCCCACCTCGCAGGGTCCTACAGCCTCAGCTCCAGCACGAGCCTGTATATCTACAAGGCAATTAAACAGCCCCTTAGCCCAAGCCCCACACACCCCAGTCAGCTGGCATGGACCAACCACGTTTTTAATTGCAGTGTAGGCATAGTTTTAGCCACACTGACCCACTTCCTCAGAGCTATTTAGGCAACTAATTCCCATCTACAACCATGAGAATTAGGTACCTAAATACCTTTGAGGAACTGGGCCAGTGTGTCCAAGTTTCCAAATCCATGAAAAGGAAATAATACTTACCTGCCACATCTGGGTCTTGTGAAGCTTAAAAAAACAACATATGCAAAGGACTTCAATATCTTCATATGAGAGATACTCGGTAAATGAGTACAAATTATTTTCATAGGGTCTTATAGTCATTACTGAGCTGGTTAGAGTTGAACCAGTGATATAAAGGTGAAAGCATTGGTATGTTATTACTAAGCCCTTCAGCCAGCTAGCTACATGAAACAAAACACTATGGTAAAATTCTATAGCACTTTCCACTGATCAGAGATTAACATTTCTGAGATTTAAGACTCTAAAAGGAGAATCACTTCTGTTTTTTTCTCTTTTTCTTCTGCTTTCCTTAATGCATAAATCTCTCAAAGACTCTGCTTTAACTTAAAATAACAACAGCAAAAAAGTTTTCTTTTCATGTGTGATGACTCTGTTCAGCAGTGTTTTATCTCAGCAAACAGCAATTTCAGCCAGTACTTAGGTTCATTCTCTGGCCAAGCAAGTATAAACATCTCTTGTGTTTGCTTTTCTTTTTGCTTTCATATGGATGCAAGACAAAACCAGAGTACTAAGTATATGATTCCCTTGCAAGGTTTGGAAAGAGACTGAAGTACCTTAATTCTTGCCAGTTTGGATTCAGTAGCG
The DNA here is from genome assembly GCF_003597395.2 of Chelonoidis abingdonii. Classification (NCBI taxonomy): domain Eukaryota; kingdom Metazoa; phylum Chordata; order Testudines; family Testudinidae; genus Chelonoidis; species Chelonoidis abingdonii. The sequence continues at coordinate 92,565,559 of NC_133775.1, forward strand.
AGTTTTAAAGCTGAGACAGGCTTTGTTTTTATTACCTCTGGTTGCATTGAATCCTTTACATCCCAGTCCTAAGGGCCTCACATTGCATGTCACATAGGGTTTTATATTGGTAATAATGCTGACACAACATGTTTTGAAAGTTCTAACTCAAGAGTTTGACATTTTTAAGAGTCCTGTGCTCATCTGAGGACAGCAGTGGACAAAGCTCTCCATACCAGCTTTGTGGGGTTTTGTAGCCACGAAAAACAAAAATTTGCATTGGGCTCGCAAGTTCATTGGAGCATTAAATTTTGACACTACATGCAAAACTCAACTCACACAATGGTGGATAGGGTGCACTAGGGCTTGCTGACAAAATATTCCTCTGAAGTGAACTCACAAATCCTATGAAAATCTTAGGTTTGTTTTAAAAACCAACCACCCTCAAAATCAACATGGAGACTTTTGTATATGCCCCTATGCCAATTCCTGCCATGTCCTTGTTGCAGGGACCATTCCAAAAGGAAAAGGGGTGTAGCTGCGGCATTCCTATGCCAAGGCAATCCCTTGCAGCTAGGACACCTCTTGAAATAGTGGGCAACTAGTAAGAGCAGTTTAAATGCTGCTCTATCTTCACCAGCTCCAGGATCAGGAGCCATGAAGAGCCTTAAAGCCATCTTTGCTCCACTGTCTTCCATTCCTGAGTAATACCAAGCATAGCTTGGACACAGCTCAGGACCTAACCCTAAGTCGTCATTAAAAACAAATAACCTGTAAAGAATATTTTGACGCTCATATACATAGTCAGACTGATGCAGGCATTGTCTTACCCCCTTACAGTTTCTGCCTCACAGAATGCACACATATTATTGGTGCATCAGCTAATGTGATGTGACAGGGCCCAAATTTCTCATTTCCTATTAATCTTCTTTCCCTCGCCCTGTAGTCTGTTCCACTAAGACAGAGAAAGGCTTATGGCCTGAGAAGTGGTGACTAGAGACGTAAAAGGCAATTGCCATAAGTGGCCTGCTATAGGGAATATTGCAGCTTGCTATTATCATTTAATTTGAAAAAGCAAATTAAAATAGAGAGCTGGGCATTTTGTTCATTCCTGATACACTGTACAGTACTAGTGAGCAGTCATCATTGGAAATCATGGCCTTCACATTGCTATGTAGTGTTCCAGAGGTGTTGACTGAGCTCCTCCGCTGAGTTATCGCAGAGTTGAGACACAAGCTTAGATAACAGTATGGCATATCAACATGTCACAATATAGTACCTGATGGGGCAAGACTGGTTGTCTAGAGACAGCATAATATGTGTTATATGGATAAGTTCCAGTCTTGGGATTGGACGCTTACTGGCTGGGCCAGTGTGTAGCTGGCCTGTTTAGGAGGAGTGATTCACACTTGAGCTGTCCTTTTTGCTGGCTCTTGAAACAGCTGTCACCGACTCTCCTGAGCAGGACAGGGGTTTGATTATAATATGAAGCCTAAGAGAAAGAATGAAAGAAAAAAATGGAGAATCCTGGAGGAACCCGCCCTTCAAAAAAGTTAATAATTTTCATAAATTAGTAATAAATTAATAGTTCAAGTTAATAATAACTCATCTTTACAAGTAATTATTTAAAGCTTACACCTCTCCAGCAAGGAAGGTAATTATAATTAACCCCATTTTAGAGATTGGGAAACTGAGGCACAGAGTGTTTGAGAGAATTGCACAAATTCACACAGTGGGGTCAGCAGTAGAGCTAAAAATGCAGCCCAGTGATGAATTCTGGCCCGACTAAAGTCTATGGGAGTTTTGCCATAGACTCAAAAGATTCAGGATTTCACCTAAGTCCTGACTCCCAGTCCTATGCTTTAACCATTAAACACTCACATATCCCACACTTTATAAGTGATTGAAATTCACCAGCACACTTTCTGTGGAATGCACTATACAATCTGTTATGGCTTCGTCCTATATCAAACCCAGATTGTGAGGAACACTGCTTTCTCCTGCTACAAGAGTTTCCCTGATAACATTAACTCCTTTTAAGGCATAGGGCATTCACTGAAAGGAAGTGATATTGTACTGACATTCAAGAACTCTTCTGAGTCACTCCATTCAATAAAGAACTGTCTCTAATCTGCTGTTTGTTCTGAAGAGAGTTGTTACTATGACAAGCCTGCTTGCTGCATGTGCTATGCCTACCGCTACCCATTCATTTATGTTTTCAATTAAAGTTAATCATAACAAATGCTGAGCACCAGGGAACAGCAGTGTGGACTGCTGCTCCTCTCAAATGGGATAGCTTTTCTCAGCTGCTGTCAGTGACTTCACATGTCCTGAACACTAAGCCAGGCTGGAAGACTCCATGGCAGGCAGACTGTTGCCATTATTCCACCTTGAAGTTTATACCACTGCAATGCAGGCAGACAGTGGATTAATCTCTGTTGGCACAATGGGTACTGAGTTGTTAAGTAAGCGTAGTCTGGCTTTGCATGTTATCAGATAACATCCCTTCTATTTATTTCACATCCCAGTAATTTCTCATTTGAATTACTGGCAAATTAACAAAGACTCTTGTTCACTGCAAACACAGATTCTAACCCCATTGTGACATGAATCCTTCTATTTTATAGAAAATGATTTTCCTCTAAACTGTTTGGAAGTGAATTTAATGTAGGATTTACACCCTGATCCTACATTCCTTTCACATCCAATATACCTGTTGAACTTAGTAGTAGTTTTCCCAGTGCCTGAGGAATGTAAGACTGGGTCAAAAATGCACACCAAAGGGAGTGGCATCACAACCATCAACATGCTGTCCTGCATTAGTTCATTCATTGGCCACTCTGTTGAGACTGCCAGAGGGTGCCATTTGGGATTTTATTATGTAGATTGCCCATTGATTCTACATAGGCCAGCAATTGGCAATGACTTCTGGATCACACTTGATATTAAGGCTCCATTTATAAACAAATTATAAAGGGTTAATATGTAATTAGCTGATGTGTTAAAAATGGATAATTGTTATAGATTATAGAATTCAACAGGCTGCTAACCATGTAAAGCACCCTATAACGTGCTGCTTGTATCTGTAGCATGTTTATAAATACTTATTAATATTTTTATCCTTGATAAACTATTTGCTAGTGAAACTTTAACATATAGTCAATCACACTTTTGATTGCTACAGACTTGGGATGAATTCAAACCAAAAACCCAGGGGCAAAAGGTCCTGTAATCCATTACTAATCCTGAGTCATCTGGACCTTCTAGTTAATGTGACATAAAATGGAATTATTATAGGCGGTGAATAACACTAGTGAAAAAAAAACATAAAAACTAGCAAAACTAGAATTTAAAATGATTTTAGCTGTGTTGAATGAAATCAGTATGACCCTAGGTTTTATAAACGGGTTTTAGTAGAGATCAAGGAGCATGAGCTTATCCTGCAAAATTTAAGGCGTATACTGAATGGAATGGAATGTTCCTAGATTGAAACAAGGCCATTTGCACCTTTCCCACAGGAAATAAGACCTTATCAGTTTTGAATAACACAGTGTTTCATGGGTAAGTGGAAAAGAGCAAAGAGCTAGTTCTGAAAGGACTGAGACAGGAGCTCTTCTGTAGCTTGAAAGTTTGTCTCTTCCACCAACAGAAGTTCGTCCAATAAAAAATATTACCTCACCTTCCTTGTCTCTAATGTTATTTAGATCATTTCAGGCTGTCCACCAGTATTTACTGAGTCCAGGACTAAATCCAGAGGAGGAAAGTTGTACACTTAGTTCCTGAGACTAGCTGGTGGAGGGGAAAGTTTAGTCCAGCCAAATTTAATACACAGAGGATCCAGTCCTACATCTTCAGCCACTTGCCTTACCTTGTGCCGGGGACTACACCTGGCCACAGACTAAATATTAAAAGCCTACCTGAAGTAACAGTTAAGATTTTCCAGCTAATAATCCTTTAAAACATACAGAGCTGTAATCTGAAAGCCCTTGCAGCCTGCATGAGAAATTAAAAAAACAGACAAACAACTTTTAAGTTTTAACACCTCATTTGAGTAATAAAGTAAGGAACTTTTACATAAGTGGAGCTTGTTATTTCTGTACTCTACAATGAAAGCTGTAAATGAATGAAATGTGAAATGCTTCATAAAATGAATTTTGGTGGCATTGCAGGGCAGTGTATGAAGCATAAAAGTGCACTCTGTTGTGATATAATCTGATTTCTTGCCCTCAGTGAGTAGTAATAAAAGTAGAATTTAGTTAATGCCATGGGCAGAGTCTTGAGTTCTCTATCTTAGGCTATACCGAATGCCAAGTAACTTTGGTTTCTTTTATAGGAAAAATCAGCCTTCTGATTAAGCTTTACAAAAGTTTAGAGACTTTCTTCAATTTGAGTTCCAAGTGACTAATACCCCTACATTATGACCTCTTCGCTTTATAAATTACTATTTGGCACTTAGAGTTAGTCCAGAATTTCCTGTTGCGAAGATTTTCTGACATAAACTGCAGTTTCCACAAAATCAAAATTTTCCAAAATTTTCATTTTGCTGAAAATTTTTGATTGCAAAAATTGAAATTAAATATTTGGTAGGTTTGATCTGATACAGATTATTTCATTTGTTTTTAACTGACCCAAAGAGTTTTGTTTTGAATCAGCTCAAAAAAACAATTAAACTGCATTTCCTTTCACACATTATCTTATAGGAGTTGTAGTTCAGATCCATATTTTCCCTTATGGGCTGGGCTCCCTGGAGACCAACAGCACCAAGTAATGTGCTGATTTCCATTTGACTGAGCTCTGAGGAGTTACATGACTCTCAGTGCATTGTGGGAGATTTAGTCTAACCAGGAAGCCTGGCTCATAAAAGAGAATGGGGGCCACAATATGAGTTCCATAAGGCAATGCACCAGAGACTGGATGTTTTTCAAAAACATGTTCTAGGAATTATTTTGAGGAAGTGCTATGTCCTATATTATACAGGAGGGCAGACTAGATCGGGGTCAGCAACCTTTGGCACGCAGCTCGCCAAGGTAAGCCCTCTGGGGGGCCGGGCCGCTTTGTTTACCTGCTGCATCCACAGGTTCAGCCAATTGCGTCTCCCACTGGCCACGGTTCACCATCTCAGGACAATGAGGGCGGCGGGAAGCAGCACGGATCGCGGAATGTGCTGGCTGCCGCTTCCCGCCACCCCTAGTGGCCTGGGATGGCGAACTGCGGCCAATGGGAGCCGTGATTGGCCAAATCTGTGGACGCAGCAGGTAAACAAACTGGCCCGGCCCGCCATAGGGCTTACCCTGGTAAGCCACGTGCCAAAGGTTGCCAACCCCTGAACTAGATGCTGACAATAATGTCCATTTTGGCCTTTAAATCTATATCTATTAAATGTTTCAACATTTCCAAATGGAAAATTCTTCAAAATATCCATTCCATAGAAAATTTCAACATTTCATCCAGTTTGGGAACAAATGTTAAAATGACAGAATTTCCCATGGAAAAGAAGAAGAGTCGTTGCTCCATTTCTGAAACACCAATAGAGTTTTCTTAGAATAACTTGTCACAGGTCTAACTTACTGCCCATCAAGGCTGTATAATCTATGCAAATGTGTCAGCATTAAATATTCAAATAGTACAATATGATAAAATAGAATTTAAGAAAAAAATGTTAGATGTGGCTAGCTCAGCAACATTTTGCAACATAAGCCAACATGCTAACAACTCACATTCCCACGTGGTTTTGACACTAGATACTGAATAAGGCATTTGACACAGCTGAATGGGAATTTTACGATTCTCCAGCATAAATCTGGAATAATTCCAAAAATCTTCCTCCAATGTAAAAAATTGTGATTTTTTTTTGAACTGTTGAATGGTTGGCAGTAGAACATTGAAATTTGGCATGGAAATACTCCTCACTGAGACTGCCTTTGAGCATTCCACTGGTTTTGATTTGAATGAATCATAAATATTTGAAAATCATGTGCTATACACATGCAATAGATTTTAGGTACATTTCTAATTATTTGCATAAAGTGCACAGATGTTGAATCAAATTCATCAAAGTCATGAGATAGCTCAATCCAGCAATCCTCAATTATGCAAATTGTTCTAACTCATGGGAATAATCCCACTGCAGAATTGGGGCCTCTGAACTGGAATCTGAAAAGCAAGGGAGATGCCTCTACTTTCTTCTCAAATCTAGTGTTCTCGCCCCAAGATAAGTCTTTGTAATACCATATGGACTCTTTTAAAGTATTTTCAAACAAAACTTTAAAATGACATACATTTGGCATATACCAATGCATGTGTTATATGACTACAATAATGTACATAATATTATTGACTCAGTTATTGAACTCTGTTAAGAAAGTAATAAATACTGATTCAGACTGAGGCAACCATCCTATAGCCTAGTAGCCTAGTGGTCCTTAATCTTCTTTCCCATCTAACAGCAAAGAGTCCTGTGGCACCTTATAGACTAACAGACGTTTTGGAGCATGAACTTTCGTGGGTGAATACCCACTTCGTCAGATGCATGCATGCGGAAATTTCCACTACATGCGTCCGACGAAGTGGGTATTCACCCACGAAAGCTCATGCTCCAAAACATCTGTTAATCTATAAGGTGCCACAAGACTCTCTGCTGCTTTTACAGATCTAGACTAACACGGCTACCCCTCTGATACTTTCCCACCTAGAAATCAGACACTGCTTACACCCCTCACAGCTGTATTAATCTCAGTGAATTTGTTTCAAATATGTGTCCTAATGCTATAAAATAGCCTGAATTATGTTGCTGTACTGCCAAATGATTCTGGCCATAATTTGAAGAAACTGACAGATATGAGTGACAGCTAGCAAAGAAATTGTTCCAAAGGCCCATTTGATTTTCCATTAAAATTTTTGAATAAAAAAAAAGTTCATTTTCATAAAAAAAAAAAGTTTTGAGGAATTTGATGAAAACAACACAACTATTTTTTTTCAGTTTTGAAAATGGGAATATTTGCAGGTATTGGATGTTGAAATTTCAGTTTGACGAAAAATTCCAAAGTTGATGTTTTTTCCCCACAAATTTCCATTTAATTCAAAAAGCCTTTTTTTTTTTTTTTTTGCCTAAAAAAAGTTAGAGGAGAATTTTTGACCACCTTTAGTTGGCAATCTCATCAAAAAGGCAGAAGGCTGGATGGACCATGGAGAAAGAACTTCTCTTGTCATCTCAAAAAGAGGTTCCTTCAAGTCAGAAATGAAGACTGGAGCATGCTGGAGAAAGCTTACACTGCTGCTTTTGCATGGACAAGGAGAGGGTTAAGTTTCTTGGGTTTTTAGTCCATTGCCTTTTCTGAGCATGACTTTTCTTAAGCGAGTAAAGCTAATCACAAAGCTAAGCCAAAGGTCAGCACACACTGGAAATGAAGCCCCCCCCCCCCCAATATCCTTTAGTATTTGAGTTGAAGAGTTTTATTGTTGGTTATTCGAAAGGAAAACTGGTATGTATATAGCAAAGATAGTAGAGTCTCCTATTGGAATCAAACTGCTAATCATCATCTCATAATGATAATCATAAAAATAACCATCTAATGTCTGCATTATAAGGGCCTGTGAATAGTCCCACTGAAGTCAATGACGCAATTCCTATGTGTCAAAGCTTCAAAATTATCGGCCAGATCCCTAGCTACAAAGAGTAGCCCCATTGAAGGCAGTGAAGTGATGCTGATTTACACTAGTTAAGGATCTGGCAGTGAAGTGATGCTGATTTACACTAGTTAAGGATCTGGCAAAAGGCCTTTAAGTAAGTGGCATTCCCACATTGCTCCTAACACAGGACAGATGGACCCACATATAGCCTGGATAGGGTCAAAATTTACCCCGTTCCAGGGATTTGCTTTACTTTTAACTTAAATAGCAGCAAACAGACTTCTTAGCTGCTTCTTGGTTGGTTGGTTGGTTTGGGGTTTTTTTTACAGCTCCCTACAGGACTCCTGTCTCTCTCCCCAGTTCTGACTTCTAAGACACACAAAACCCAGTGCTGAAGGTCCTCCTGGTCTGGCTGCTAGAGTGAGTCAGCAGAACAGTTCTGTTGATCTATGCAGTTTCCTAGACCCTGACATCCAGTTGCATATAATAATAATATGGTGAGGGATGTATCACTGCAAAGAAGTTTCCAAATTAGAATTGGATGAAATGACTCTATTTTTTATTATGGTTAATAGTTACACTGACAGGTAGGGTGCAGTTTTCCATGGCATTTTTTAGAAGAAGTCCCATACTAGTTATGGAAGAGGAGATGGTTCTTCCTCCTATTCACCCCCAATTTCTTTTTATTGCATTTTCAAATAAACTGCTGTAGCAAATGATTTATGAAGCCAGATGTATAACAATCATGCTAACAAGGTTATGCCATCATTATGTTCCTTCCATGCACAATTACAAAGGTCTGCTGTCTCCAGGCCTACAGGAATACCAGGGTAAAATCATTTTACATTGATCTGGCGGCAAGGAAAACATCCTCACTCAGGACATGACTTTCAGGAGCTCAGGCTTGGGGGACTGGGTGAGGGAGGGGTCAGATCTCAACTAATGTCAACATCCTATTTCCCTTAAATAATACAAGATTCTTTGAGTCAAATGATCACTGTGAAAAAACAGTTATGGTGCCTGTAAAGTGCATCCATGTAACTTCCTAACCCAGTGGTGGGCAATCTGCAGCTCCCATTGGCCAGGAACAGTGAACTGCAGCCACTGGGAGCTGCAGGGGGCCATGTCTGCGGATGGTCAATGTCCACAAAATGTCTCGCAGCCCGCAATCAGCTTACCTTAACGTGCCACAGGTTACCCACCACTGTCCTAACCCCTCTAAAGAAGGGAGTAACTGCAGAAAGACACTTAAAACTCAAAAATAAAGAGTTACATGTCACAGGCATGACTTTCTACCTGCCAAAACCTTTATATTTCTCATTTTGATGTAAAGGACAAGCTCAGCCGATGTTCTGTGGTAACAGGGAGCTAGGAAATGCTAGGGAGGATCCAAATATTGCAAGCCAGCGTGAAACAACTTAGAAATAGCTAAAGCCAAGGAGATGAAAATCATGGGATCATTGTAAAAATGACAGCTGTTAGAAAAGGTCAGGCCTTAGTCACACAGCACCTACTATTGGCAAGCCAAAGTTATTGTGTGTTGTCCATTGCAGCCACTGAAGTCAAAGGCAAAACTGTCATTGACTTCAGTTGCCGTTAAATGAGGCTCTTAGAGTATAAGATCTTTTGGCAGGGAAGGTCTACTAATTTCTATTTCGTATAGCCTGAGGACATTTTTGCCACAGCATAAATGCTGAGTATTAGAAGAATAATAGTCAAAGGAAGGACAATTATGGAACCTATATCCAGTGCCCGGGACTTTGAGGGAGTTTGGTTTGATGTGCAGTTCCAATCAGTATAACAAGCCTGAACTGGAATTCAAACATCCCCAAACTCTGGTTCAAAACAGATTTGGATCCAGTTCTGGATCCAAACTTCTCAGCTTCAGGGCACCTCAGGCTGTTCTATAATAACAATATACTGTAATAAGCACAACACTAGTAGGGTCTGCTGCTGAAATCCATAGCATTAACTAACCTAATTTACATATCAAGGGCTAGATCCTGCAGACTCACAATACGTGGGTAATACTTTTCACAGGAATAATTCATACTCATGCAGGAACTCCCTTTAACATCAAAGTCTTGCAGGATTGAACCTTAATAACTGAGCAAGATATTACCTTATTAAAAAAAAAAAAAGCACACCCACCACAGTGTTCTACAGTAATGAACCAAAGCCCTGTAGTAACATCGTTGGGCAACAGAGTTTGGGTCATTGCTTTCAAATACTGTAGCATTATTAACATCAAAGAACATTCATGCAGAAAATAATTTAGAGGATGATTGAGTCAGAATAGATGCTGATATGATTCAATGCAATAGTTACCAGCTAGCGGGTTCCACTACAGTGCTTTGCGCAGGTGTTGAATGACATAACAAAGATAAGCACTTATCTCTACACTAGCAAGCTGCTTCTGGCAGCGCTTCCCTAGCACTGAAGAGAGGAGACCTCTAACAGGTTCTCAGCCCCACTTTGACCAGCTCTGAAAGAGTATCAGACATAGCAAGGATGGTAAAAAGAAATGAGACATTCCTGATATAAACACAGGAACTAGATGAAAGCTCCTTGGAGCAGGGACCATTTTTCCATTCTGTGTGTACGATATCTAGCCGTATTTGGCACATCTACAACAATACAAATAAAACGATAATGGGCCTGCTCCTGCTCCCACTGAAGTCAATTCAGATTTTGGAGCCTGCAGTGAACATGATCAGTGCAGTGTCTTTTTAGATGTCAAATCATATTGAAATCATTACAGTGGGGAAGTATTTCCTCCTCACTCATGCCTCTACAGCACAGCTGGAGAAGCAGCCTTTCCCACAGTTTATTGTCTTATCTCTTAGTAGCTTCTTCAATGCATATTTTCACACATTCCCAGAACGGAGCTAAGGTGCTTCAAGTTCCTCTTAGAAAACCATGCCACTTTCTTGTGGGAGAGTTACTTCATGGCCCAGCTGCCTCACTTCCTTCTCCTCGCCAGAACAATTCAAAAATTACCATGAAAAAAAATGTAGCCTTGTAGTCGTTTAAATGGCCCTTGAGAGATGTGCACCTGCAAAGTGTCATACACATACAATTATGTAGTTTGTGATATGCAGTTGTGATATGCACCTTATGCTCAGCATGGTAAGCTAATGCTTGTACCCACATTCCTTCCCCCTTGGGTACACACAACCCAGGGAAGAGTTTGTTGTGGGGAGGAGCAAGGGAAAGAGTCTGCGACTGGCTGAAGCAATGATGCTGAGGAAGGGAGCAATTTAGTGGACATTTTATTGAAAACCACTCCTCTTGTTAGAACCAGAAATATAGCAGTCTGAGCCACAAGGTACATAGTTGATACAAGACTCGATTAATAATAAATTAAGTTGGGTAATATAATTAATGCCAATCAACAGGGAGGAAACTACATTTTGTCAAACTAACTTTTTTTTTTATAAGATTACATGTTTGGCGGCTAAAGATAATAATGATAATGTAGTATACCTAAGACTTCAAAAAATATTTGACTTAATACCACACAACATTTTGATTAAGAAACTAGAATGACACAAAATCAACATGACGCATACTAACATGAATTAAAAACTGGCTAATTAATAGGTCTCTAAAGGTATTTGTAAACAGGGAATTATCATCAAGTAAGTGTATTTTTAATAGGATTCCACAAGGTTAGGTTCTTGGCCTTACGTTATTTAATATTTTTACCAATGACCTTTATCGATTATTTTTTAAAAACTACAACATAAAATCATTACTGATAAAGTTTGTAAGTGACACAGACTGGGGAAGTAGTAAATAATGAAGATGACAGCAACTGTGGCTCATCTTTGTCCCCTCTCTCCAGCAGCTGAGATCCCACCAGCTGTGACTCATCTTTGATTGGACTTGGCCCACCCTCCAGGTTCAACAACGTGCCATAATTCAGCTCTCCAGATCTAGGTAATTCTTTCAGAGCCAGCATGGCACAGTGATGCTGTGGCTGAAAGGGCTTAATAGGAGCGCATCAAGTAGAAGCAGGGAACTTATACTACGTCTGTACTTGGTGGTGCAATTGCCACTGGAATATTGTGTCCAGTTCTGGTATCCACACTTCAAAAAGGATGTTGATAAACAGGAGAAAGTTCAAAAAAGAACCACGAGAATGAGTAAAGGACTAAAAAACATGTTTTGTAGTGAGAAACCCCAGGAGCACAATCTATTTAGCTTATCAAAGAGAAATATAAGGGGTGATTTGATCACAGTATAACAGAGAAAATCATCTCATTAAAGAACTACAGATGTTCTCATAGGTCATAAAATGACCCCTCCCTTTATAAAATCCAGCTATGGAGCTCAGCACTATAGTTTAACGGAGTACTTTTGTTTCTCGGTACAGAAATGTGCTTTTACCTTAAAACAAGAACAAGGCCTGATATACATTTCATTTTGTTAATGAGACAATGGAAAAGAAAATCAGCTCCTAACTTTCAGGTGCACTTAGCAATTTCCAATAGACAAGAGACCATGGTAATGGAAAGAGGAAGGTAATGATTTGGAAATATCTTTTTTTAAAACTCCATTCCATTTTTATTATAGATGATTTCATTTCAATAGAGCATTTGGGAAAAAGGGCTACCAAAAAAATGTTTGTTGATTGATAGTGCACAGTTTAATGAATCAGCTAATCATCCAACAGCGTGAAACATTGAAAAATGGATTAGACAAAACACTAAAAAAATATACAGCAGGTTCAGGGAACGAGTCTGTCTTGGCAGGCAGATGGACTAGATGACCTAATAAAACTTCTTTCTGAATAACTTCTTAGTTTGTATGATTCACTAAGCAGCTGTATCCCCCTTTCAAATAGTTATTTAAAAGACTGCACTCTAAAAACAGGTTACTGCAAATGAAAAATACACATGAATGTTGCACCATGTTTTGTGCATCAGAGTGACCTTTTCAGCATATTGGTTAGTAATCATTATGACTCAGTGATTTCCCTAACTAGGTACTAACTGCTGCTCTGACAGCAGAGGACAAGAACAACAAAGGAAACAAACAAAGAGGCCCAGTGTGCAAAATTAGAAAATGTTCACACCAGGCAGGGTGACTATGTCCTATCTCATTAACTAATCCTGCATCAGAAAGGGATTTGCCTAAAGGGCATTTCTAAGAAGGCTGTACCTCATCCCCTCATTCATAATTATCGCTGTTAGCCCTGTAACACAACTGGTGGCTAGTTTCCTTCTTTGAGTGTCTGGCTTAATGAAAATATTACTCTTACAGTTAAAACGGCTACTTATCATCAATAATAAGGGGAAATTTCCCCTGTATTGATATGCATGTCAATACAGGGGATAATTTCCCATAAAATAATGTTGTTCCCTGCATTTGTTTCAATGGATGACCAAAATGGCCCAACTAGCGGGCTGAGACCTAGACTCCTGTCCACTAGGACAAAGGCACTATTGTTCTAGGACCAAGGAATTGTTCAATTATTGGACTAAGAAACTATACTCTAGGACTAAGTTGCTTAGATTGTACGACCTTATGAACTCAAAGACAACTGAGATCACCTGAGTTGTCCTTCCTTGTCATGTCAAGATTCATTTGGGCTCAAGTTGGGAACAAGGCTTTTTCAGAGGAATTCCCTCCCTGTAGAAATTGGTAAGTATCCCCCCATGGCCGTTTTCAAAACATGTTGGGAATGGTCATTTAGATCCACGATCATTTCACTTCCCTTGTTTCCAACTATCTTGTGCGGATGACACAGGGGAGATAGGTTTGTGGTAGGGCTTTGTGGCCTGGCCACTGTGCCTGTCTCATGATTTTAACTATCCATTTCTGGCAATGAGCATGTAATACATGATTTAAATAAAATTAAATATATTTAATTAATTAACATGGTAATTTTACAATTGTGTAATTAAAAGCCTTTAACCACGTCTGCAGTATGCGTATACAGCATTTTAAACAGCGCTTTCTGCTGGGCTCAATAAAATGTGCCGTGATGCACATATAATACTAAATATTATTCTTAATCAACTTTAATTTCCATGGCATCCTCTAATTAAAGGCCTCAGGGCATCTATTATCAATGTAACAAAAATACATCTTAAAAGTGAATGGCAACTTGAGCTAATCCTAAAGAAGATATAGAAACAAAACCAAGAATTGTCCCTCACATCCTACTGAGCAATGTACAAGAGACATGTTTTGATGCCCTTTCTCTGACTGAATAGCACCTTACTCCATGGATGTCTCAGTGACTTCAGTGAGCCCATTCATGGAGTAAGGCACTACTCAACATATGTAAGAACATTAGAATCTGGACTAGACAGTTTTTAATTAATGTATGTACAATACTGAGAATGTGTCTGGCTCTGTTAAGACTCATAACAACATGAGCCACCTGGGGCTGAAGCTGAAGCCTGAGCAATGTAGCTTTGCGGGGGCCCATGGGGCATGGGTCCCCAGGCAATTGCCCTGCTTGCTAGGGCAATTACCCCCCAATGCCAGCCCTGGCTTTTATATGCAGAAAACCAACTATTGTGGCACAGGTGGGCCATGGAGTTTTTATAGCATGGTGGTGGGGGGGGGGGTTCAGAAAGAAAAAGGTTGAGAACCCCTTATGTGGACCACAGTGCCTTCCAAGGTCATGTGCTTGTTATGTCTATTAGCTGTAAAGCAAACTCCTGAAGTTCTCCATGTTGCTTCCCAGAACCAATTTTTCATTCTCAGTCATGTGCAGACTTTTAGGCACTGTTGCTGTCACATTATCTATAATGTGATGGATAGCACAATATGTGCAAAAGCACCACAAAACGCTTTTCCCAAGGAGCTGTTCCTGCCATCAAAAGAGCATGTATATGTTTGACCAAGCTGCATGTATGAAAGAGACATGGGCAGGGCCGTCCTTAGCCATAGGCAGAATAGGCAGCAGCCTAGGGCATCACTAGGTCTGGGGGCACCGCTCTGCCGGGAGCCCAGACAGATGGGAAGCAGTGGAGCATGTGAGAGCAGGGCTGCTGGGTCCTAGAAAGAGCAGAATGCTGCACAGTCTGAGGGAGGGGATTAGCTGCTGGGGTCTCTGGGAAGGGGAGAGGGTAGGGGTTGGAGAAGGAGCTCACCTGTGAGTGTGACTCTTTCCCCCCGGCTGAGGTGAGGTGAGGCAGGCTCTGCGGCTCTGGAACCAGTAGCCTTTGTTGTCCCCCATAACATCCATTCTTCTCCCCCCCTGCCCCACGGAGCACCCCCTCCTTTCTCCCTCCTCCCCAGGAGCATCCCTCTCTCTCTTCTCCCTCCCTTCGTCAGGCTGGGTTGGTGAGGTGCTGGGGGGTAGGTGGGGGGAGGAAGCTGGCTGCCTGCCTGCTGAGGAATGAAAGTGAAAGTAACTCACTTCCTCGGCAGTGAGCCAGGATTGGAATGTCACACAGGGCTGGGTTGGGGTTAGCCATATGTATGAAAAATCAGGACAGGGGGTTGGGGTAGGGTGAGCCCTATTTTAGGTGCTCACCCAGCTAGGGTGACCAGATCCAGATGTCCTGATTTTATAGGGCCAGTCCCAATTTTTGGGTCTTTTTCTTATATAGGCTCCTTTTACCCCCCACCCCCACCCCCTGTCCTGATTTTTCACACTTGCTGTCTGGTCACTCTAGGTGGGGTAATTGGTGCCTATATAAGACAAAGCCCAAATATTGGGACTGGCCTTATAAAATCAGGACATCTGGATCTGGTCATCCTAGCTGGGGAGCGCCTCTCCCCGAGCTGGCAGCTGCCAGCTATCCATCTCATCCGGGGGGGGAGCTGCACAGGCAGGATGAGCTGCTGTGGTGCCATGGGTGACCTGTCTGAGAACAGATGCTGCTGTGCTACTTTACCATGGTCCGTAAGGCTGGTGGTGGTGCCCATTGGCGTGTGATTGGACCTGAGGGTTTGCTGCTGCTGTTGCCACTCTGCACCCCAAGAGGTGGATTTTGGGGTCTACTGCAGCTGTTGGACCAGCAGGCTGGGGGGTGTGAGCCAAGCATGAAAGCAG
This sequence comes from Chelonoidis abingdonii, assembly GCF_003597395.2. NCBI lineage: Eukaryota > Metazoa > Chordata > Testudines > Testudinidae > Chelonoidis > Chelonoidis abingdonii. The sequence continues at coordinate 92,581,187 of NC_133775.1, forward strand.
TACTGTGTTGCCATTTAGATTGTCATTTAACAACTTTGTTTGCCAAAAATTCTTTGCTAACAATCCTGAATCCAATTTCAATATTTTTTTTTTTAAAAATCAATATCTTAGCCAAAAACAGAAAATTAAGTTGTTGATAATTATTAGTGACAGGTTTGGTTTGAGGCAGGGAGTGGGCCAGTTTTCATCAGAGAAACAAAAAATGTTGACTGACTTTCCTATAGCCTGTTACTCCTGATAAGAGCCCTCCAACAGCTGTAATATGCTCATCTCTCCTTACTAGTGTATAAAGCAGTGGTCGGCAACCTACGGCACACGTGCCAAAGGAGGCAGATGAGCTGATTTTTGATGGTATGCAGCGGCAGGTTGAGTGCTCAGCCCATCACTGCTCTGGGGTTCCGGCTGCTGCCCTATTGCCCAGCCGGGATACTGGCTGCCAGCCCCACTCAGCACCTGCTGCTGGCCTGGGGACCCCCAAGGAACCCCAGGCTGGTAGCGGGGCTGCGGCTGCCCTGCTGAACCACTCAACCTGCTGTCAGTCTGGGGTCCATTCACTCAGCCGGCAGCAAGGGCTGAGTGGGCTGGTGGCGGGCTGAGCAAGGCTGGTGGGGGGTTGCGTGGCTCAGTCTGCTTCCAGTCTGTAGTGCCAGCAGCACTCAGCCTACTGCCACTCCGGGGTTCCGGCTGCCGGCCCCTTGCCAGTCAGGAACCCAGCCGCCGGCCCCACTCTGCCTCTTGCCAGCCTGGGTGAGCAGAATCCCAGGCTGGTAGCGGGCTGAGGGGGTTGGCGGCCGGGATCCTGGCTGGCAGGAGTTAGTGGTCAGAACCCCAGACCAGCAGCGGGGGCTGAGCAGGGCCTAGGATCCTTGTCTAGCGTTCCAGCCACCAGCCCCACTCAGCCCGCTCCCGGTCTAGGGTTTCATTTACTCAGCTGGCAGTGGTGCCTGAGCAGGACCGGTGGCCAGGACTTTGCCACTCGTATTCTACTGAGTGTACATTCTAATTCTAATTCTACTTGTACTTCTACATTCTACTGAGTGTACATTCTACTGAGTCTACATTGCCACTCGTATTCTACTGACAATTCCTGTAACAGTAGCATCAGGAGAATGGAGTTTCTCAAAACTAAAGCTCATTAAAAACTATCTCCGCTCTACAATGAGTCAGGAACGCTTAACTGGTCTTGCTATTCTTGCAATCGAACAAGACACGACTTTGTCTTTGTCGTACGATTGACATTATTACTGATTTTGCAGCCAAAAAAGCCAGAAAGATTGCTTTTAATTAAAAACAAATCTTTGTTTCAATACCTCTTCATATAAATTTCCAATAAAATTTTGACAAATTAAAAAAATTATATTATTTGCATCATTCTGTCAAATCTTTAGTGCGAGTGCATCAGCATTACAGTGTGCTTAATTAAATTAAACTGGTTTTAATAACGTGAATGTGGCAAGTTTTCCAGTACTGTATGTTTATATTTGTGTTGCTAAGAGCAGATCAGGCACAGGGGCACCAGTTTAATAATCTCGCCTAGGACACCATAAATCGTAAGGATGGCCCTGGCCATGGGTAACCTTCCACAGAGTTACAAAGCTAGGTGCGGCTTGATTTCAAAAGGAGCTACAATCAGGATACAAATAAGACCAAATTCAACCTTCCACGGGGCTGCACTAGTGTAAGTGAGGGTATTGTGCTGATAGTGCATTCTACTGAGTAATAAATGTGAACCTGAGAGCATAGCTCACCTAAACTCACCAAAACCGTTTGGCTTCATAGTTGTTTTTAGCATCTCTTTGATCCTGTAGTATTTTGGATTTTCCCTAGCGATTTCACCCTGGGCTCTTGCATTACTGATCACGCAGGCACTATGGTTTTGCTGTTTTTCAGTAGCCTGTTCAACACCAGGAACTAAGAAAATTGCCCCTCCTCCCCCCTACTCTCCCAAGCATTTGTTGGAGCTGCAGACATCTGCATCAGGAAATGGCTCTGCATTCAGTGAGCTCCTGTCACCCCTGCTGGAACACAAGCCAGAGGGCTGTGTTATAAATTGCACTTCCATTAATGGGAACCACTGCACCTTAAGATGTGTTCATACTCTAGGGAAGACAGGCCCTGTCTGTCCAGGGAAAGGTGTTATCAAGGAGGAAGGTGGATAACATAGGGAAGTATGCACAAGGAATCAACATTCCTCCCTGGCCCATTGTCAGGACTGTGTCATCAGTCCTGGGTCCTTCTCGAGGTGTATGTTTTGCTACTAAGGACCCTGCATCCTGGTCCTTGAGACCTGGGTCGGAATCAAGCCCTGAATTTATAGAGATAAAACTACTACATGGTTTTTGTGATGAAAAATTGGAGAAATGATAACTGGAAACACATACAGGTATAATTCTCAGTATGCCTGAAATCAGGGCCGCCCAGAGGGGGGGACAAGTGGGGCAAATTGCCCCAGGAACCAGGCCCCGCAGGGGTCCCCATGAGAATTTTTCAGGGCCCCTGGAGAGGGGTTCTTCACTCGTTCCCAGGCCCCCGGAGCTTCTCTGGGCAGCCCTGCCTGAAGTCAGTTGATCTGATGTAAAGCCCTGGTACTGTGTATAGACATTAACATATCTGATAAAGTGATCACTGATCAGAAAAAGAATGGAAAAAAAAAAAACTTTGATCACAATTGCTACAGTCTGACAGACTTGGCAGGTTATTGCTTTAGTCTGTTAAATACTCTCCTGAAATATGTAAACTCCAATTCTGGCCCTACAACTGTCCTTAAGGTCTATGCTTTTAAACAAAAGCCACAATATGATTATCAAAATGCAATGTAAACAAGCATGTATATGCCCATGCACAAGTGAGATAGTATGAATGGGCCTGAAGGTGTGTTTATGAGCTTGTATCTATGTGTAATTGTAGAGTGAATATGAGTCTGTTGTAAGTCTCTGTGTAGCTGACGATGAGTGTAAAAGTGTTTTTATGTGCATGACTACACCAGTGTATGTGTGACTATGCAATAGTATGACCAAGTGACTTGTGAGTGCACAGGTATGATTAGTATCTGGGTGAGTGCTTGTGAATGAGTGTACAAATGCACAGGACCACTTCCTGAGTGTGCAAATGAGTGCTTATGCACAGCCCACTCAGTATAAAAACTAGTAGATTGCCCTAATCAAGGCCAGATTCTGCCACCTTAGCGGATAGAACACTGGATTGGGACTAAGGTCTGGCATTGGCCTTGCTGGCTGACTTTCAGCAAATCACTTCACCTCATTGTGCCTCAGCTTTTCAATCTGTAAAATGATACTGATACAGACCTCCTTTGTAAAGTGCTTAGAGATCTATGGATGAAAAGTTCAGTGTAAGAGCTAAGTATTATTCCGCAGAGCGAGCATAGTCTATGAGTAATGCCAGTATTCATTCCAGAGTGAGGACTGTACACTAGCATTTCCTAGAGAGCAGGGCTGGGCTCTACTAGTATTCATCAGCAGACATCTGCTAGGGCCTAATTTTAAAGCCCAACCTGGACCTGACCTGAGACTATTGAGTCATTTTAATGACTGACCAGACCCAAACCCAACACTTCCCCCCACTTCCTTGGAGTTCGGCCTAGTGGGACCTTCCCATTCCCCATGCCTGAGATCTGCCTCAAGGCGCCTCCTACCAGTGGGATCAGCATGGCGGTGGCCATCACCTGGCAGTGGTGAGTGTGCTTGGAGTGGGAAATCATCAGTACACTCACTCTGCTGCACACACAGAGTGCAGCAAGGTGGCAGTGACCAGCATGAGCTGGGCCCACAGCCACCACCCCGCTGACCCTGGCCTATGGACAGGAGGCGGTGACCAGAAACCATACCTGTAGTCGGGTTTGGGTCAGCTGTCTACTCACAGGTGTTAACATTCAAGAAGGGAGAATCTGCACTAGCAATCTGTCACACAGGGTGCAGAGCTGGGCGCTAGCATTCCCACTTACAGTGGTGGGGCAGTCCTCTAGCACTCCCCAGCAGCCACGCTGAGAAGGGGGGCTGTGCACTAGCACCACCAGGGAACACAGCTGCCCAGAAGCCCCCACATTCAGTGAGTGGGGCTGTACCCTACCAGTGCAACCTAGGGGCACTAGCATTCACACTGAGAACCAGAGAACTGTCCTCTCAGTGAAATCACAGGACCCAGCCCCATTCCCCACGTGCATCCATGCTTCTTGATACGTGTGTTGTGTGCACAGAGGGCGGGGGCCCGCCCCGGGAGACCCGAGGGAGCATGCAGCCCCTTGCTCCGTGCGAGGGAGTGTGTGCACAGAGCTGCTCTTTGCCAGAGCGAGGGAGGGGGTGCAAGTGCTCAGCCCTCCGCCCTTAGGGGCAGCACTTGTGAGCAGTAGTGCCCGGCCTGCCTGCAAAGCGGGAGCCCCGGCCAGTGCTAGTGCCCAGAGCGCGCGAGGGGCCCGGCCGTGAGTGCTGTTGCCCGGCCCCGTGCCCAGCCCGCCACGAGCAGCTCTGCCTGCCCGCGCCCTGCCCAGCCCCCTGCTGAGCCCGCGTGTCCCGTTCCCCGCCCGGGCGGAGACGCCGCAGCAGCACGCCCACCCCACCTCCGCTCGCGCGCGCCGCTTGCACTGCTGCCTGCTAGGAGGGCGCTCGGCTCCCTCCGGATCTGCCATGGCCTCGGCGGCGGCGGCGGCGGCCGGCGGGGCCGGGAGGAGGACGAGCTGCCCGTGTACCTGGCGCGGCCGGGCACCACGGCCCAGGTCCCCCGGCAGAAGTACGGCGGCATGTTCTGCAGCGTGGAGGGCGCCTTCGAGAGCAAGACGCTGGACTTCGGGGCCCTGAGCGTGGGGCAGCGCGGAGCCCGGGCCAGCCGGCAACCGCAGCCGGCGGCGCCCGAGCCCGAGCCCCCGCGGGAGCCTCCCGCCGCCGCCGCCGGGGTGGAGATCCGGAGCGGCTCGGACAAGGAGCGGCTGCAGAACCTCGGCCCCCAGCCGGACAAGGTAAAGGGGGGGGGCACCCCGGAGCCAGCATGGAGGGGCCAGCTTGGGAGATGTGAAATGCTGAGTGTGAGGTGACCTCCCTGGGCTGGGTCCGCCCCTCTCTGCCGTGAAGGTGCCAGCAGCCATCGGGCGTCCGAAAGGCTGGGCATGGGGAGTGCTGCAGGCATCACGCGGCTGGGGCTGAGCTCTCCCTCCTGTCCCACAGCGGTGTCTCTGCCTGGAGCCTCTGACATTGCAATGCTGGGCTGCGAGGGCTGCAGGCATCACGGGGATGCAGGGAAGAGAGGCAGGACTCCATCCTCGTTACAGAAACGCTTACATAAACACCCGAATGACCCTTTGCTAATTGCTAGCTAAAGGCACTTGATGGCTTTCATGCGATCTTAACTAAAGAGTGTGTGTTACATAGCTGCAGTTGTCCTGCCGGAATGAACTGTTGCTTAAGAGTTGCTGCAAAGCGTTAAAACTTTTTACTTTTACTGAAAGACTTACTCCCGTACTTGGCCCAAAATTTTACAGCTTACTTGAGTTACTGCAGGGCTTGGGTTCATTGCTGTAGTTACTATAATATTTTTAAAATAATAAAGAAAAGAAACCATAGTTTACTTTTTAGCACAAGCTAAGCAGATCAGCTCTCCATTTGCTCTTTTCAGAAACTTCTGGCTTTTAAAAGACTGACAGAAGTTAAACACTGTTTTGTTTTGTGTATCTGCTGATGCCTTTATAATTCTTGGAAGTCAGAGGGTTCAGAGTTCAAAAAAGATGTTCAGACTGGGAGCTGAGAAGAGCAGTAGATAAATACTGACCCTCATCAGACATTTGTTCCTCTCCAGGTCTTAATTGCAGAGACCAAATGGATACAGTATAATTATTATGCACCAATATGATGAATAATAATTTGCAATGGAAATCTCTTACTCAGAGGAACTGCAGACAGTGCATACTGTAACTTTAGTCTTTTTCATAGACTCTGTGGTTAACCAAGAGGAGGATCTACAGCATTCTCCTGTGTTTCTTTAAAGAGAGAGAGAAAGAAAAGCCTTTTCCTGTCACTTTGTACCCTAAAAAGCTGGTGTCTAAGAAACAGGATGTCAGCATTTCTTGGAGTTACTGACTTAAAAGGTCCATTGAGTTACCAAGGATGGTAAAGCTGCACATCAGAAGAAAAGCTGCCAACTTTTACCAGGGCTGGTCATGAAAGGAAATCTCTTTCTTTTTCAAAAGGGATTACATTCAAATCTAAGCTTGAGTGTTGTCTAAACCAAAAGAGTTTCATTCTTCTCACTTATACTGGTGTAACTGAGCAGTAATTCCACTCAAACTAGTGATGTAACACTGGTGTAAAAGAGCTGTCAATAAGATTGGCATCAGGCCCAAGGTTTCCAGACTGGGTCTAAACTCAAATATTGCCCTATATAGTATTAAATAGAAGTTCCCCTGGGCTCAGCAACGTAGAGATTTTGTCAGAGTTTGAAAAATGTTCACTTCCTTGGCTTTGATCCTATTTACACCAATGTAAATTGGCAGTAAGATCACTGAACTTCAGCAGTTCAGCTTCACTAACTTCAATGGGTTTACTGATAATTTACACTTGATGCAAGTGTTATCACAATCAGGCTCCTCTTTTGTAAAGTAATTTGATCATGATACATGATTATTATTCCTGTAGGTCAGTGACAACACTTGGGTGAATCTTTTAATAAATTATTATATTAGTCAGAAGTGTTTCCCTTTTTATACTCTGGGCTGGGCCAGTGTGTAAGGATTCTTTGCAACATGGGCAGAAAAAAGTGAAGTGTACTTTTAAAGAAAATGGGAAAAATTAATTTTGCTGCACAATAAATCTTTAAGAATTAAAAGTACAATTGGTATCTGTGAATTTTACATATGCTCAAGTTTGAACATGGAATGCCAGGCTTGATGTATTTAACATACATTTGTGAATCAGAGAACTTAAGGTGACCAAAGTTTGACTGGGAAGTGAAAAGTTCCCCAACAAAATGAAAGGAGGAGCCTAGCCCTCCCCACAGCCCTAGCTGTTGGGGAGGTGCTGGGCCTCCTTTCAGGGCACTGTCCTGCTGATTGACTCAATTGTTCATATAAATCTCTTCCTAGCAAGTATCCAATACATTTGAACCACCTCTTCCTTTTTGCTGGAAAGGAGCATTTATCTCTTCTTCCTTTCCTGCAGAGAGCGCGTTCTGAGATATCTCCACTAATCTATCCCGAGTCCTTTACCCTTTATTTTTTGGTTCCTCTGTCTCTTCCACTGTGTCTACTGCAGCTGCTGCTTATAGCGTTATCAAGGCAAAAATAAAATTAACATTATTCTTGTCAGTTTCACAGTTGCCAATAAGATTCTGAATAGTGACAGTGAAACTGGCCAGTGTATTGTTATTTTCAATCTGCTGCTGCTCTGGGAAACTCTGAGCAGCAGTGGAGATACTGGAGCAGCCTGTCTGCAGACTTTCCTCAATTGTTTTCTTTATTAATATAGAAACAAAGATTCTAAAGAGCCTCACTGTCCCTCAGGGTCTTGTCTAGGTCCTTGTCCCCACAGATTTCCCACCCTCTCCAGCTGGCTCCTGCTCACAGCAGGTTTCTTCTTCTCAGGTGTTCTACCTGGCAGGTACACACAGTCGAGTCCCCTCCCTAAGCCTGGGTCTCTCCTGTCCGCATCTCTACCTAAGGAGTCAGGAAGCCTTGTATACAGTTTCCTGTGGAGCACATGACTGGGAGCCAGCATGCAACCTACAACTACAGCTCTCACTTTTAAAGGGCACCAGGTCGCAACATGGCCCCAGTCCTGTCTTCGGAGCCACAAGTAGTTGCTTGTGTGGAGCTCATTTCAGGATCAGGGCCTAAAATGGTTATTTCTCAGTACAAATTGATTTTTTTCTTATAATGATTTTACATGTAAGAAATCAGACAGAGAGAGGTTAAATGACTTGCTCAAGGCCATATAGGAAATCACCGACAGAATTGGGATTACAGAAGTTCTCAGTTCCTAGGCCTGGACACAAGACACTAGGGCAAATTGCTTCTCCTAATCGGGGCCAGATAAAGAATTTTGGGGCCCTCCGCACTATGGAAATTGGGGCCCCTGAACAGAACTGCAAGCTGTCAGTTTTGTTTTGTTTTATTTTTCCAGGTTGTCGGAGGGGTTGGGGGAGGGGACAGAGATGGGGACCTGTGCAAGTGCACTGCTTTTAATGCTTGTTTCTCGTTTAAGTTTAGTTGTTATGAACAGATTCTTGGAAGCACAATGTCAACAAATTGCTGCTTTTCTTAACAACACACCATGAGAGCAGCTATGTTAAGCATTAGTAATACCACCACTTCAGTAGTGAAATAACTGCATTAGAACTGCATCATGAAATTACATGTTACTGCATATTACCTGTCTGTTACAGTTCTGGCTCCCAGGTAAATGTTTAACAAGAGGAACTCCTCTTCCTTCCCCATCACTTTGTAATAAAGTGTAGTTGAACCACAGGTCCTGAGAAATCTGCCACATTAAATTGCTGTGGTTATACTGTTGCCTACTTCATGAGCAATCCAAGCCAGAGAGGTGTGTTTAAGGCATATTATAAATATGGTGATCACACTCCCTGATACAGGGACATGCCTCCATGGTCGAGCATGCAGAGCCTTCATAGAACATCTGTAGAATATAATGGGATTTGGGGGAGCCCGGATCAGGTCCATGGTTCCCCTCTTGGCTGAGAATTTTCAGATGTACATGCAGCCCGAAGCCTGCTGTTGGCTTTTTGTTTTCGATTGACAATAACTTTGAGCACACATTTTGCCCAACACTGGTCCTTATAAATAATGTCCCTTGAGATCAGAGCCTCCATAGTTTGTTCCAAGTTCAGCCATGCTTTTCAGCTAATAGAATTGTAATAAGTCACTTAATTTACCAAAACAAAGTGAAATAGCATCTCTCTCTAACCCCTATCTTTTCTGACAACGCTCTCTGAAATGATGTCCTGGTGATGCTCGCTGGGATTATTACCGTGTAAACTGGACTCTGCTTTAGCCAAAGGAAATAACAGTAATGCATCATATCCAGCCCTCACATGGTACACTACTTCATTGTTGACTTTCAGTTTTGCCTCTGCAGAGGCAGAGTTGCACTGGGGATGACAGGAAGGAGGGAAGAAGGAATGAAGAGGTGCAATCAGAAGTGACATTCCATTTGTATGGCAGTGTGCTTCCCCCCCTGTTCATGGGTTTTTAGGGGAGACACCTCTTTCTTGTATCTCTTTCTTACCCAACACTCCGGCTCCACTAGTTTCTGTTCCCTGCTGTTAGAAGAAGTAGACAAGAAACATTTGGCCCAATTATATTTATTCCAGGATTCTCATCCCATCCTGCTACACGGTTCTGCAGTGAAGTTGTCATTTCCTTGGCAAGTGGTTGTAATGGCCATAAATGCAGGATAACAACAACTTCACTGCAGCCTCAGGCAGGAAGATCACTGAGGCTGCAAGGGAGAAGGCTCTAACTCAGGGGTAGGCAACCTATGGCACACGTGCCGAAGGCGGCACGCTAGCTGACTTTCAGTGGCACTCACACTGCCCGGGTCCTGGCCACCAGTCCAGGGGGGCTCTGCGTTTTAATTTAATTTTAAATGAAGCTTCTTAAACATTTAAAAAACCTTATTTACTTTACATACAACAATAGTTTAGTTATGTATTATAGACATATAGAAAGAGACCTTCTAAAAACATTAAAATGTATTACCAGCACACGAAACTTTAATTTAGAGTGAATAAATGAAGACTCGGCACACCACTTCTGAAAGGTTGCCGACCCCTGCTCTAACTCTGTAGTAGGGGCTGACAAATACTACCAACGAAGTAAAGTCTTGCTGTAATTATTCCTTTTAGAGAATCCAGTTGTGTGCCAGCACACACGTTTAATATGTGATAAAATCCCAAACTCAACTATAAGATAGAACCTAAGAGAGGAGGTAGCTTGAAAGAAAATGATTTTTTTTCTTTTTCTTTTGTCACAAGTATTTATAAGTTCAGTTTCAAGTGTTTGTATTTCCAGTGTCAATAATTTACAAGAAGAATCACTGAGACCACAGCAGATTTTTACCTGTTGATTTAGCATCATAATCATGACATTTTTGCACTTACATATGGAGCTGGACAAAACTTTTAGACCAAAACTTTTTCTGGTGAAAAATGCAGATTTGCATACACTGAAACATTTTGTGAATTCATGTGAGTTTGGATGACTTGTTCATGTAGAAAAAACAAAGAAAATTCTGCAAAAAGTTGAAATATTTTGTTTCAACATTTTCTAGATGAAATTTTTCTGTTCAAAATGACTTCATTTTGAGATTTCCTTCAATTGGATTTTTTAAAAAATACAGAAACATAAAAAAGCTTGAAACCAAACCAAAACATTGTTTTATTTGACCCCAAACACATTTTTTTCTGACTTTAATTAATTGAAAATTTCCAAAAAATGAATTTTTGGTTTGACCTGAAATGAATTATTGTCCATGATTTTTCATAATTGCCAGTGAACTGAAAAATCTGTTATTTGCATATCTCTACTAATATAGCACCTTTTATTGGGGGATCTCAAAGCACTTTAATACCATTAATTAATTAATTAATTAAATTAAACCCTGGCAACACCCTATACAGTAGTGAGTATTATTTTCTTCATTTTACAGAGGAGGTTGGGTTACAATATTATGAGAAATTGGTAGTCCTTTAGAGAAACCAGTTAGGGTCTTCTCAGCCTGAAGACAGTGAGAGCAGAATCAGGCCCGTTCTCCTGCAGGAAGGTCATAGAAAAGGTTGCCTGTGTGACAGTAAAATCTAGGGCTTTGGAGCTTTACTCCAGCTCCGCTCCAGCTCCAGGCAAAAACCTGCAGCTCCGCAGCTCCAGGCTCTGCTCCAAAGCCCTGGTAAAATCTGTCTTGTTAAATCATAGATTTTGATTGTAAAACAAAAGTTAATTTTCTGATTTTGCTGCATACGACCTGTGTTTGATTGCAGGATTCTCTGAGGCACATTCTAAAGAGAGCTAAAATCTGAAGCACAGTTATCAAAAACCAGTGCTTAAGCTATAGGTGCCAGGGTGCAAGTTCTTTCCAACAGTCCTATGTCCAGGATGAACACAAAGGCTGGTAAATCTCTCTCACTGGGCACTCGGATACCATAATGATGAGCATGATATAAATACTAGGGCTGATAGGAAATTTTTCATCAAAAACGTATTGGTGGAAACTTGGATTTTAACTAAACAAAGTTTTTCTCAAAAAGTGTCTGATTTGCATAGAAAATTTTCTTTTCTCATCAAAAAAGTGAGATGCCCCAAAACCAAAATAGTTCAGCGGAAAACTGAAATATTTTGATTTCGATATGCTGCTGTGACACCTCATGAGAGTTGTAGTTCAGCTCCCTCATGTCACCATTCTCCTTTATGGACTGAGCTCCCTACTTGAACTACTTCTCCCAAGATACAACAGGGCCAGGAACTCCCATGATGCAACCATCTTCACTCACCCAAGCTGGTGGAGACCATGTGCATCATAGGAGATGTAGTCCAATGTGGGAGCCCAGCGCCTAAACTGTAACTCTCACACAGCATCACATCAGTGTTTCTGAGTTGAACTATTTCATTTTCAGACAGTATATGTCAGTTTTTGATTTTTTGCTGAAAAGTCAAGCATCTCCATGGAAAATTATATGAAAACTATTTTTTTCATTTTTGTCAACATTTTCAATGGGAAAAAAGCCAATTTTCTAACTAACTTTAATAAATACCTAGATCGGTCCAGGCAACCTGACACTCAGCAAATATAACTTTATCGTTGGTCCTCTTCATTTCACTAGTCATGGATGCCTCCTTGGAGGACTGGATCTGGCTGCCATAAGTAAGTGTAGGAAGGATTCTTTATTTCTGCTGGTGGTTTTTTTTTTTTAGATGATGTGACCCAAACTGAGCACAATGTTCTGGGTGAGGCCAACCCCTTAATTTGTAGGCATTATATTTTTTGTATTATTCTCTATGCCCATGAGATAGTCTAGCACCCCACTTGCCTTTGTGAGCAGACTTCTTCAAGGACTTGTATTCACAATGACCTGGTGATCTTTTTACTTAGAGCTTATAACTAATGCAGAGCTCAGCTTGACACATTAATTGTAGGCTGAACTACCATAGGGATGTCTGTGCAGACAGGCTTTGATGCAGCTTTAACCCTACCATCAACAAGACAATGTAGAGGATACAGCTGCCATGTTACACCAGCAGTCTTACACTCACTTGGATGGTTTCTTGCACACAGTTCCTCACGTATTCTCACTTTTTCTACAACTCAGATCTTTTCTTTGAGAAGAGAGCTGTTCACAAGACAATCTTATACATAGGACATAGCAACTTTGGGGAGAATAATCCCATAGAGAGAGGCTGAGGACAGAGAAAGAAATGTCCATTTCCAATAACACCAGTTCCAGCTACAGAGTTAAAAGAATAGGAATAGCAAATGAGGTGACATTTATTTTCAAACAAAATTCCAATTGTAATAACATTTGTGTAGGTTATTATAAAGTGCACCAATGTGCACATACATTATATGTGTGACTGCTGCTTAAAGAAAGTTCTCCACATTCTGCCAACAGTAGTTTACACACAGGGGCGGCTCCAGGCATCAGCTCGCCAAGCGCATGCTCGCGGCGGGGCAGCAAAATGCCTAGAGCTGCCCCTGTTTACACACCAGCCTGTGATTGTTCCTTTCTTGGCCTTGAAGTAGGTGTGATCTGAGTAAGTAGTTGGATAGAAGTTATCAGAAACCCAGCTACATCCGGAGGTGGCTTCAGTGAATCAATAGGTCTGCTGTTTCCTCTGAGCCAGTACTGAATCAGTATCCCAGGATGATGTTAGGGGGTGCTGTGCTGCTGCCAAGATGCTTGGTATTGGGTGAGCTGATAAACAAGGACTGACTCCTGACCATTTGTGGTTATCCAAGATCTCGTGGTACATTTCAGTGATGATAATAATGGACGCCTAGCTCTTATGCAGTTCTTTTCATCAGTAGAATTCAAAGCACTTTCCAAAGGAGGTAGAACATAAGAACAGCCATACTGGGTCAGACCAAAGGTCCATCTAGCCCAGTATCCTGTCTTCTGACAGTGGCCAATGCCAAGTGTCCCAGAGGGAATGAACAGAACAGGTAATCATCAAGTGATCTATTCTTTGTTGGTATCATTATCTCCTTTGTACAGATGGGGAAAGTGAGGCTGAGATTAAGTGACTCACCCAAAGACATCAGCAGGGTAGTGGGAGAGCTGTGCCTAGAACTGAGGTCTCCTGAGTCCTAGTCCAGTGCTCTTTCCACTAGGAATTAGTCTTGGTGTCTGATGTTTGGGCTAAAGTCCAACTCAGATTAATGCACTCTTCCCACCTATATTCTCACTTGTAGTCTGAACTGGATAAATCATTATTCAGTTCCTGATCTTAATCATTGTGTTGTGATGACACTGGTATCATTCCACTCCCTAGACAGTTGCATCTCTGAAAGAGCCCATCATCTCCCAATATACTGGTGTACATTACACAGTTTGTAAAGTATCTTGAAGTGCAATCCTTAGAGCTGAAAGATCAGATCCATATAGGAACTTGGTGATTCATGATTCAGAACTTCACAGCAGCAGTAGATAAACTAAAATTCTCCTGCTCCAAAATCGCAGGCCCTAGCCACTTGAGCTAGAAGTGAGTCATGGTTAACTGTATAGGGTTATGACACATAGCTGAGCAATTCTGATTTCATCAAGTAGAGGACAGTGGTGCACATACATTTTGTTATTGAAAAATAACTGCTTGTAGTCAAAAGTATTTGCAAATGCTTGTTAAAGACAGGCTTTGAATTAAAACCCAGAATACTCTGAATACTCCAGAACTTTGTCAGTATTTGAAATCCAAACCCATTTATACATTCTGCCATCTCCCGTACTTATATCTTCCTTGATAAACATATACACATTTCTTGCTGTTCGTACTGATTTCACCAACTATAAAAAACCTGCAATTGACTATGCCCTTGTCCTGCAGTTACAAAGAAAGTGTCTGCAATTGTTGTCTCAGAGATTAGAATCAAGTGCAAACTATGGAGCTGGATTTCAAGCATCACAAAGTTTTGGGTATATGTACCTGAGTGCCTGAATATAAGACTTTGTTTTGGGTCCTGCTGTGATTTTATTGTATTCTCCTGGTTGTCCTAGAAGCAGCACAAGCATGAAGGCTCTTTATTTCTTCCAAAGAAGAGGCAGCTAGAAATACATGTTCTTTCAATTACTTTTCCCCAGAAAAACAATGGTTTTAATTAAGGAGGAGCAGGCAGGGAGGGAGATATTCTGTGGAACTGTAAAAAGTTCCATGAAACCCAAAACATGACAAACAAATTTAACACCCGGGGAGGTGATCACTTTACAGAGGGCAGGAAGGGCATGGGTGCAAAGGGATGGTCTGCAAATGGATGGCTTTCCAGTTGCTAGATGTGTCCCATGTGTCCATTAGGTTAAACATGAAGCAAATGTTTTTGGATGGGCAAATAGTGCTTCTTCACCTATAGCCTGGTCACAGAAATCTGCAAAGCTGCTTCAGGAACCAGCTACCACCCAGTTCAAGATTCCTCGTCTGTGGGATCAGGATGATATCATCTTTCAGAAAAGCAGATGGATCCAAGGTTGGCCTTAGTTTTTGCTAAACATCCACTGAGGCAACAAGTCAATCTCTAAGCAAAACCATTCCACTATTTCAGTTTCATTGTGCCCAGATGGTTGAGAAATGAACTGAAGAGTCCCTTCTTAAGGCTGACTCCCTCCACTGCTGCATTTGGGATTCCCAAGCCCTGGCGTTTTTAATTAGAGATTGGAAAAATCCCACACATCCCATAGTTTCTTACCGAGCCCATTAATCTATGATCTATCACACAACACCGGGGACCATTAGAAACAGCAGGAGGCAAGTGCGGGGAGAGCTGTTGGCAGGAGAGAGCTGGATGGGTTCTGATGTGACAGCTCTCTGTGCCCGCTGTCATTTTGCTTTACTAGAGGAAGATGGGATGTGTTGGGAAGCTGCAGTGCAAATCTCACAATGGAACCTTTCCCATGTACACGGGGCAGTTCCTTAGTCTCATCTCTGGCCTCTCTCTCGCTGGGCTTACTGCTTGCAGTTGAAGTTACTGCACATGCAGTATCATTCAGACAGACACTAGGATTGTCAAACTGCATGGAGCATCAGGGATGGCACTTATAGTGAGCTTTCTGAGCAGCTCTCCTGATGCAACGAGTAGAGGGAACTCTCCTGTTTGTGGATAGCTGATACAGTCTGGCAGTGCTGGGGAGGGCTTAAGTTCCCTCTGCACACTTGGTCTTGCAGGCAGGCAGGCATCTGTCAAGAGCCAGGCCTTGTGACAAGATATAGAGGAGCCCTAGTTAGTGGCTCAGGATCTTCCTTGCCCCATTGACTAACAACACTTCTCTCCTCTTGCAGAGCCAGTCCTATAATGGCTGCCTTTCTATCTATCCCATGTCAGCTCCACTCAGTCTCTCTTTCTGCAAAGCAATGTTTGGAGTGGTATTCTGGCCTGTTTTCTGAGACAGTAAGAGTATGATTCCTTCTCCACAATGTCCATGTTCCTGTACAGCCTCCTTTAAGAACATAAGAACGGCCGTACCGAGTCAGACCAAAGGTCCATCTAGCCCAGTATCTGTGTACCGACAGTGGGCCAATGCCAGGTGCCCCAGAGGGAGTGAAGCTAACTGGCAATAATCAAGTGATCTCTCTCCTGCCATCCATCTCCATCCTCTGATGAACAGAGGCTAGGGTCACCATTCTTTACCCTTCCTGGCTAATAACCATTTATGGACTTAGCCACCATGAATTTATCCAGTTCCATTTTAAACATTGAGGCAATGCAACTCCCACAACTGCAGGGCCTCTGATCAACACTATTCCACTCTCCTCTCTGCACTGATACATGTGCTGCAGCCTGCAGGCAGGGCACTGATTAGATGTGTCACAGAGGCAGACCCAGCCTTGCAGAAGCAGAACTGAGTGTTTCATGGCCCTACACTGAGGATTCACAGATTGAGCATTGATTGGAGGATCACATGCAGCTTAGGTGAGCTGAGAGGAGAGTAAGAGCAAGACAGAATGGAGGAAACCAGCCCTCCATTAACTGTAAAGTCAGCTCCAGTCTGCCTCCAGTGTTGAACACAGAGACACCACCAAGTTGATTGCGTGGGGTGGGGGTTTGGTTTCCTGGAGAACTGGCCTTGGAGTTTGGCTCTTGTGTTTTTCCCATAAATGGAATTTCCCCTTTACTGTTTGGTCTCAATCCCACACCACCAAGAGAATCAGCTCCTTGAATACACCCCAAACCTCTTTGGAACCCACAGAGAGTTTCTGTGGCAGTTGCTATCCCCCCTGCATAATCACATCAGATCTAACAGGCAATGTTGAGATCTCCACTCACATACCCCATTCAGAAATATAACAGAGTTGGAAAGGATTTAATTTAGGGGAAGAGGTGAACACAAAAGGGGCATGGAGTGAGAAAACAGGTTATAATATGTGTTAGCACGTATAATTTCTAGATCTCAACACTGTACAAAGGCACCATTATTGCCCATTTTACAGAAGGCAAAACTGAGGCATGGCTAGCTAAGGAAGTTCCCCAAAATCACAGCAAGTAAGTGGCAGAGTCAGAATGGAACCCAATCTCCTGAGTCCTAGTTCCAGGCACTACCCACTGTACAATGCTGCCATGACATTTTCTTTTAATTGGGACAAACCCAAAACATAAAAAGGGAACGTCCCTAGTATTACCTAGACTAGAATGGGGTGTCCTAGCTCCTGGGAGAAACTCCTGGCCCTTTGCTCCAACTCCACTGCCATGCTAAATTTCCAAGTACCATGGACGTCTGTTGTCTTTCACATAATTTTAGTGTGGTTTGATTTACCTCAGGTGAAGGTCAGGAGAGGTGTGTGCAGAGCTTCAGGAAATCTTACTGGAAAAGTTGGATCATATTGGCTTGAATACGAGCACTGTGACATTGGCTTGGATATGTGCCTCAGTGAGAACTGTCTGAAAAGAATAATGACAACATAGTGATGTATTGAGCTGGGGGAGGTGTTCAGTGGGAAACTGCAGGCATGAGTGCTAGAGGCAGTTTTGTTTTAAACTGTTATTAATGAGCTAGAAGAAAGATAAATAGTACATTAATTACATTTGCAGATGACAGCAAACTGGGATGTGTTATGAACACGAGGGAAAAGAGGACAGTGACACAGAGGGATGTAGAGAGGTGAGAAATATGGTCAAGAAACAGCAAAATGAGATTCAGCTTGGAAAAATGCAAGGACAATGGGGGGAAATAATCCAAAATACAGATGTTGTGTATGTAGAAGACACTAATGCCAAGAAAATCCTGTGGGTGATGGTGGAGGGCAAACTGCTTACAACCTTCCACAGTGATGTGGTATGCAAAAAGTCCAGTGAGATCTTGGGCTTCAAGCCAAGGTGGGAATATAGTTTTCCTTTTGATATGGCACTTTTGGGACTAAACCTACGACATGCATTCAGTTGTGAGTGCTTCATTACCAAAGAGATATTGACAAATTGCAGAGAATTCCAAGAAGAGCAGCAAATGTGATTAAAGGGTTAGATATATTGATCTGAGAAAAGATTAAAAGAATGTAATGGGACAAATGTATCCCTGATGTCACTCCACACGTTTCAGTGGCTTGATAACACACATGAATTCATCTCAGTAGGTGGAGTGGAGCTAATTGAGACATAAAAAGGAATAATTATCAGCATGATGGAAAAGATTTGTTTGGGTGTGGCAGATACAAGAAGATATAACAGAGTAGCAGAGTGAAACAGAGTACATGAAAATGTGGTCTGAGATGGGAGTCTGTTTTTCTCCTTCCATACCCTGTTATAAATCAGGAACAACCCCACTGAAGTCAATGGAGTTCCAATGTGTAAGCGATTGAAGAATCAAGCCCTGAATATGAGGGTTAATAGCTTAACAATGAAGTTGAGCTTTGGAATCATCTCCTAAAGAAAGAGGAGCAAACCTGATTGCCTGGGACAGACTAGTGCAGGTATTGGCAACCTTTGGCACACGGCTCGCCAGGGTAAGCACCCTGGCGGGTTGGGCCGGTTTGTTTACCTGCTGCGTCTGCAGGTTTGGCTGATCGTGGCTCCCACTTGCCGTGGTTCGCTGCTCCAGGCCAATGGGGGTGGAGAGAAGCAGCGCGGGCTGAGGGATGTGCTGGCCGCCACTTCCCACCACCCCCATTGGCCTAGAGCGGCGAACAATGGCCAGTAGGAGCCATGATCAGCCGAACCCGCGGGCGCGGCAGGTAAACAAACCGACCTGGCCTGCCAGGGTGCTTACCCTGGCAAGCCGCGTGCCAAAGGTTGCCGATCCCTGAACTAGACAAAGCACTTGAGAATACAGGTGTTTCCATCAAATCATGCCTGGGGAGATGTCAGTATGTATTTTGAAGTCTGAAGATAAAACATTGTCCAGTCTGCCCTCCATTGCAGTTGGTTTATAAGAGAAGAGATTCTTCAACCAGTGACAAGAGACTCCAGTGCACGTATCACAGGGCTTAAGGGAGACCTTACTGGTGTGAAATATTGAAGGAGACTGGCAAATTTTTCTTTAGAGTCTTATGTTATGCCCGTCAGCATGGCAAAGGGCTGCATATCTGAGCAGTCAATGCACTGATGGATAGTATCAGATGAGAGAACATGAAATTAAACTGTGCTTCATCTGCTTTGTAAAAGGTGATGCCGAATAGCATTGACTTATTCCTTTTTTAATTTTATGGGTGGGTTTGGTGTTTTTGTGGCAAGCTAAAAATGCTGATTAGAGCCAGAAATGCTGCATGGTGGTGCACTGCAAGCTTTGCACCTATAGTTCTGAGTTATGCATCTCACTCCTGACCAGCAACATTGCTCCTATTCTTATCCAGGGCCCACAGAACAACTTTGTTATTGCCACTCAGGCCTGACAACC
The DNA here is from genome assembly GCF_003597395.2 of Chelonoidis abingdonii. Classification (NCBI taxonomy): domain Eukaryota; kingdom Metazoa; phylum Chordata; order Testudines; family Testudinidae; genus Chelonoidis; species Chelonoidis abingdonii. The sequence goes on from NC_133775.1 coordinate 92,600,222, forward strand.
CACCTGCTCTGCTAATTAGGGTGACCAGACAGCAAGTGTGAAAAATCGAGATGAGGGTGGGGGGATAATAGGACCCTATATAAGAAAAAGACCCAAAAATTGGGACTGTCCCTATAAAATCGGGACATCTGGTCACCCTACGCCAATGCACCCCTCTACTGTTCCACCCTGGGCTCCGCTTGAGCAGAAATGTCTGATCATTACAAATTGTATCAAAGCACAAAAGGGTTTTGTGATGCAGACAAACACACAATAGGAATGGTATAAGACCTGGCAAACTCAATTCACTTACGGCCTAGCCAAGATTTTGCAGGTAAGTTTCCAGAAGTGAAAAGTCTAAGGCAGGAATCTATCTAGCCCCTGTACAGAATCAGCCTGACAAGGAAGGCTTAGTTCTTAACAGAATGCCATGTTCCTGCTCTGCAGCCTCAGAAGCACACTGTCTGACTTCTCAACCTGCATGTCCTGAGTGTGCTTTGCTAAGGGTGATGGCCTATTGTGGATCTGGACAGATTTTCTCCGCTGTTACCCCTGCCTAAGAGATGGGAGATGGAGCCTGTTAAACTTTCTCAGCTAGGAGCAGTTACTATGGATGGACGGAGGAAATGGGAGGAAGAAACAAAAACCAAACATCCAGGCTCCCTTCCTGGAGACAGGGCTGAGAGGCTGGAAAATATAACTGGAGAGCTTGGCTCTTAAGGCCAGGCTGGCTTGCTGCTGCGAGTGTCCAGCAGTGACTTTCCTGTCCTTCAGTTGGGAAATAGCCATGATCCTTTTACACAGATAGATTTGCATCCAATAACATGTGTTTCCATTTAGCTGAAGGGGGAAAAAATATGACGCTGAGCAGAAAACTCAGCCTCTCTTTACATTCTCCACTGTGCATGTAATTAAGGGAGAATGGACAGATGCCTCTGCTTTATGAGTTTGGCGTCACCCTTTAGCCCTGTGAGGGAGTTGAGCTATTGTAGTGGAAATCCAGAAGTACCCGTATTAGCCGACTGATACCCCATGTTTAGTTTGTTTAGTCACAGCAGCTGGCAGGACACCAGTCAGAAGTGAACTGAGATCTGTCAGGCCCCTTATTGCACCACTTGCCTTACCAGAACATTAAAGGATTTTGTGACCGGTCCATCTGTTGTGCCTCTAATTCTGATCATGGCTAAAGGCTGCAGAGAGAGATGTAAAAGCTCCAGAATGCACCTGGATGTGCTGAAAGATATCATAGTGGGGGAATGTGGTGGTCAGCTTATGCCCTGGAACATTGGGAACCCAGTACTGCCAATTCTAAGCATTCAAAGAGCACGTGTCAGGCCCTAAAATCATGAGATTGGAATAAAAATAATGAGATCTTAAAAAAATAATAAATGTTGAGTTCTATTTATTTGCCTTCTAGTTTCAGAACTTTTAAGGTTCATGTTTTCCAGTTTTTATTCATAATCTTGAACACTAGAAATGTACTTGTTTGTTTCTTTGTTAAATGAATGCTGAGGAGGGCCTCACGCAGTCACATGACTCCAAGAGTTGGGGCTTTAAGGAAAAATATGATGAGACCCGTATGAAATCACAAAAGTTCACAATACTAGGAATTGCCATCCCAGCTGGGAAAGGCTTTTTCATACTCTGGATTAGCAAAGCTGCACGTACCAATCTTCTCAGGGCAAGAAACACCTAGGAGGTGCCACTTGCTGAGCAGATCAATCATTGAAATGTCTCCTTCCAGCACCATCTCTGACATACAACCCTCCCCCACTCCTCACAAGCGCACTTGCGCGTGCGCACCCACACACAGAGTCCCATTGAACATGTACTGTCCTAGTCCTCCCACACCCACCTTCTGCTGTCCCATTGTACCAGCCCTGCTACATCCATCAACCCAACTCCTGCACTTTCAGCTGTACTCCTGCTCCTCTACCCATGTCTTGCATCTGTGAAATCTTTCTCCTTCCCATCCCCTCAAGATCCTTGTTCTCCACACTTAACTCCTGATCCCCTGTATCACCAGCCCAGCTCCTGCTGCCCTAGCTTCTGCTCCCATGTAACCTCCTCTCAGCTCTTTTTATTACTACTGCCATCCTGGCCCACCTTTGAAGTCTGCCTCTTTTACCCACTCCCCTGAATGGCTGGAGGAAGCAAGCATCTATTGCAGCTCTTGATGGCTGGCTGGAGCCAGTGCAGACTGCAGCCCTAGTTCTGAGCCAGTGCTTGCTTTCTCCCATCAGCTACTTCAGCTTCGTGACTGGTGCTAGGGGTGGTACATACTGATAAGACCCCTGGACCTGACCTGGAATACCGGTCTCAGAAGTAAGGGGATGAAACAGGAAACAACTGCTCCCTCCACATCTGCTGCAGATGGCTCAGATAAAACAAGAGTATCAGGACTGGGGGCGGCTGTGCTCAGCAGTAGAAAACGTAACAGCTTCCTCTAACTAGAGAAGGAAGGCAGGTAGGATTACTGGCCAAAAATATAATGAAACAGCAGGCAAGTGAAGAATCAGCACTGACCTCAGGGACGTCCCCACAGAGCTATCTCAAATTGGAGAGCCTCTGGCAAGGTGCACGTTGGCAGAGTCTGCACCAAACAGGAGGAACCATCAGCCGTGTTGAGTTGGGGCAGAGAACACAGAGAGGGCCTAGGCTGATTTTTGTCACAAACAAAACAAACAAACTCAGTGCTAGTGACATACATGGAAAGGTTGGAAGAGGATGGGGGGGTGAAAAGGGTATGAACAGGCCCAGAAAGAACTGGCAGCAGCACATGCTAATACAGCGGAAGTGTTCGGAGGGCGACAGCCAGAACATGCTAATGGATTGGGCTTAGCATATAGGCCAGTGTTGCCATCTTTCATGGTCTTTGGTACTTTTCATAAAGCCTCAGCTAATGGAGTCATGTGATTACCTGAGAATTTCAACTTAAAGAGTCATTCTCTTGTCCTTGGGTTTTTAGAGAAAAGCTTGAACATAGGACATGAGCATTTCCTAAAGGCTCAGAAACCAGAAGGCAAAGAAGAACACCAAAGGTTTTTATGCCAATGTTATGGTTTTTGAGGCCTGACTCCTAGCATGCTGCATGCTAGTGGGAGGCATGTGGAGGTCCGAGCAGTGCAACAACCCTTCAGAAATGATTCAAAACAGAATGGAGAACTTTAGTGGACGAGAATGAGAAATCTGTGTAAACTATAATCTTCCTCAGAGCGCTGAGCTAGCAGGACCTAGTGAAAAGCCTGGCTGTGAACATAAAACACTAAGGAAGCAATGGATGAACTGAATTTGGCATTAAGTTTGCTAGTCGCATGGCAGAATTTTGGTCCACTGATGATTTAACATGCAAGGAGCTCTAGTTTTTGGATGGTGTTTTTGGTGAATCAAAGCAGTCCACTGGCTAGAAGACTTTACAATCAAATGTTCACAAGTACCTCGCTAATTTGGGGTGCCCACCGCAAAGCACCTATGGGGAGATTTGCAAAGGTACAAATAGCAGTTAGACACCTGATCCCATTGATGGAGACCTGTGGACCAAAAATCTGCCCCCTACGGCCTAATTTACAGTGGCGTGGAGCACGTACAGCTCCAGCTGAAATAAGTGGGAGCTACAGCAGTTCAGCACCTTTGAAAATCAGGTCCTTGAATATCTTGGGTCTAGCACCCAAAATTAATGAGGCATTATGAAAACGTTGGCTCAGAACATATTTACTGCCAAAGTTGTTACATATAACTTGTTGCATTTAAAGAAGACTTGCAAGGAAAAGGATACGGGCTTGTGCCCTGCGTTGTGATAGATGGGGACTTATTTTCCCAGAAGCAATTTTTTATTTTGCCTGGGATTTGTTTTTTTTTATTGAAAAGTCTTGTCTTGTCTGCCTTGGGGTAACTCTAGTGGAGAATTGGTAGGGGAGTGGGGCCACAGTAGAGTGGGGCGAGGAGGATGAAACTGGAATATATTTTTCTGGGGTAGAAAGCAAGCAGGAGTAAGTTGTCGGGAGGGTTTTGCAACACCCTTTTCAGCTGACATTGTATGTTGTGGAGAGGCCAACAAGGTGGCACAAGGCCAATTTTTTGGAAATCCAAAAAAGTAGCACTGGTATCATTGTAATCTGTATCTTACTGTCACTGCTGATTCTGTTCTTATTCCTTACGCTGTGTCTTTTGTAAGCTATTTGCTATGATTATATATTATCCTGCAGCAGCGAGTTCTGTGTGTTAACTATATGTTGTATCATTTTTTTAAGTGTTTCTTGTGATCTATTTTAAAGGAATTATCTTTCAGTTTAGCTAAGGCTACTTGTTTTCTAGTATTATGGGGAAAATCCTTCTCATGTCCAGCATGTCAGATTGGCAGAATTCATTTATTTATTTTTTGATAATTGACACATACTTACAATGTTTATTTAAGTATTTTTTTAGATTTTTATTTATTTAAATTTTCACATTTGCAGAAAATTGAGAGGGGGTGAGAATTATTTAATGACAGTAGATGTTGCAATTCAAAAACTTAAAAGCTTTATAAAACATTAAAACACAAATTGTCAACATCACCTGTCAAAATATACAAAGTAAATGCCCTTAAATCAACAAATCATGGCTATTTTTGCTATTTCTTTGCTAGTCCATTCATAACAAACCTAATTCGTAAGTCTAAGTCATGAGACTTTGACTCCAATAAGTTATCAAGGAGCATGTTTCTTTCTTTGCATATCTGTAAATTTCGACTATCATCGATGGAAATATTTTTTCGTCAGTTTGTGAGTATGGTGACATAATTGATGTTTACTAACATTTACCGATAAAAATCTAATCCTTCCAAGCCTAGGTATAAGTGAGTCCTGTCTCCTCTTTACTATGAAGAGTACTACAGAGGAGAGGAGAACTGAGAGACAGTTGGGGTTTCTGGTGGGGCCTGGGGACTGAGCCTGGGGAAACTGCTAGGTATTGACTAAAATAGAACAAAGGGCATCGGGAGGGAGAATGCTGTTGATGTCTTTACTCATTCACTAGTGCAGTGGTTTCATTGAGGGATCGTGTGATGTCCAATCAAAAGATAAAGTTGCTAAGAGGCATCCTGGGTAGTCTAATTTTAAATGTATAGGGATAGTGTGTATGCTCAAGCCCAGCTATTTAAAATGTAGGGTCTGATCTTGAGGGCCTGTGATCCCACAGCTATTAGTGAGAACTGTGAGTTCAGCTCCTCTCTGATTCAGGTCCAGTCACTACTGAATGGAACATTCCAGAAATAAGCCTTTAGTAAGAGTGAGCCTGGGCTGTCTAATGGCACCACCATGTGGGGGTCATGAGATCAAATCTCATGGCAGGGGGGACAAGGGTTGGCAGCACTGCAGTCAGTATGCTCAACCTCTGGGGGAATGGAGATAGGGGTTCTCTCACTCTTTTCTCTAGTGACACCCACTGGCAGATGCATCAGCGTCTCCAGCTGAATACTGATGGTGCTTTGACATAGAGTAGGGTGGCTATTAAGGGTGTGAGAACTGAGTGATCCTAGAGGGCTCTCAGGAAGGGGAGGGAACAGCAGGTCCCCTCAAACTAAAGGAAATGTCAATATACGATCTTAGTTTTTTCCATTTTTTGCCTGCCACGCTGACTGTGTCCTTCAGCTTCCTGCCCTTCCCTGAATCCCTGTGCTGGCTCTGGAGCCACTTCTGCATCAAATTCAAACTCTTATATGCTGTGCCACCTCTCCAATCTCTCCTCAACACCCTCCTGCAGGAAGGGTGTCTTTGCAGGAGGAACTCAGTGTTCTTCAATGGAATTCACCCCACAGGGCCAACCTGCTGCAGGGAAGCTGGGATTTGAATGCTGCAGCACTAGAAAAAATGAATAATACTAATTAGTAGGATGCATTAGTGATAGTTGTTCTCTTGTACTAGTTTGGGTTGTGCTTGTGTTCCACCTGCATAGCCAAGCCCTTTCCAGTGGGGACTTAGTGCAGGTCCCCACGACTGCAGGTTAATGTCAGCCCCCTGCTGTGATTAGAAGCTGTGTCATGTCTGACATGCTGGCCACCTGCTCTGGGAGAGGAGTGGGAATTCTGCTTCCTCTGAGCGTCTGCACCGTCTCGCCATAAGCTGCTCCCCTGGGAATTTTGATGGATGTCCTCGGCTCAGTTTTAATCTTTAAACTGGATTGCCTTCTCTGTGGCTTGCCAGGCAAACAGCATATAGGAAAAAGAATCGGGGGGAGGGGGGAGGAAAAGGAAGCCAGGGAGCTTGAGGGGGAGGGGGAAAGGCAGGAATCATTAATATACATAGTCACTTATAAAATCAAGGCATATGTTCAGATCTACTGCACTCTCCTTGTTGCAAACTTGTTTTTAAAGGGAGGTGCTGGAGAGAGAAAGCCAGCAGGGGTGAAATTTCTCATCCAGAAGCTACTGAAATTAACAGTATCACTGAACAGTGAGAATGGCTTTCTGGAGCCCTAATGCTGACTTGTGTAAGTTGCTGCACCGGCTGGTGCTAGCTACCACTGCCTGCAAGAGCCGCTGAGGCAACAGAGCCATCCTTCTCACCTTTACCAGGCATTGTTCAACACAGAGCCCCAATTCTGAGAGAGATGATGAGCACTCCCCAACTGCCGGGGAAGTCAACAGGAGACGAGGGCACTTGGCACCTTGTAGGATTGAGCCCTACGTGAATTAAGCCTTTAAGCAGTGTTAGCTCATTCACACACAAGCTTGTTCCATTTGTCACGTTCAGTTTCACCCTCATTTGTCTCTGGTGCAGGGAAAAAATAGTCACAGTCACCATCAGAGGCCTCCCCCAAAAACATCTGTAGCATCTGCGGAAATAAAGTGAAATGGACAGGGGTCGGGCCTCAACAAGCTTGATGGACCAGAGTCCCAAATTTCTCTTGAAGGATCTGTTCACTCACATGTCCCTCTGTCCTCCCTGACAGTGCTGTGGATAAGCCCTTGCTTTTAGCAATTATCAAGTCTGTTATTTACTCCTGGGGGAATTCTGTGCCACTGCACATGCACAGAATTTATGCTCCACACAGATTTCTTTGCTTCCCCGTAGAAAAATGACTTTCTGATGGGGAAGCAAAGGGAAGCCAGAAAAGCGGTCATGCAGCCCTCCCCACCGGTATGTTTTGGGTGCCCAGGGCAGGCGGCAGAGAAGTAAATCACTGTGGGGCAGAGGCAGGACTGGGAAAGACCTGGCTGGTGGCTCCTATCCCATGCTGGACTCAGCTGCTAACCTGGGCTGGGGAGGATGGGACTTCCTCTTCTCCTGGACAGCATCCAGGGCTGGGTCAAACCCACCTCCAGATTTTTCCCCAGCTGCAGGAAGTTCTGTGAACTCCCCGCCCCTGCTTCCTGCACCCATTGCTCCTCAGCTGCAGGGGGAGGGATCCCTGTACAAGGGAACTGTTCCCTCATGCGCCCAACCCCCATGCATCCAGACTTCCTCATACCCAGACCCTCCCACCGAGCCTCACCCACCCACACTTAGAACCCCCCCGATGAACCCCACTCCCTCTGCACCTGAACCACGCCAAGGAGCCACTCGCACCCAGATCCCCATGCCACTGACCCCCAATCAGTTGCACCTGGATCCCCAACCCACTGAGTCCCACTCCCCCAGCATCTGGACCCCCCCACAGAGTCCCCCACACTCAAAATCCCTGCTGAACTGTATCCCCCCCATACCTAGATGTCCCCCACTGAATCCCAACCATCTTCACATGGAGCCCCCTGAAGAGTCCAATTACCATTGCACCCAACCCCCCCACCAACAAACCCCATGCATCCAGATCCCCTCCATACCCGCATCCCCCACTGAGCCTCCCACACCCAGATTGCCCCACACAGAACCCTCCCAACCCACACCTGAATCTACCCACACTAAACCTCTCCACACTTGGATCCTGCCTTGCTGAGCCTGCCTGCCCACACCTGGTGCACCTGGCATGGAGGGGCAGGCCTGGTCCTTGCACTGTGTCATGGTTGGGTGCAGCCTCACTGCTGAGTCTGTGTCCCAGGAGGGGAAGTGAGGGAGGGGGGCTGCACAGTGATCTCTCACCTCTGTGCAGTCAGTGGCCTGTGTTCCCCAATGCCATGCTGGAGGCTCCACATTTCTTTGACAAATAAAATTTGCAGAATTTAAAAATATTGTCTGCAGAATTTTAATTTTTTTTGGTGCTGAATTTTATTTTTTTTTGGCGCAGAATGCCCTCAGGAGTAGTTATTGCAGAGCAATGAATTTGGCAGTCAGGCAAAATCAACTTATATCTCCTGGCCTGAAAAATGCATTAATCCAGTTGGAGTTTAGCAGAGGTAAAGCCCTTGTGCTTTTAAATGGGTGATATTTCCTTTAAAACAGTAAATCCAACGTAAGAGGAGAGGTTGCTGAAAGTATTACATCGGTTGCTCTTTCTCCTTGTTTTCACTACCAAAGCAAATACAAGTGTATTCCAGTCAGGAGAAAACTGTCCACCGAGGAAAACATCGGTCATTTTTTCCCCTTCCTGTCTACACTGCCCCTTCTTTCTTTTGGCAGAGTTCATGTGCATCGAGCATGAATGGCTACTTCTGAAATTCCTCCCCATTCGCATTTGCTCTGGAGTCTGATCTGTAAAGGTTGTGATGCCTGTGCATACTGTATGTTGCCTTTGGGAGATGGCCTGTACTGCGGAGATGGTGTGGAAGCCAGCCTGATCATTAGGCAGTCATGTTATGAAGGCGGGAGACAATTGCCTCACTCCCCCTTTCATACACTTAGTCAGGATCAGGCCCTAAATTTCAAAATGGCAGCAGAGAGATCTGAGGTTAGCTGCTGGCTTCAGTGGTCCCTAAATGATCAAAAACATTGGTGGGAACTGCTAATCATTTAGAGCTGGATTGTCACCTCTGCTTCCACAAGCAGTTCCACAGAAATTCCTGCCCCTGTGGATCTCTGCTGGGGGCTGCAAAAGAAGAGGCCTCACAGTTCTTTTGCATCAACCTTTGTCTCCAAGGTTTATGGATATTGGGGCTCCCGGAGGTGCTGGGAGCAGGGCACCGTCTGTTCCCCAGGGACCACCTCTAGCGACCCCATGGATATCTCAGCAGAGATCCAATTGGGAACAAATGCGTCTTGAACAGCATTTATCCTTGCAGTGCTCTCCTTCTGAGGACTCCACTGCATAGCATTGAGGGGGCTCTGCCAATGGGAGCATGTCTCCTGGCGGAGAGGTGGGAATAATTTTAAAGAATATGCATACAGCAAAAACGGAATGATGGGGAGTATGCTTTTGTCTTTAGAGCAGTTGGCTGAGAGTTAGGTCTGTCTCCTGGGTTGTATTCGTTGCTGTGCCACTGTCTTGCTCTATGTCCGCTTAAGTTCCCTGTGCCTTAGTGTTTGTAAGGATTCAAGGGTGCAGGTCTAGAGCCCGTGGCTGTGGAGGTCCTGGATCTCTGACACTCCCTTGTCACCACCAAGACGTGAACAAAGCAGCATCTCATGTCCTAAATCTGGAAGCTCTGGCCCGACAGGAAGTTCTGTTGGAGCACCCAAGACCTGTAGCACCCACTTCTTAAGCCAGGAAGTGAGATGGGTGGGCTCTCTGAGCAACTGTGCAGGCTTTCTACTGTGGTGACATTGGACCCCACTCTTGCCTGCTTCCTGCAGTCCTGGTCCCACCGAGTTCCTGATTCCTGTTGTGCTTCTGATGTGCTCTTCATTCCTAACTCCCGTCCGGTTCTTGCTCATGCCTGATCCTGGCCTCTCTCCGGTTCCTGCCCTTTCACTTTGCTTCTGACCATCAGCTTCTAATCCTGACTCTGAAAATCTCTGACTCTGGCTCAATCCTTGGCTCTGGCATTTGGTACCTGAACCTGACTCAGATCCTCAGCTTCAATTCCTGGTCCTGACTCTGGCTAAACCCCAGCTGACTCTGGCTCTGTCCCCTGTTTCTGTTCTCTGACCTGGACATTGGCTCTGACCACTAGACCTGACACCTGCTCTGACCACTAGGCAAGACCACCTGTGTCCTTCCTCCTAACAGGCTGGCAAGAAAACAGAAATTCCATTTCACAAAACATTTTGAGGTTTTGCAATGCATCATTTCATTTTGATCTGAAATGACACGGAAACCTTTACAGTTTTTTTGTGAAAAAACACGAAAGAGAGACCCACCCCCAGGGCACTCCTCTAGAATGTTGGAGACCCAGGTTCAGGTCCCTGCTCCTGGGTCTCCTGCATCTCAGAAGAGAGCCTTAATCACCGGGCTATTGGCTAAGCTGGGGTGGAGGTGGGGGTGTCTCTCCCCTGTCCCTGATGTCCAGTAATTTCCTCTGGTCCAGCATGCAAATTTAATCAAAACCAATATGTTTCAGAAAAAAGAAAATCTGTTTCAGTGATTTTTCCAATCTGTACTCATTGTACTTAGCTATCTAATACCTGCAGTTACTGGAATGGGTTGTGACTGACTTCTGAGCATAAAGAACACTAGATCAGAGTTGGCGTTTGTTTAGATTATAAACTCTTTGGGACAGAGGCTGTCTTTTGCTTTGTACTGATTGAGACCTTTGGGCATTGCCATGATATTAACAATAGCAAAGGTTGTTCTCTGAGTGTCTAATGTGAATTAGATTTTTTTAAAAGAAATTTTAAACTATAAAGATATCATAGTATTTATCAAAATCGCTTGAGAGGGACACAGTTGATTTAAAATTACACTTCTGCCTGAATATTTATTACATTGTGCAAGTAAGTGCAAAGATGAAAGAGATGACAGGGAAAAAAACCCTTCGTTCTTTTCATATTGTTTACCTGGTGCACCCTATTACAGCACTTTGTGCCTGTTGTTAGGCTAGGGAGGCTGTTACAGAGATCTCTCTGATCATTTGTCTGCCAATACCTAGAATGCTTTTTGGATACGCTCAGCTACATAGGGAGGAGATGCGCTCAGCAGTGGGTTTTGAAGTGCCTAGACTCTTTAGAACACTGAGTTTAAACCCTGGAGGGCTGGTTGATCTCTTTGTACTCGCTGGTCATGGTTCTCATCGTGTAAATAGGGTTAAGCTAGTTGTTCACTGTCTCTGTTCTCTTAGAATCTGCATACAGAATCTTTATTTGTTTTTACTTGCTCATCCCTTAGGGCAGGGGTTTCAAACTAGGGGTCGGGACCCCTCAGGGGGCTGAGAGGTTATTACGGGGTGGGGAGGTTGCGAGCTGTCAACCTCTACCCCAAACCCCACTTTGCCTCCAGCATTTATAATGGTGTTAAATATATAAAAAAGTGTTTTAAATTTATAAGTGGGGTTGCACTCAGAGGCTTGCTATGTGAAAGGGGTCACCAGTACAAAAGTTTGAGAACCACTGCCCTAGGGTTACCACCTGGCTGGTATTTGACTGGCCTGGCTGGTTTTTTTATGGATTTGCCAGAAAAATAATTTAATTTGCCCATGTTTTATGTGGGTCTAAAGATTTGCATTATCATCACAAGACACTGGGATATCTAACGTTAAAGTTTCTGTGCCTGGCTAAAGATGCTGCAGGTTTCCCGCTTCCACAGTTTAAGCGATAACAGATCAAAACTGATGAAAATACAATACTGTCTGCCCACCAACACTCAAGTGCACGGTGGGTGTGTGTGAGAGTGGGTTTGAGTCACATGAGGGTGAGGAGACCTGCAATGTTATCAATCTTATCTCTATGTGTTATCTGTCTAGATACTAGAAGTGGCCCTTGAAGAGAGTGGGTTGCCGAGCTGCCTTGTGGTTGGAGTTGCAGTGGGCTTGCCTTGTGCTGGGAGTGGGTGCCGGGTTTTTTTGCATTTTGAAGTTGATAACCCTACCATCCCCATGGTGGTTAGGCAAAAAATGAAGTGCAACAAAGTTTTTATAGGTCTGATCCTCTAAGCCTTCGCCATTGCAATCAGTACAGTCAAGAGTTCACCCCACAGAGAGCTTGCCAATATGGAACTGTCTGCAGTAGCCCCCACAAAAAGCCCCACAGCCTTTCCCTGTGCTGATCCAACCAATCACAACAAATATCCCAGTGACTGGCTAGGGCAGGGGGTCTCAAACTTCATTGCAATGTGACCCACTTCTGACAACAAAAATTACTTCACGAGCCCAGATGGGACCGAAGCCTGAGCCTGCCCAAGCCCCACTACCCTGCGGAGGAAGGAGGGCCAAAGCCTGAGCCCCACTGCTCCAGGTAGGGGGCCAAAGCTGAAGCTCAAGGGCTTCAGCCCCAGGCCAGGGACCAGCAACCTGAGTCCTGCTTTGGCCTGGGGGCTTAGGCTTCAGCCTCGGGCCCTAGCAAGTCTAAGCCAGCCCTGGTGACCTCAAAGGGGGTCGGGACCCAGTTTGAGAACTGCTGGGCTAGGCATGATAAGCTGTACAGGTGGAACCCTCCACAGGAAACGCCCTGCCTTGGGCAGCCCTCAGAGCACGGAGCTAGGGACTGTCAGCAAAGGGGAAAAATTTCAGGTCTTATCCAAAGCCTGTTGAAGGTACAGTAGAACCTCAGAGTTTTGAACACGAGAGGTATGAACTGACCAGTGAAGCACACACCTCATTTGGAACTGAAAGTACACAATCAAGCAGCAGCCGAGACCAAAAAAAAAAAAGCAAATACAGGACAGTACTGTGTTAAATGTAAAAGCAGCATTTTTCTTCTGCATAGTAAAGTTTCAAAGCTATATTAAGGTAATGTTCAGTTGTAAGCTTTTGAAAGAACAACCATAATGTTTCATTCAGCGTTATGAATATTTCAGCATTACAAAAAACCTCCATTCTGGAGGTGTTCGTAACTCTGAGGCTCTACTGTAAATGCGAGCCTTTCCATTGGCTTCAGTGGGCTTCGGACCGGGCCCTTAGGGAGTGTCTACACTGGGAGTGAGCCTGGCTCCACAGATTTGTGCTAAGGGGGCTTGCACTAAAAATAACTGTGTAGAATTTGCCGTTCAGGCTGGAGATCTGGAACTGCAATGTCTACACAGCTGTTTGTAGCCAGCTAGCACACAAGCCCCATAGGGTGACTCCACAGAAACAGGCTGCGAGGCTCGCTTTCAGATTCTGTGAAGTCATGCCCTAATGTTCACTTAATAAATATATATTTGGGATGGCGCCTAAAGGACAGGATTAAATGCACAAGGGACAGAGATACTGGGGAGGAGGCTCTAGGCACCAGCGAAAACCAAGCACATGCGTGGGGGGTGGCACAATTTGAGGGGCGGCATTCCGGACCCTTTTTTTTTTTTTTTTTTGCTTCGACAGCGCTCCCGGAGGTCATTTTTTTTTGTTTTGTTTTTTGCTTGGGGCAGCAAAAAGCCTAGAGCTGGCCCTACCCACATCCTATAGATGAACAAAGGGCCAGCTTTAGGCCGATTCACCTGATTCCCTGGAATCAGGCCCTGCACCAGCGCCTTTTTAATTTTTACTCACCCGGCGGTGCTCCAGGTCTTCGGTGGCACTTTGGCAGCAGGCCCTTCACTCGCTCTGGGTCTTCAGCGGCACTCAGGGACCCACCGCCAAAATGCCACCGAAGACCCGGAGCGAGTGAAGGGCCTGCTGCCAAAGTGCCGCCGAAGACCCAGAGTGCCGCCAGGAGAGTACGAATCAGGCCCCGCACTTGCTAAAGCTGTCTCTGGATGCATAGGATTCTTGACAAATTGGGGCAAAACAATTCCTGCTGCATTAATATCAAGGACATATGCCCCCCTCTTCTACATACTTTAATTTAGCATTGCAAATAGGTTAAAATCCTGTGCATGGAGAGTGAAGGACCAGCAGAGAGGGTGCAGCCAGCCATCTGCTAATGGAACACAAGGGATTTTGCTAGGTCTAGGTGAGAGGGAAAGATGCAGCTTCCTCTGCAAAGGGAGGGGTGAGCATAACAGATGAGAATCCAGCCGCTACCGCTGCTCTTTGGTCTGTTTTATGCGTTGCTGTTTAGGGATTAGCGGGCTGGTTCTCTCTCTCTCTCTCTCTCTCTCTCTCTCTCTCTCTCTGCAGCTTCATCCCTGGGGATTTTGTGTGGACCCACCCTTCTGCCCCCGCCCTCCTTTGCAGCTCAGGGCCTCTCGCTGCTCCCCCTGGCGGCCGCCGCGCCTCACCGCAGCAGCTGCGCAAAGTGGGTGAGGCAAATGAAACAAGCAGAGAGAGGGAAAAAAATCAATAGAGGGAGAGACTCAGGGAGGGAGGAGCCGCTTGATCAGCCATTCGTGTCTCACAGGGTCCCAGCTGGCACGGGGAAAAAGGGGTGTGTGTGAGGATTGACTATTGTGTAAAACAAGAGGGGGGGGGGAGACAGAAGGAGAAAGAAAAGCGGGGAGAGAGAGGAAGGGGGGGACACGAAGCATCATTTGTTCCACCTGATCTTGGGCAAAGCACCGGTCTAGACAAACGCCAGCTTGCAAAAGGGGCTCAGGTTGGAGGGTAGGAGCCGGCTCTCTCCCTGCGGCAGGAGATCACCATGTCCTACCAAGGCAAGAAAAACATCCCCAGGATAACAGTGAGTGCCTTACTCCTCTTCACCTTATGCCTCCCCTGTTCCTCCTCTTGTATGTTTTGTATCAGCCCCCCACTGCTTCCCTCCCTGTCCCCGTATTGCTCGAAAGGATCCAGTGCAAAATGTGATCTTTACTTGTTGGGTATTCTTGGGCCAGTAAATCTTGCAGCTTGCAAAGGGTTGGGGAGAGAATTTTAAATCCTGCAATTTTTTTTTATCAGGGACAAGCGATTTTCCTTGGAGTGAAACCCAATTGCGGTGCCCACCACTTCCCGTTGGTTGGAGTAAATGCAGTTGTCATGCATGGCACAAACCGATGGTCGCTTTGCAAACTGTGTTGCAGTCGACTCACCCCTGCGATTAGCAAAAGGGACTGTGCGTTTGTGCCTTGTTGTGCATCTGTGTGCGGTGGATTAACTGACGTTCAGTTTAATGGAACTTGTGTATGTCCCCCTCTTTACCCACCCACCGACTGCATAACAGCAAGAGGCTTTTGCAGTGTTTTCCTTCCTCTTTGGACAGCCGCTGTCTTTTTGGACGAGGGGGGAAAAAAGGAGCTGGGGGGAAATTGACCTTTCAATTCAGAGACTGGGCTGGATTTTTAAGTAAGGAAACAATTTGATTGCTATCTTGTGATTATGTCACTCCTTATCTTGAGCAGAGACAGGCTTTTCCCTCTTGCTCTTTTGCAGTTTCTTTTCATTACTGCATATATGGGTGCATCATGTGCTTTGCTGGTGCAAATGAGGTGAAAATAGAAACTGATTCATCTGCAGAAGCGAAAGTCATGATTTAAAAATAAGGAACATCACCAAACTGATCAAGAATAAAAGCAGCAATTTCCCCCCTCCTTTGCAACTAAACAGATGCACTACAAATCTTTTGTGTTGGGGGAGATGGGGTAGGTGTCAGGCAGGGTGGGAGGAAAAATGCAATGAAATGTAATAATCAGACTCAGTAGCTGCATTCCTCTTGCTGTGGCTTGTAAGTGCCTTTCCAGTGGATAAATATCCCACCCTGATTTATTGTCTATGCAATGAAATGCATTGTGGTAAGGGTACTCTCTTGGTCTCCAGTAGGCCTTGGCTGGGGTTTATTGTTGCTGGCTTAAATGCATGCAAGGAGTGCAGCTGTGCTTTGTCTCCAGTGAATTTAATTAAACCTTTGTGGTATGGGGGGTGTATTGGGGAAATGGGAGGTTACTCCATCTTTGTAAGGCAGACAAAGGAAGCATAAGCAGATGAAAAAAAAGTGTTTGCAGATGCCTGGCCTTTAAATATACTTGTTTAAATGATAATTAATTCTCTAAACTACCTTTTTATTTGTTCATAAATTACATTGATTCAGAACATTTTATTGATCAGAGCCTTTTGTTTTGTTAGCCTACCTGAGAGATCCTTGGATTTAGAACATCTTTATCTATTTTGGCGTTCGTATATAAATTTTAATGACGTCTATGGCATGTGAGCAAGCACATTTTAGTACCTTTGAGCTTCTCAAAGGAGCAAGTCCTTATAGCTGCAAGCTTGTAAATTTCACTGGGAGAAACCCAACAATTTCACTGAGGTTTTATAGTCTCCAAAGCAGTTTCACTGAAGGGTACAGTTATAAACACAGTGACAGACTCTCATCGCACCAAGCCTCTCTATCTTTTTAAATGCCATCTATTATGAAACCTGTCCAGGGCTGCAGGGGATAATGATATGGAGACTTCATATAGAGATGGTTGTCTGTTTGATACTCATAGCAGTATAGACTATGATTCCTGAGTGTTACAGAATAATTTAGATGATTTAATGTATTAAAACACTTTTGGTGTGTGTGTAAATGTCTTTGTATGTAATCTAATTCTTATTGTCTTCAAATGGTTTTAAAAATCAATGCAATTAAGAGGTTTGTATATTAGACAGGCAAGTTCAAAACAACAGAGTGTGTTTTACAGTCACAGTAGCTTTTTTTCATCCAGAGACTGCAAGGTATTATCTAAATGTAAAACATTATCAGCTAAACTACTCGATATACTGCTCCTTTATCTGCTGCATCAGGTGCAGCAGTTTCACTGTCTGAAGCTCTATGCAGTAGCACAGAGTGACCACACCTACTCTCAGAGTGCCTTCATCATGCCACTTCTCAGAAAAGAGAAAGAGGCTTGGACGACATGTTTTCTCTGAAGCCACAGGAAGCCTTCTGCATGGAAGTCCTGTCAACACTTCCAGATCCTAGGCTTTCTATGGGATTTTTCATGTTCTGATCTATCCTGCTACTTCCTCTTTGGGACACAGCCTCTATCTCTGTTGTGGGTTCATTTGTTTCTGGACTACAAGAAAATGGGAGGCTGTGTGCATGTTCTTCCTGTGAAGGTGATCCTGGGCTATACAGCTGGCCACCTCGTTGATATTTTGTTTTCCTCCTAAATTGTGTATAACTCTACTTTCCTCCTGGCAGTGATTCTGGCTGTAAGATGAAAGAGGAGAATTCTATTTGAGAGCTAAAATATTTTCTTTAACATCCAAATGTAAACAAAATCCTGTCTGAAAGACATTAAAAAGAACATGGCACAAAGGGAATTTGTCTTTAATTTAAAACAACTCTTTGCTCTTTTTCTGCAACCTTTTATATGAGGATCTCAAAGTACTTTACATATGCTGGGCCTGCTCCTCCTGAATTCAATAGGAATTTTTGCCACTGAGAACAGGGTCTCACTCATTATTAATCTCACAGTGCCACGTTTTTCCTTCCACTAAACTACTGAAGCTTTAAAGGCTATGGTCAATTGTGATTGCGCCATTTGACTTTCTTTTCCTAGTAACCCTCTTGGCCACTTTTAAAGCTTTGCAGTTACTGCAGTATTTTTGCTCTCCAGGACTCTGCTTTTCCGTCTTCTCTTGAAAGCCAGTCCCAGCCTTTATTTGGGGTGGAAGGGAGTGAGGCACTATCTCTGAAGTTATTGATTTCAGATGTCCTTGTACCAGGGAAAGTTCCTTGAGCTCTAGAGGAAGCAATGAAGGAATGAATGTAGGCACATTTCTTATCTCTGGTTGGGAGTTCCACTCTCAACTGCCTCTGTTCTCAGGGAAAAATGAGCTTGTTCAATCATTCCATTAGCTGATGAGGGCTGCGGCCCACTATAGTCAAGGTCACTGCTGCATATCGTCTTTCAATAACTTTATACGTTCCTTTTTTTTTAAGAGTCCAAATTTGTCTCACCAGGGCACATAGCAGCATCTGTGGGTAAGTGGCCACCAGTGGAGTTACACATCTTATTAGAATAGAATTTGATGCTGTATAACACCATTTGGAAATGAAGTAGCCCAAAGTACCTTCTGTCGTTACAGTTAAGATCACATGAATGCTGTGGCTATGAAGGCAAATGCAGCTCTTGGTCAGTACTCCAAGGTAGCTCACTTGGAGTCTTGGGCGTGAGAAATGTGGTCTGTTGAGAGAGAGAATAATGTGCATAGCACAAGCAGCAGAGAATCCTGTGGCACCTTATAGACTAACAGACGTTTTGGAGCGTGAGCTTTCGTGGGTGAATACCCGAAGTGGGTATTCACCCACGAAAGCTCACGCTCCAAAACGTCTGTTAGTCTATAAGGTGCCACAGGATTCTCTGCTGCTTTTACAGATCCAGACTAACACGGCTACCCCTCTGATACTTGACACCGTGCATAGCACAGTATCTCTCAAGAATGCAGTGGCTTGAGCTGTTCCCTCACTAATCGCTAGCAGCGGGCAGGAGGAAACTTGGTGTAGTGGCTTTTGTCCTGAAGGATGTGTTGGGATTTAGAGGCTATACAGTGCCTTGGAATTAGAAGCACTGGGAAATCAAAGGGATCTAGTTGTGGGGCTCTGTGTACTTCCTCAGCCCTTTGGTTCCTCCCCCATGTTAAACAGCAAAATTGCACCAGAAACTGTCCCTTGAATTGACCATCTTATTATTGTTAGCAACTGTATAATTTTCTAGGAGGCCCAGAGTTTTCCTGGTGAATCTGTTTCCAAGAGCTACTGGTGATAGGCAAGGAATCCAGTGCAATGGAGGACCCAAGCGTTTGAGTGGTAGATGGTCAGTGAAGTGTATGTACAGTATGTATCTGCATGGGCTGGAAGGACTGCACAGAAATGGATTGTTGAGATGATAGAGATGGCTAAAGCATGATGCACATTGAAGGGGGACCATAGGGAGACCCGGAGCAGTTGATTTGGTTGCGCCCAGAGTGTCTGTTGTATAGGATGTGGGGACAAACACACAGCAGCTGGAGAGGTATCAGATAATTCTTGGCTCATCCAGAAATACTACTTACTGTGTCAAAACTGTAAGTGCTGCTGCTTATACAGTGCCATAGAAGTTGAGGGCACTTTAGAGAATAATAAATGATATCCCTGCCATGAGGAGCTTATAGTTCATGTCAGTAACAAATCTTGGACCCCAGGTCAGGAGAAAGTAATCTCAGCCCCTGAATTTCTATGAGCAGAGATGCTTCTGGTCACCTCCTTCCCCCATATTATCTTTAGATATTAGAGAAAGATAATTCACTCCTCTTCCCCTTAGGAAGTAGGTAAGCATTATTATCCCCATTTTGCTGAGTGAGAAACTGAGGCCTAGAGAGGTGAAGTGACTTGCCTGAAATCATGCAGTAAGTATTTAGCAGAATGATGGATAGAATCCAGATGTCATGATTCTCAGTCTTGTGCTTTGAGTGCTGGATCCATCCTCCTCTCCAGATAGCATAGATTGGGGTTCTCAAACTTTTTTGTACTATGGACCAGGTTGTACTAGATAGCTTGTCTTATGGCCAGTCCCATTCCATTTACAACTGCAAGTACCACCTGTCCCCCCATTCATGATTGCGTTAACACCTTTTATGGCAACTACAACAATTGCATATGTGGAAAACCTGTGTTTAGCCTCTTTATTGTGATTTAGCATGTGGAAACAAGAAAAAGGGCCACCACCACGTGACCAGCCAGCTCTTTGCAGACCGCCAGCTGCTATGATTTACCCTACATCACCCATGTCCCATAGAAAATAGCTTGAGAATTATTGAGATAGATAGTATCAGAGGGGTAACCGTGTTAGTCTGGATCTGTAAAAGCAGCAGAGAATCCTGTGGCACCTTATAGACTGACAGAGGTTTTGGAGCATGAGCTTTCGTGGGTGAATACCCACTTCGTCAGATGCATGGTAGATAGGAATTTATCACCCCTACAGTTCCAAATCATGGCACTCACTGGGCTCTTGTATAAGTAGGAGGGGACAAAACTGGGATTCACTGGTATGAGAGGGGGACATCAAACCACTGGTGCAAGACCATCTTAGTTACCATTGTTGCTTTAATGAGAGGAGAATTTAAAGCCACACATCTGCTTCCATGGAATGCTTACCAATGCTTTTGTGTCTTGTAAACAGGGTGAGCGCAGCTATACCTGTCTAAAGGTAACATGCCTTTCTGAAATTGCTTCCTCTGGTCCATACAGCATCATGCTTTGAAGCATTACTTGCATACCCAATATTGGAACGTCAGCTGAGTATGGACATGATAGAATGTAACTTTTAAAAAAATAATGTATTACCTCAGTCAAAAATGCCAATGTCAAGAATGCAGGAAAAGGATAAAGGAATTGAGGAGTGAGATGTTTACTGTCTCACCAAGGATTTTGGCAAAGTTGCATTAGGAGGAAACTTTGAGCCAAGCTTAGATCCAACCAGGGTTGGGTGCATAGTCTGTGCCTGCAAAAGAAATGCACTTGGAACTCATTGTGCAAAGCTTGTTATACGATTAGTTTTCAGAGATTCTGTCACCGACTTTCAGTGGGTTGTATGAGTGTGCAGCAGCTCCCGAAAATTAGGCCACATACTTGTGCCTGCAATCAGGTAGTGAGATGTGCAACAGTCTGTGACAAGAGGGCTGTGCCACTGACAGAATGACCTGCAGAGCCCTTACATCTGAGGATCTAATGGTGCCGTACAAATAGCAAGTCTGTCAACACCTCTCCACAGATCTATCTGTATCCCCCATTTCACAGGGTACTAAACTAAGGTTACAGAGCGGAGAAGTGCATTTTTGTCCCAAGTCTAGCAGAGCCTGAAAGAGAGCCCAGGAATCCAGACTCTTGGTCTCCTCCATGTAACCCCATGACCATACTCTCTCCACAGTTCTCTGCATGTTGCAGATAAATGTCCCTTGGCCAACAATGGTTGGTGCTGCAGCCTGACGCTGGCTGGCATGGAGACTCGGTGGGTGTGGAAAAGCACAAATGAGCTTTGGCAGGGCGAACAGTGTCTTTATTGTAATCCGAGGCTGCTCTGAGTGAACATGCTGCAGAAACCCGGCCATTACTCAGGCCCATTTCCTCAAAAGTGTTTCAGTTTCTCCTCCTCCCCCCTACAAGTCCCCTTACATCTGGACATCTCCTAAACAGATTCCAGAGCCCATAGACGTGAGGTCATTTCTAATGGATAGGAGCTAATGCAGATCTTCCTCTTTCTCATTTATATGGGGAGAGTGTCTGGCTCCAGCGCCCAGAATGAACCCCAGATAAAGCTGTATCCTTTTAATTGAGGCCTCATTCATCCTCTAGCATATAATATACAAATAAAGTCATTAGGGTCATTAGCAATTATTAGCAATGAGCAGCCCTTCACATCTGCAACAAAATGGCCATTTAAATAAAAAAAAAAAAAAGTATCGTTCCCCAGATTATGTCGTCATTTTATCCACTAATTATAATAAAATCCACCCTTAATGGTTTAAGTGTTTTCAGCCCCTTATTTGTGTCTCCTTATATTTTCAAGTCAGTGGAGTGAGGCATGTAGGAATCATTTTTCTTCCACCTGCAACTGCCTTGTCTTCCCCTCTCACTGATTGACTGTCCTTCCCCCTTCTAGAAGGAATGAATCCCAGGGGCCTGCTGGGAAAACAAGTCAGATTAAATTTATAAGGACGTGGTTAAGATAAAAATCACAGATCCAGTCCTGCAATCTGATCTTGGCAGGCTTATCCTTATGTCATTGCAATGAAGTCCTCTTTAAGTGAGTGGGGTTCTGCATAGGTCTACCTGTGTGGATCTAATTTCAGGATTGGGACAAGTGTCTGGGATTTTTTTTTTTTTTTTTTTAAATAATATCCTATCCTGTGTCATTTTCCCAGGTCCTTATTCTTCTGACATTTAGGAGTGAACATTTGGTAGGTTTGGTAGCAAGTGTTAGCAGGATTGACCCTTAGGTTGCAAATCTTGAGTTTTAAAATTCCAGTTCCTTTTCCCCACTTAACCTTATTGTGTTTGTAGGGATTCTTTTGTTACTGTTTAAAAAAGAAATGTTCAAAACTGGAGCCCAGACAGCTCAAGAGAATGATGCTGTCAGATGGTTGTTTTTAGTTCTTATTTTTCATTTACTGTCCTTTGTTTGAAGCGAAGAAGTAAACACTCTGCTCCCTTTCCCTTAACTCACATACTACTTCCGTGAGATGAATGTGTCTAGCAAGCACGTCAGTTCATGTAGCATATTTGTGCTGCAGTGATAAACTACCTGCACAGATTAAGAGAACAAGTAACTCTGCTTCTGCTCCTGTTGAAGTCATTGGAAGCATTGTCAATGGGCTCTGGAGCAGCTAATTGTGTGGTGTTAGTGAACTGCTGCGGGAGTAAGGAGGTGAGGGTGGGGGTGGTATTTTTTCATCTCACGCACAAATGGTGGCCACCAAGCTTTTATTCAGTTTCTTAGTAGTGGACTTGGCATTTATATTTCCCCATCAGATTCTAAATATAGATTAAACTTTGGCCCCAGCGAATCTGGACAGAGTCCCTTTTAGCTGGACAGGATAAACTCTGATACGTTACTTGCCACAAAACTGAGTCTTGTTGCTAACCAGATCTGTTCATTTTAAATGATGTATTCTCCTCTGGAGGGGGACTCATTAGGATGATGCCCCTAATCAGAATGAGAGGTATTTATTTTTATTTTTTATTGTTGGTTTTAAGGGTATGGATGAGAGAAGAGCAACTATACACTTAAGAATATGAAGTTCATGTAATAGATTTGTTATCGGAGCAGGTTATCAACTGCAAGTTCTCTGGAACAGAGACTGTATCTGATGCTGACTCTTCTAAATCATCACCCACATTTATTACAATGCTGTGTAAATGCTGTCATGCATTACAGAGTCACATCTCCACTTAGTTCTTAGCTCTGTGGTAGACCCATTGGCTTATCCCCTTCCCTGGCCTTGTCTCAGTGTTCCTCTTGCCTTTCAGGAGACAGCACTTACAGCCAGATTGTCACAAGAGCTCACCACTCGCAGTTGGAGACACGCTTTTAGAAGAGCCCTCAGCACCTTGGCCGCTGAGCTCTCTGAGAAATCTGGCTCTTAGCGTCACAGCTCTGAGTGCTGCTGGGGGCAGAGCCCTTTTGAGAACCTGGCCCTTAGTGTCTTTGACTGATCCAGTTGTCTGTGTTGGGGTGTCGCATTTCTGTCTGTCCTAAGAGTTCTCCAGTTGCAGTTTCTCTCTTTTCAGTTGTGTCTCACTCGCTTCATTCTCTTATTTTCTCTCTGGTACCCAGCACTGTAGGATGAGTGCATTAGGCACAGTACCACCCAGCCAGATTGTCATTGTCACCATAAAACATTGATGCCTTATTTATTTAGGGTGCCATTGGGCAGGTGGTGTCAAATATGTGTTTATTTTTTGAAAGAATCCATTCTAAAGAGGCTTCAGTCTGCAAGACTTGCTGTATATGAGCTCTGTATGACGAGGTGCTGATAGGCCTGCTCTGTGCTTATAAGGAGTGTGTGCTGTTAATCTGTGTTTGCATTCACTATATGGGGGAGGGAAGGTGACTACCAAAAAGTCTTTAAGTTCAGAACCATTTGATGATTTTTTTTCTCTGGGCTTGGGAACAGCAGTAGCTGCATCCTACAGCCTAGCAATATTGTCTAGCATAGAGGTGGATGGCTGTAAGGAATGTGTGGATAAAGAAGACAGCTAAGGAAATCTGATAAGCTCAAGGAAGAGGAGGGTGAAAAGATAGGCATGTTTTCCGGTAAAGTCAAAGTAAACTCAGCTTGGGCTAGTACATTGTACATATACATGTATATATGGAGCTTGACACTAATGCATTGTCAAAACATTCTGGTTAGACAGGTGAATAAGTAGAGATAAGCATCATTCAAAACCTCTGATCCAAACACCCTTTGAATGTTGGTAAAGTTTGGATCTGGATTCAAAATGTATTACCCTTCGGCCCTGATCTGTAATTTCTCCAGGGTGCAGATGCGAGGCATAGTGATGTTAAGCAGCTTGCCTGAGGCCACACAGAGAGCCAGTGTCAGAGCCTGGATTCAAACTCCAGAGTCCTTGCCTCGCAGTCTGCGTCTCAGACTGCAGCTTGAGCACTACAGACAACGAGAGAGGGAACACTGCAAAACAAAATAAGCTGAATGTATTTAATGACATTGAATATCTAGGAAGACCTAGGAAATCATTGTTTCAGCCTAAACCATTAGAAGCAGGGAAAGCCCTAGATTCTGCCTGTGCCTGTTGAGCAATTCATCGGTGTTTGGCTTATTTTATGTAAAATGCAAAGTCTTTCCAAGTGCTGACACATTCCAAAGCCCAGATACCTTGTCTCTGGGGACTGCAGCTTGGCCACCTTTCAGATTTGGTTGAAGGATTTTTCTTCCTCTTGCTAATGACAGAGAACAGGTGATACCTGGATGCCCTTGAGCTCTTTCTAAGCAGCTGTATGCTTATCTAATCTCCATCTTCTTACCCTGCATTATTACCACGGGTCTTTGTTTTCAGTTTTTATTTTGTTTATAATTTCTGGGAATGTATTGGTGTTTATTACAAAAATAATTAGGTGAAAACTGGTGCCAAAAATTAACTTCAGCATTTTTTTTAATATTGGAGGACAGAAGAAAAAGCAACAAATAGAGAATTGTAAGAGTCTGGAAAGTAAAAGCAGTTTGATGCTGGGCTTTATTTCATGGACTGAATCTTAACAGTACATACACATATGCACCTGCACGTGTGTGCGTATCTGTATCTTCCATGATGTTGCCTTCCTTTAGTAGGCAGTTTCGCACTTACACTTAGACTGATTTATTATTGATATAAACTCGTCTGCTTGATGTAATTAATTGGATTTTCTTAACATAATCAGGATTTTCATGTACTTGAGTGGTCCAAATGTGGGATGAAAGTTGGTAAAAACCAAATAATAGCTGTCGTAAAACCTGGGATTTTTTCAGTAAAAATCAGTAAAAACCAGAAATGAAGGGCCTTAAGTATAACCTTCTGCTCTTCCATAGCCACCTGCCTCTTAATCACCAGAACTGAACATGTATGTGGGGAATAGAAGAGGGAAGAGAGTTCTTCAGAGAACTGCCTGTAGTGGACGGGACCGCTCAATATTTTTTCAAATAGTGACCATGCCACCTTGTGTTTTGCTTCCCTCCTCACTTGCCTGTAATTAGTTTAGCTTGCTTCCACTCACAGTTGAGGTTTCCTTAGGATGACTATGAAAGTTGCATTTGGTTTGCAGGCCAGAGAAGGCTTGTCCATATCATGTTGTGCTTTTTATTTTAACCTATATTAGTGACATTATGCAGCTCCAGGAGGGAGGAGCTACCAGGTATGCTGTGCTGAGCACAGAGTAGCTTCTTGCCCACAGCAGCTGTTGAAATGAGGATTCAGTATCCTTCAGAAAACCCTACCAAAGCTGAACAATGATCAGCATGTGTGCTCAATACACAGGCGTGTGCTCTGCGTGCTCAGCACGCATCTCCGTTCATGGGACTGATCCAAAGCCTGTACAATCCAGCTGAAAGACTCCCATTGACTTCACTGGGGCTCAGGCTCTGTGTGCGCTTGCATCTAAGCCACAGCACTTAGGGTGGGAATTGATCCTGTGGTTCAGACTCCGGCAAAACTCCTTCACTACTTTAATGGGAGTTTTGTCCAAGTAAGCTCTGCAGATTCAGGACTTCAGAGCCTGTGATACTCTTAGCTACAACAAATCTTAGCAGCACCGTGATGTGTATGTATTAAGTGATGGCATCTGGATGCTGATCAATCAGTATTTTTTTTGTCCTGTCTTTTAGGAAATTCAGCTTCAGACAGGATATAAACAGTCACCAGCATTCGTTGCTGATTTGGGTAGGTACATGGGTGTGCTTGTCATGTAGGTAAAGAAGGAATGTTCATACAATCTAGAATAGACCTGGAACAACAGGCCATAACAGATAGTGGAAGGAGAGAAACCATAGGGCTTGTCTACATGAATGACTAGTTCGTGGCAAGCTGGGGTGTGAATCTACCCTGCACCTGCCTGCCATGGTCTAACCCTCCGTGTGTACCCTACTGACACGTGTTTAGAGGTTGTTAGAGCACTTTGAGCTAGTCCTGTTTTCAGAGGACTGGATCAGAGTGCTTAAACAAACTGTTTGTACATATCAGCAAGGTGCCCATGGGCAATTAGTCCGCGACAGGCTAGTATGGGATAGATTCACACCCCAGCTTGCTGAAGGGTTGTCAGCCCTCCAGGATTGTCCTGGAATCTCCAGGAATTAAAGATTAATTTTCTTTAATTAAAGATTGTCATGTGATGAAACCTCCAGAAAGATGTCCAACCAAAATTGGCAACCCTAATTTGTTTGTGTAGACAAGTTGCTAATATATGCAAGGAGGGGAGAACTGTTCTGGAGGGGTCAGGAGGAAGGAGACCAGATTTTTTTTTTTCCAGTTGATTATTTATTTTTGCATGTTTTTGTTGGCAATTAAAATGAGTAATTTTTAAAACTATTTTATTTCTTTAATTATTCGAGCTTCTCTGAACTTCTAGCCAAGCAGTTCTGAGCAGTAGCTGGGGCTTCCCAAACTCCTACATAAGGTGGGAGGTGCCAGGGGTGTGCTGATGTACGCTCTTCCACTGCATTATGTGCATCCCTATGCACCAAGCTGGTGGGGACTGAAGTGTAGGAGGCAGTTTGGGTGGGAATTTCCTTGCCATGCTAGTGTCTGCCAGAGCCTTGGGACCCTAGGGACAGACATTCATTTTTCCTGCTGTTAGTATGAATTCTGAACCCATTAGATCAGGTTTAAGTTCTGCTTTTCCACTGGTTACTATACCCAGTCATTAACTGCTAGGACTGTACAGACTACAATACAAGCAGAACAGCAGCATGGAACTTAGGACTCAGCAGAGATGGGAAATAAACATTTAGTTAATGTATGTTCATAATAACAGTAGTAATCTCCATGTTGGGCTTTCCTGATGCTATTCACCAAAACCAGTGTCAGTTACTAAATATTTAGTAGGTGTATCCACAGATTTCTACGTGTTTGCAGAGGTGAGGGAAACCTTAATATCCTCACTATATAGATGAGGATACTTCACACCAAGTCAGGTTGTGAGGTTCTCACGGTTGCAGAGAGAGTCAGTAACAGTCTGTCTCCTGACTGCAGCCCAGTGCTGTAACCACTGCCTTACCTCCTGCTGCTGTTGAAGAGAGGTCAGTCACATAGTCATTCGATTGCCCTCTCAGTTCTGCTGCATTTCCATCTTTTATTTAGACCCTTTAGACGCTCCCATTGGGCCAGCCCATACAGCTATTTATATAATCTGCGGCCACACCTCACCTCCCAAAATTCTCTCTCTAGCAGGTGAACCTTTTAAAATGCCTAGTTCTGCTGTCTGAAGTTTGTCAACCGTGAAAAGGAGCAGGGGAGGCTGTAGCTCTCTCTGCAAGGCCATTTTGGTGTAGGGGGCTGGTACACTTTCAGTCTGTGTCTGTTTGACCTTGCATGTGGGATGTGAGTTCATGGCCTATTTTAATGCTGCATATTTGGGGTGCAGAGAGGGGTGAGGCTGTTTCAGCTGCTGGTAATTAAGGATTTAGGCAATACAATAATGGAGAGCCTTTGCGTGGTAAAACCTTGGCTAATTTCCAAGCCTTTTCTCTCTGGGACCTAGAGCGAAGGTGCAGTCAGTGTTCAGAGTGTTGTTCATTAAAACCCCTTCCCCACCGTGTTTCTTTGTCTTGTTTGCACGTGATTGAGAATGTACAAACAATCCGCTCTCAGGTGCTTTAGCTGTTGCATGCAGAAGAGACCCCTAGGAGGATATTTCTCTCATTTTACACTAGGTTGCCAATTGCTATCACTATGGTGATCTTTCCAGAGTTCATTAACTTAAGAAGAGTTTGGGGGTGAGGAGATATCTGGGGGACAGTCTGAACTTGCTGTAGAAGGAAGGGCAGTTGAGTGAGAGTTCAGAATGACCGTGGCTGGTGGGAGCAGATGGAATCTTCAGTCAGTATTGGTTGGGGGCTCTGATACTAAAACACTACTTCCCTACCAATGGAAATAGAGGAATATGCTGCTGTTGGTACTGGGTGGAGTTGGGAGTATAATAAGGGAGAGATGGATTTTGAAAAGTGATGGGGCAGTTAAAACATTGCCAGGGTCGGAGATTAGTTTAAAAAAAAAACCTGATGATTGAAGGGGACTGTTTAGATCCCATGTGTCTTCTGAGAAGACTAAATCCTGTACGGCATCCTCAGAAAAAACCTTTAGAAGTTGCCCACGTTGCTTGTCCCTGGAGCTGGACTGGTTAGACTCAACTGTAATTAGTTAAGGTTGGTGGTTGATCCTTATCTCAAATGTCAGAGGTCGGCCAGAGTATTAGCTTTTGAGGTTTGTGGTCTTGAGAGCTACTCGTCCTTCCTGTACGACCCATTAATATTTTGTTTTTTCGAAGGTCTTTCCTTACTACTGTTGTGGACAGACTTCCCCAGAAGAAAGAAACTAATGCCACCAAGCCAAAAGGAACCCTTGTATAATGTCAGGTCACATGAGCTTGTGTTGCCAACACGGACAGCATCCTTTCCGGTGGAGATGGAAGTGGAAATGTAAGCCACAGGCTATACAAGCCGGTGTCCGTGGGCAAAGACTCTTCCATTTGAGCTAAAACAACTGCCAAGTTAGCCCATGCCAAAGGCTCTTGTCTCATATATCTACCGTCTAGATATATTACTAGCCAGACCAGTCTTGTGTCAGTAATCCACAAACAGTAGGAAGATCTTGTGTGCTTTCCATTGACTTGGCTAACTCTCCTGGGAGAATCCCAACTGTTCCAACGAACACAGTAGTTTCAGTCCAACTCTCTCATGTGCTACCATTGGACTTGTTACCACCTTGATTGCACAACTGTCAGCATCCCATGTAAAATTCTGGTGGTTTCATACATTTGTCTTTTTTCCCTTTCTCGAGTAGCATTTAAAATAACTCAAAGTGAATTCAGTGTTTATGTATATCAAAATAACATAGCCATGTTTGAAAAGGGCCTCAAATGTGTTTGCAAAATTTGTGCACACAACCATTTTTGTGCGTAAAAGTCAAAGGAGTATATGTGTAAATACACTTGGGAAAGCCATTTTGGAAGCTGTAAAAGGCCTAATTCAGATCCCTGAAATGACAAGGATTTCCAACTTAAGTTTTGACTCACACTGTTGTTTACCTTGATTTTACTGCTTAAAATGATAGCCACAGTTCTTCCATCAATTATACACTGGAATACAGAGGCACAAAAGCTGTTACTTTGATGCTGTGACATGTTAGATTTTCATTACAGCTTTGGTGTAGTAACAACCTCAGCTTTGCTGTAGCTACAGTCTCATTATGGTATTTAAGAGCGAAAGAGCTGCCATACTGGGTCAGACCAGTGGTCCATCTGGCCCAGTATCCTATCACTGGCAGTGGCCAGTACCAGAGCTTCAGAGCCAGTGCACAGCCCAGGGAAATTTTGGGGAGATTCTCCCCTGTCTTCCCCTCTCTGTTTCTAGCAGTCAGAGGTTTAGGGTTGCCCCGACTATCTTGGCTAATAGCCATTAATGAACCTGTACCCCATGAACTTACCTAGTTCTTGTTGAACCCAATTATACTTTTGGCCATCAGAACATCCCATGGCAATGAGTTCCATTGGTTAATTGTGCATTGTGTGAAAATGTATTTCCTCTTGTTTATATTAAATCTGCTGCCTATTCATTTTGTCGGGTGACCCCTGGTTTCTGTATCATGGGACAGGGAAAATAACCCTTCCATCCCATGGAGAGATGAGGCTCAAGGCAGTCTACACTACAGCCCAGATTGACACTCGGAGATCGATCCACCAATGGTTGATTTAGCAGGTCTAGCGAAGACCTGCCAGATCGACTGCAGATCGCTCTCCAGTCGATCCTGGTACTCTTACCCCCAACGAGAAGAATAAGGTAAGTCAACGGGAGAGTTTCTCCCATCGACCCCCTGTGATTTAGACCCAGCAGTAACTCGACCTAAGGTACGTTGACTCCAGCTACGTTATTCATGTAGCTGGAGATGTGTAGCGTAGGTTGACTTACCACGGTATTGTAGACATAGCCTCAGTTGTGAGTGAATTAATCAAGGTAAATGTGCTGGATGACCTAAGGTCTCCATTGTTTGCACAACTATGTGTTCACATAATCAGACTTTGTGTGTGTGTGTGAATCTACTTTTTTTTATTTTATGACTTCTAAAATAAATTCATTCCCAGAACACATCTGTTCAACTCTGCAATGGTTCACGATGACCTC
Organism: Chelonoidis abingdonii; assembly: GCF_003597395.2. Lineage (NCBI taxonomy): Eukaryota > Metazoa > Chordata > Testudines > Testudinidae > Chelonoidis > Chelonoidis abingdonii. The sequence continues at coordinate 92,630,289 of NC_133775.1, forward strand.
AGAATTAATACCCTGATGGGTCTTTAGTGATTATAACATGGATACTCCTCCACTCTTCTGTAGACACACATGCGATATAGCTTCAGAGAAGTCTTATGCCACTTGTAACAGGAAACAATAGTGTTGATGAATCAATGAATGGATGGGGAATGGAACACATAGCCTTGCCCCTCCAAGGTCACTTTTTAAAATCCAGTTTTAAGTCAATACAGTGACCAAGCATCATTGCCACAGAAGGGCTGCTTGGAGGTTTATATGTAGGATGACCATATTTCCTATGCTGAATACGAAATACCTGGTAAAATTACACTTATTCAAGCGAGTTCAACAGCAATCAATCAGAACTATGCCGTACAAACATTCAAATTAACATCAAGTGTATTGAGCCCTATTAAAAATAAATACTGCGTAGTTGGATTCTTTTTATTTACCTTCTTGTCTTTAAGGCTTATGAGTTCTCACTGGGAGGGTTGGCACCCCCATTCCCCCACACTCCCTGTACACCTCTCTCACACGGAGGATGACTGACCTACCTGACCCTCCCTGCCCACTGCCCTCCATGTCTGGCTGGGCCCCGGGACGGACCTGCCTCTTCCGCATTTTCCTGGGGCAACACATGCAAGAGGGACAGGGACTGATGCAGGGTCACATGCCGCCCTCCCCAGATTGTGGCCAGCAGCAGCCTTTCAACACTGTGTGAGAGGGAAGGGACGGGAACTGCTTTGCGCGGGGGCAGGAGGGCAGCATGTTAGCTGCCGCATAGTGTCAAAAGGCAGCTAACACCTCCAGGCTGCTACTGGCCATAACCCAGCCACCTCCAGCTACAGCACAGGCAGGAAGAGGTTAAGGCCTCAGGATGATTGTGCACCGGGGCCCAGGGAACCTGTCTACAGGGGCTTCAGCGAACCAGGCCAGAGAGGTGGCTCAGTGGGGAGGGTGCCTAGGGGATGGAGCAGCCCCATGCTCCCAGGGATGGGAGGTGAAGCTCTGACCAGGGGCTCGTTGTCTGCACAGCACTGGGAGCAGGCTGCACCCTGCTGCGAGGGGGAGGGAGCAGGGAGAGGACATAAAGAGCCAAAGGATGAGCAGCAGAGGCAACACGTAACTGGCTGCTGCCTGGAGCCTGCCCGCACCCACAAGCCACCGCCGCGCACAGCGAGCACCAGCCAGAAATGGTATGGAGGTGAAGCCTTGCTGGCCAAGAGCTGGTGCATCTTTGTCCTGCCACCAGCCTTGCACACCCACCCCCATTTTCGGCCACTGTACCCTCCCACCCCCATTCACCGCTGGTGAGCGGGCGGCTGGCGAGTAGGGATCTGGCCAGCAGCAGGACTCACCAGTACTGATTGGGGGTGAGAGGGACAGACCGAAAATATGAGACAGTTTGTCCATTTTAAAGAAAAAGCAGGAGGGCTTAAATATGGGACTGTCCCTTTAAAAACAGGACATCTGGTCACCCTACTTATGTGGAATGTGAAATGGGTGTGGTGGACTCTACTCCCATTTCCACTGGACACACATACCCACATCACAAAAACCACCAGCACAGCTGGCACTTCTCGGCAGTCTTGAAGTGTTAACAGAAACCCAGGATTGAATGGGTTACGGAGACTGAGCTACCGCTCTGTCCTCTGCAGAGGCACTATGAGGAGGAGGAGACAGTGCTGTTGCCCATGCTGAATCCCTTATATAGGTACTGTAAATAGTGCAGAACTTTCACATCCACGGCTTGTACCTTGTACCTTTGTCTTGTAACTTTCACTAGCACTGAATTTTATTTGCATATTAGAGGGAAAAACTAGAGATAAGTATAACTTTTTGAAAGGGTGATTTTTTTTCCCTTGTGCAATAGCTTGATTATGCTAGAGAGAGAAACCTTTCATCCTTGAGCTTTGGGGTTTATTTCACAATCTTGATAACTTTCTAATCTTTGTTTAATAATATACAAATATCCCAAGAAATGGTAATGTGTTTCTTATTACTTTATGCGGATTATTGACACAGAGCCTGATCTAAGGCCCAGTGAAATTCAGTGGAAAGACTCCCATTGATTTTGTTGGCATTAGATCAGTCCAGTACTTCAGCACTGCTGCTGAATTTACATTAGATATTGGTATATGGTATGGGCAGTATATGCATATTTATTATTTGCATGCTATGTTTAGGAAGCATTGAATTCTTTCTCGATAATTGAATGTGTGCTTTGTGTAACTTATCTGTTATTTCCTATATGTTAAGGTGAAGTAATGCCAAAGACTCGAAAATTCAGGTTGTATTAAACTATTTGCCACTCTTCTATTTCTGAAAACCTGTTTTATACAGAAATAGCTTAATACAACCTGAATTTTCGAGTCTTTGGCATTACTTCCCAGCACATCGCTAAACAGTCAGAATTTATTACCTAAACTAATTCACACTGCATATGTTGTATAGAAGATAATATATGTGCTGAGCACAGCTGTATTGCAATAAGAAGGCTCCTTGCAGTAACAAGTATATATTTTTCTAACACTTATGACTGCTTTATTTCTCCATCCACAGAGTGATCGTCTTCTTATTAAAGGAGGCAGAATAGTCAATGATGACCAGTCGTTCTGTGCTGACATTTACATGGAGGATGGTCTCATAAAGTATGTACAGGATTCCCATATTATCTTACCTTCTTTGTTAGAGGCAGGAGTCTTTTTTCCTCTTGACTGCAGGAATTGTGGGTCTGTGGGCTATTGTATGCCAGTCCAGGTTGGGTGGAGTCTGTAGTTTGCTTGCCCACCTGGTGAGACACTCAATTCCTCCCCCTTTCTCAGTGGAGCTTGTGTGTGTGTGTGTGTGTGATCCCATGACATGTTCACACAGTAACCCCAGTGAATAAAATTCAGTTAAACCGATACGTTTATGACACAGTATCCGTTGTATGCTGAGATGATATCTAACTGCAGTGGGAACAGGAATTATCTTTTAGCTTTGTCCAGTATCCAGCAGGATTATGTCACAAGAATGACACTTTCCCTAATTATACAAGATCCCATTTGTTAGAGCTAAAGAGGATGGATCTGTGCTTTTGAGAAGCTACATCTTTAAAATTCTCAGAGATTTCAGGCAAAACTGTGAATCTCATCTTTTCATCTGGCTTCTGGGTGTGTTATGGAGCACAATAATGACTCCACTGTTTAAAGGCTGAAATTGTTCTAAAGTGTAAAGTATATGAAATGGGACTAAATCCCAGTTTGGTGGATTGCAAGCCCTAGGATAGTTCATAGCAAGGGAACTTAAACACTTCCAAAAAAACATGCCTTGCCCTGTGATACAAAGAAAATACTCGGCTTTCCCTTGATGGAAATGTATTTTTAAAACCTGCAGTAGGAAAATAATTTTTAAGAGGCATTTTTTCATGTCTGTTTTAAGCCTGAAGGCAAAGGCAGCCTATTAACCACTGGTTTGGTGCCATAAGGAGTCATGGAAAGAAGTAGTGTTTACTGAATATTCAGTACTGGTGTGTGAGAGGTGTTCTAGGCTGGCTGACACTGAAATGCAGGGAGCAGGGATATAGTCCTCTTTTACTTCCCTTCCAGATACACCAAAGAGATTGAAAGTTCCCTGATGAGGCCAGCCAGTCTTTTACCCAGTTTATAGGGGCAGAGTGAGAAGAGGATTGGTGAATATAGGACTTATAGGGGCAGGGGCTGCAGTGTTTGAGTGCAGGAATGGATGTGCGAAGGGTAGTGAGATGCATATGTGGGGCTTATAGAGAAGGGAGTACTAAGGTGTAGATGCACTAGTTTATAGGAGAAAAGACAGAGAGGTGCCCGTGGGGAGGAGGATTTTATACTTTGGGTGCATCTAGGGAGGGGAATGTTATGTGGATATATGATACGGAGTTCCAGGATTGTAGGGATTAGAAGTGAAGGAGCATTTTAGGTTCTAGGTACATATATAGTTGAGGGTTTTTAGATACACAGGGTCTTAGAGGGGACTTTTAGTGAACTGAGATTTTAGTTGCCTTGCCCACAATGCAGTACTGCAGTTAGCAAAGGTGTCCTTCCTCTCCAAGAAAGACAGGGGCTAATGGGAATCACCCTGAGTGGGAAGTCATCTTCCCTAATTTCAGTGAAGCGCGGTGAACACACTGGGCTTGAAAATTACACTTGAGTTCACAAAAGCTGCAGCCAGCGATGTCTGTGAGAGAGGCCTTTGTTTACTTTAGGGACCTTGTGATGTGAGTGGAATGGCAAAACCCTGCAAACCCAGGGCTGGCCCAGCAACTGTATCATTGCTCTTAGGAGTTCTCATTCTTTGTAAGAAGTAAGCCTTAGACTTGAGCCTTAAGGGGTGGGGATGGGGGAGTTAATATATTTACTGGGGGAAGGGCTGGCATTTAGGGATTTTGAAACCATTCACCCCCTCTCATACACTCATACATTAAAGGGTCCTGTTGAATGAACTCTTTGTGTGGTGGTTTCCGCAGAGCTTGTTCACATTGGTTTAGGTTCTTGCTGTCTTCTGTGTTTAGATTGTCTCAAGTCCACTGCTGTCTTGTACTAATAGAGGGTTTTCCCTACTTTTGGTAGGTTATTGGTAGAATACATTGTAGTCAAGTTTCATATGTGTATGGCTCACCATCTTGATTACTATCTCATCAGGCAAATTGGAGACAATCTAATCGTCCCTGGAGGAGTTAAAACCATAGAAGCCAATGGGAAGATGGTGATCCCTGGAGGAATCGATGTCCACACTCACTTGCAGATGCCATACAAGGGGATGACCGCTGTGGATGACTTCTTCCAGGGAACGAAAGCAGCTCTGGCTGGCGGAACCACCATGATCAGTAAGTCCATTGGGCAGTTCCTTTCGTGTTGGCTCCGCAGAGGCTTTAAAAAAGGCCTGCTGCATTCAGCATTCTATCATGGCAAAAGACTAGCTTGTTTACTGTCTTGGCTTCCATAGTTCCTGAGACGGGGTGTGTGTTGGGGTTGGAGTTTGGGGTTTTTTTGGCAGAAGCAGCTTGGGCAAGAGTGACAATGGAAAGGGGGTATTGTTATGCAGAAGGAAGGGGGAGGGATGAATTAGGAGAAGGCAGCTGTTGGGATTTGGGGAGAAATGCGTGGGAGCTATGTGGGCATAGGAGAAAGGAGCTGGGCAACTGGAGGAGACCCTAGCAGGAGCTGTGGGAAAAGGACTGGTGTCAAAGAGGGGTAATGGGGAGCATCAATAGATATGGGAGAGACCCAAGGAAAATAGGAAAGAATGGTTGAATAGAAGGAGAACTGTAGCAGGATCTAGGTCAGAGGTGGGCAAACTACGGTGCGCGGGCCACATGCGGCCCGTGGGACCGTTCTGCCCAGCCCCATAGCTCCTGGCCCAGGAGGCTAGCCGTCGGCCCCTCCCCCGCTGTCCTCCCTCCTCCGCACCCTCAGCTCACTGTGCTGTGGGCGCAGTGCTCTGGGCATTGGGGCTGTGAGCTCCTGGAGTAGTGCAGCTGCAGATCCCAGTCTGACCCGGTGCTCTGTGCTGCGCGGTGCATGGCTGGCTCCAGCCTGGTGGTGCAGCTGTAGTGCCGCCAGCCACCAGTGCTCCAAGCAGCGTGGTAAGGGGGCAGGGGCAGGGTGTTGGGGTGTGGGAGGTGGTGCAGGCTCTGGGAGGGAGTTTGGGTGTGGGAGGAGGTGAAGGGATAGGTCAGGGGGTTGGGGTGCGGGGTGCTGACTTCAGTCAGGCAGCTCTTACCTCGGGCGGCTCGTAGAAGCGACCAGCATGTCCAGCTCTTGGGCTCGGGGCGGTCAGGCAGCTCTGCACGCTGCCCCTACCTGCCGGCACCGCTGCCGCAGCTCTCATTGGCCATGGTTCCTGGCCAAAGGGAGCTGTGGAGTCGGTGCTCACGGCAGGATCAGTGCATAAAGACCACCTGGCCACCTCTGCTCCTAAGAACTAGAGGGATGTATCGGCTGCTTCTGGGTGCTGTGCGGAGCTAGGGAAGGTAGAGAGTCTGCCTTAGCCCTGCTGCGCTGCCCCCATCAACTGGACTTTTAGCAGCCTATTAAAATATCCTGGATTGGTTTCAGTAGCCAATGGGAGATCGATGCTGATCCGAGAGAGTTCTGGCCAATATGGAGGTTGTCACCCAGACAGTCTGGTTTTTGGCTTCTGTGTCTGGGTGCCATTTACTGTTGCCAGGTGCCCATTTTTGACNGGAATGTCAGGGAGCGAGAAGCGGTGGGGCGGTTAGATGGGGGGAGTCAGATAAGGGGTGGGGGCGAGGCCATGCCTGGCTGTTTCGGGAGGCATAGCCTCCCCTAACCGGCCCTCCATACAATTTCTGAAACCCGATGCGGCCTTCAGGCCAAAAAGTTTGCCCACTCTAATCTAGGTGGACTAGGAGATGCCAATAGAAAACTTGCCACCGGTGCAGCTAAGATCAGCAAATTGTCTGCATTCATGCCCATGCAGCCAGAAGTAGTAACCTGCTATATAACAGGGGGAGAAGCACATCTCTTTCTGTCTCTCCACGACAAAATTGTCTCTTGCCATGCAATCCCACCTCTTGGCCTGTCTCACTGACATCTCCAATTAAAAAGAGGTTTAGAATGGAAAATGGAACCGAGCCTGAATGCTAGCATTTGCTACCAGCAGACAGGGTCATCAGAATGTTTGCTAGAGCTTAGCAGTAGTAGTATTTTTAATCTATCAGAATTGATTGGGGAGGTTTGTGAAGGTAAGTTTCCTTAATCAGTGGACAAAATATGCCTTTGGGTATTGAAATGTGAGGCTTATTAGTGCATCGATGCTACCTTGCTCAGAAGAGGCTCACTTGAGTGCCACAGAATCACTTCTGCCCTAGAATACCAGTAAACCACAGCACCTAACATATGGTTCCTCAGACTCTCCTAGAGGATTGATGAGTGTGCAATGCTTTGAAGAATGTGGGGTTAAATTCTGCTGTGTTACAGGTATGCAGCACTAATGACTTCATGAGATTGCATTTGTGTAGCTGAGAGCAGAATTTGGCCCATAATACACATTCTAAATGCTGAGTTTTACTTTTGTTGACCCTCATCCTGATTTCTCTTAAGTGTCACATATTAGCCAGGTTAATGTTTAGGTGCCCTACTGCTGCTGGGTAAGACATCTACAATAAAGCCCCCAACCACGTGAAGCTTCCTGCTTTGAAGTTTTGTTACCATCTTGCAACTGAGCCCAGTGTTTTTGAAAAATCACCATGGTGCATGAATCTTCCGAGTGATCCCTGGTCCAGCTTGGAGCAAACATGGGTAGGGTTATCATTTCAGTCCAACAGTAGGTGAAATAAGCACTTACTCCTGTTTTCGTGCTGTTTTGATTGAGGTTCACTTACATCAGGGAGGTAAATTCATTTGAACCCAGAACTCAGGTGAGGGTCATTTAAATCTGCTGAAACTCAGGAGAGGGTCAGGGGACTGGGGTGGGTCAAAACCTAAGGAGTTGTTCATCCAAATCCACATCATGAGGTTGCACAGCGCCAAGGTCTCTAGGCAACTTAACAAAGAACACCAGCAAACACAATATTCTTCACAATAGGGCAGCATGCCCAGATGAACTCAGGCATAGGGACAGAATGATACCCCAGTATCCCATGCTGTCCAAAGAAATAAACAGCACTAATGAAAAAGGAATCAGAATGTGTGATTCTTGCCCTCAAGGATGCTATAGATATGCTCTGGTTTATAACTTGGGCTTTTCTTGGTTTAAAACTTGGTCACAGCTGCTGTGCTTTGGATAGCTTCTTAGGGTGTAAGAAAAGTCATTGATCCAACTGCTGAAAGTTTGGGTTTTCTTTCTTCTCTCCTTCCCCTGGTGGCCAGTGGAATAATGGTCTTCGTGGCAGCATCTGTTGTGTAAAATGGACTGCCGCAGCAGATTACGTCAGGGGCAATAAAAGGTGCATTAGGACTGCATCTTAGCAGGAGACTAAGTTTTAATGGGGTGGAAATAGGGGTGGGGAAGGAGGAGGGTCCTACTGCTTCCGGCTGATTTCTCAGCAGAAGCCTGTAAAAGCCCTTGGTGCTATGCCAAAGGCTGTTAAGCCAAGGCTCAGTGCATTTCCTGTCTGATAAATGCACTTTGGATGTGTCTGAGAAAATGACGGAGGGGGAAGCTCTGAAGACCTGCTTGCTATTTTCATTTCCCCTTGTGCTGTGTGGGAGCTGGGGAAAGCAGTTTGGACCCATCAGGGTATTTTGGTTTAATCTGATTGGGATGTGGGAGGGCAGTAAGGCACTCAGGCAGCAGAGACCTGAGGCAGGTTAAGAGAAGGACCCAGTAAAGGATGCAGTGAGAAGCCAGCAGTCACTGGGTTGTTGAGCACATGAGGAACAAATGGGATGGTGGCCATGTGGCTGGGGAGGAAGAGCCCTTCTTTCATACCCTCAGTTCTGCTTGCCTCTCTTGTCACATCCAGTTGACCATGTGATCCCTGAGCCAGAGGGCAGCCTGACAGAAGCCTATGAGAAGTGGCGAGAGTGGGCTGATGGGAAGACCTGCTGTGACTACTCCCTGCATGTGGACATCACCCACTGGAACGATAGTGTCAAACAGGAAGTACAGATGCTCATCAAAGAAAAAGGTTTGTGAAGAGATGGGAAGGGCCTCCTTTCCTTTGCCCCTTTATTCCTCAAGTCTCTTTACCCTAATCTCCTTTTTCCAGTGAATGCTCCCATCACCTGCAGCTTGGTGACTCAGTTAGCACATAGGCCCAGATCTGCAAAGTTGTTTAGGTGCCTAATGCTCATGGAAGTCAATGAAAATTAGATGCCCAATATCTTTGAGGATCTGGGCCATTGTGTGTATGGCATAGGAAAGAGCATGAATGTGATTAAATCACTGAGATTCAGGACTCCCGGGTTCTGTCCATGCCTTTGCAACCGATTCACTCTGAGTTTAGGCAGGGCTCTGTTTCTCGGTTTTTCACATCTGTAAAATAGGGAGATAATACTTTGTGTGGGGAGGGAATTTATGAGAGTTATTTCATTTATCTTTATAAAGCACCATGAGATCCTCAGATCATAGTCCATATGTCATTACAACACATCAGAGTCGTTGGGTTTTTTGAATAGGTCTCACAAAGGGCCTGAGAGACTCACGTGCTTTTGAAAATCTCACCCTTAAATGACTTAGGCACAGAATTTCCGCTGAAAGTCCCAACATGAAGGTACAATAGCATAAGCATAGATGCTGTTAATCAGTGGGGAAGTCAGCTGTGCATGCATCCGTCAGTCGGCTGTCTCATGCACATTCTGCACATGTCCTTCCAGACCAGTGGTCTTGTCTGTGGCTTTGAGCACGCTCCCTCCACCATCTTTCTAGACAGTGCTAAAGGGGTTAAAATGAGTGGCAGGTACAGTTTTGGAGAACTGCCTTCTGCTAGCCCCTTGTTTTCTAACATCTCTTGGGATCCTGTGTAGCCGTAGATGGAGAATTAGAATGTCCTGAAAATAAACAAACAAGAAGAAAACCAGAAAACTGTCTGCTTCGCCTCTAGCTACTGCCAAAGGCTCCCATTCCATTAGGTCTGTGTAATTATCACATGCCTTGTGAATGTATAAGGGGGAGAGAGCTGGAATAGAATCATTTCTGTTCTTTTTCCCTCTTCTCCACCTAGGAGTTAACTCCTTCATGGTTTACATGGCCTACAAGGATTTGTACCAGATGTCAAACACAGAGGTAAGAGCTACATTACTGCTTTGTGTGCAATCATTGTTGGGCCCCTTTTATTTCGTTAGAACAGTAGCTAGAAAGAAAGCAGTGTACTGAGTGATCAGAGCAGGGCTAGGATGATCATGATTCAGGTTGCCAAATTTTACAGTGTGGCTTGCAGCCACGTTTGGTTTTAATCTGGAGACATGGCCCTTGGAGTCTATTTCTATCAATCCCGAAATGCAGTGTTTCAGTTTGCTGTCAGCAGCTTACTGGGGTGCATAGTCTTTGCATACTGCACCTCCATTTTAAAGATGTGATGGTGTGGCTGGGAGGACCAGAGACGGGTAGATACAAGTTCTAAAGGTTTGGTGATATCTGTGAGTGGTTCAGTGGATGGCAGAGAGGCATTCTGAAAGGGGTGACATGGCATTTTCACACACCAAGCCTTGTTCTGACTGTGAATGAGGTGCTGACACCAAATTCTTTCTCTCCAACCCTCCATTGTTCTTACCTGAAGGCCTGTCTAGTTTTCGGTCAAAAGATAGAGCGTGGGAATTTTTTAAAGGTCAAACACAGACCAAGTGAACACGGTTGAGTAGTAATAATGTTTCCTCTTTCACTCTGTTTCAGCTGTATGAGATATTTAGCTGCCTGGGAGATCTAGGTGCAATAGCTCAAGTTCATGCTGAAAATGGGGATATCATTGAACAGGTAAATGCTATTTTATCTACACTGCCACTGAAAAGTGTGGTATAGAGAGAGAGAGTTTGATGCTGTACAAAAGTACCTAAGCAGGTTAGGTGCTTAACTCTCATTTGAAAGTCAATCCCACTAGATACCTATCTGAGTCTTTAGGTTCCTAAATACCTTTGTAAATCTGGTTCCTAGAGACCAACCAAGTCAGGGCCCCATTGTGCTAGGGACTGTACAAATATGTACTAAATGACCCAAAAAGATTACTGTCTAGGACAGTGGCTCTCAAACTTTTGTACTGGGGATCCCTTTAACATAGCAAGTCTCTGAATGTGACCCCCCCCTTATAAATTAAAAACACTTTTTTATATATTTAACACCATTATAAATGCTGGAGGCAAAGTAGGGTTTGGGGTGGAGGTTGACAGTTTGCAACCCCCCCATGTAATAACCTCGCAACCTGCTGAGGAGTCCTGACCCCCAGTTTGAGACCCTCTGGTCTAGGATATATATATTACATAAGGGAGACTGCCATGTCAGACACTGCTGAACATTTAGGCTTTCAAATAAATAAATAAATAATCCATCCATCATTGTACGATAAAACTGAAGAACAATGAGAATGTTTCCATGAAAATTCCCCTGGTAATAATTTTCTTAACAAATAGCCATTTCCCTGCAGTGTTGGCAGTCCAGCCTTACAAACTAACTAATCAGTTTTTGTTTTTCAAACTAAATGAAATTAAACAGTGAAAAGTGAGATTTTTGCATTATTCTTTCACTTAATCTGAAGCAATAATTTATAGAATAGATGAGGTTTTTATTTGGTTTTAAATTGGTTTTGTTTTGTTTTTAATTTTGGCCTGTCAGTGCCATTTTATGACAAAATTTTGCAGCATTTCATGCTCGGAATAAAAATTCTTTTTTGGTTAAACATGGGCTGGAATACTTGTTGAAATTAATGGGCAGTATTTTAAAACTAGCTAAAGGAATTGCTTCCTTATGCAATGTAGACTTGCAGTCTGGGGAACTTACCAAGCAAAATGGAATAGTTGGGTTTAAAAAGAGGACTGGATAATTATTTGACTGTTAGAAACTTTTGCAGCTATGTAAAATAATATATTGATAGAGGTGGGATAATGAAATCTTGTGCTGTGGGGCAGGGAGGTGTTCCCCCTGTATAGAATTGCCCAGTTGGCAGGATGCATTATGGAGGATTTATCTTCTCCTGAAGTGATATCTGTTGGCCTCTGTAGGAGGAATGGACTAATGGTTTGATACAGTACAGCAGTTCCTATCTGATTACAGTGTGGTTCTTGATAAGACACCATGGCATCAGCCAATTTATGTGCTTTTGTGGGTTTTTTTTTTTTTACTTTTTATTCTCATGCACTTTGGAAACTGAAGTTATTCTTCTCATGCCTCCAAACGTATCTTCAGATTTAGGCCCAGGAAGCTTAACATGAAGGTTGTAACATGAAGGTTTTTCAAATAGTGTTACCTCTGAAGCTGTGTTATCAGTGGGTACCAGCCTGTCACCCTAGTGGTGAATGATGCAAAATCACCATTCCCCAGCCTCATTTTCAGCAGCACTGGGGCTAATACTGCAGAGAATTTATTCATTTGCTCTGTGTAATTTGATACCCTGGACTGTAGTCTGCCTCCTTTCATTAAAAGAAGTGAGACAGTTTCTCAGAAATGCTTTGGTACCTTTGCTCCTGAGGAAGAAAGCCGGATGGCACTTGGAAGGGAGTTTGCTGGCCATGCTTCCCAGAGTCTGCTGCTTTTAGAATATTATATGGCTTCTTCATTGGAACCAAACATGCCTGGGAAAATGGCTTCTACCTGGCCTCTTCCTATATAGAAGCTGCTTTCCTCTCTATAGACTCCTTTGTGCTAGAGTGTTGGGTGGAGGTTGTGTGATTTTCCCAGACATGCTGTGGCCTGCAATAGAAAAGCAAAGCCCTATCAGTAAAAGATTAATATTTTCCAACTGGATGAGCTTCTCGTGTTTTATATTGACTTCTCTGGGTTGAAGTGGGCTCTGTTATTGTTTAAGAGCAGAAATAAAGGTACACAGTACCCTGTGCATGTCACTCTGATTTAGAAACAAGACTAATTTATCTTCCTTGCTAAACCCAGGAGTCAGTAGAGGACATTTCCGTTCACTGTTAGAGAAATTGATACGCAGTGAATCAGAAATTATCTTAATGGAACAGAACAGTCCATTGAGTCCAGTATGTTCACTCTAACAGGAGCCAATACTGAAAGCTGCCGCAGAAGGAAAAGACCTTCACAATGTACAAGGCCAGTTATGCTATAATATGGTGTGCAAAATACCAGAGCCATAGGGGAAGGGGGAATTTCTGTCCAATACAAAGCAATCAGCTTGTGGAGCTGAATTCATGGGATATGAGGGGATAGGTAATGGGGAAAATACTGTTTTGATCTGAAATGGATGGATTGCACTATTATAGTGCATTGTAGTCGGTGTTGTGGATACAGAGAATAGTACCTTTGTGATTTTGAAGAACCAGGGACAGATTTGCTCAGTTTTACTCTGTAGCACATCCTCAGTTCTTGCTACCTCAGTCCCACCCTAACCACCTAAAGCTGTGTGCAAGGTTTACTGGTGTTGTGCAGCCTTGAAAATTACTTCTGCCTTCCAAGCTAATTGATACAAAATGTCACAAACTGTTGACTGATCCAGAATGGGATTAGATTAGGCTGTAAAAGTGAGGATGCTGGTCAGTGATCCTGTTTCTGTTCCTAGGAGGAAGGTTAGGGGACTTTCCCCAACCCCAGCCCTTCTATTCTGGGTCATGATCTGTTTTCTCTCTACTGTCCTAAGGTCACCTGTGTTTCGTATGAGTTTGATCCACATAAGAGAGTGGAGCAGAGTAAGGGGGATGTACATAGAGCAGAGTAAGGGGGATACACCATGCAGTGGAAACTGAAACAAGGGGATGTGAAATATGGTACTTATTGTTGGTGAAGATTGAGAAATGAAAAGAACATTACTGAGTCATTTTTTTGTCAAGCCTTTGTGTTGTGGCTGAGAAGGTAGGTGTAGGAGGCAAAAATATGTGACAATTATCTATATGGCAATTTACCTCTTCAAATGTTGTATAGATATTAACTGTCACTGCTGGAATCCCACCTTCACTATTCATCTAGATGTGATTTTTTTTTTTTAGAGCCAACAGCGTGCTCAGTGCTCTGTTAGACACAAAAATTAGGACAATCAGTGCCCCAAAGAGCTTAAAAGCTGAAAGACACTTACAGGATAATATTTCAAAATGCAACAGATTTGCACCTTGCAGTAACATTTGCATTCAGAATGCCTGACCCATTCATGACATGGTCAATTTTTGAGGGTGTCTGACAGATTGGAAGCCAGGTAAAGGGTTTGGGGAACCCTCTCCCAAGCTCTGTTTCCCCCGTGTAACATATTGCAAGCCCCTATGGGCTGATGATAACACACTGATAAGGATGTCAGTTAGGATCGATCTTCCACTGAGTTGAACAATTTGTGAATGCCAAGGATCAGGCATACCATTAAATTCACGTACATGCCTGTCCGATTGTACTGTATGTGGTTGCAGTCCCTCATTATAGCAGTAAAGTGTGTTGTCGATTGTGTGGTGGGGAGAAAGCAACCACACATTTTAAAACATTTTCATATAGGGCCAGATTCTGCTCTCATTGACACCTGTGAACTGTGCTGATGTTAATGGAGCTGCACAGGTGTGACAGAGAAGGGAATTTGGCCTACAATGGATTTCTTTTAGTTTTCATGATCTCTTCCTCAGTAGTGCTTGGATGTCTTTGGGAATAACAAAGACAGAGTAAATTAGACACATGCCTTCCCCTGAATTGTATTTGTTATTTTTCACCTGTGCTACAATTATATCAGACCTGTTTATTCTGAATTATCACTTCAAAGGAAGATTCTTACTCTCAGCCTATGTATTTACCTATCTTCCCCATTGTATTCTCTGTGTGTCTTGGTAGTCTTGTGAACCACCTGCAGCAAATCCACAGAGATCTGCTCTGCTATTTGATACTCAGCATTTTGTAAGGCTTTAGATTATGGTGGCATTTGTTTTTTTGACACAACTGTCAGATCAAATTCAGAGTCTCTAAACTTCTCTGTGTCTTTTCATTCTTCTAGGAACAAACCAGGATGCTGGAGATGGGAATAACTGGCCCAGAGGGCCATGTGCTGAGTAGACCAGAGGAGGTAAAAGACAAATGAAAAAAAGATAAACAGTTCACCATCCTTGTTACACTGAGGCTCTTCTCCCATGAGGTTTCTGCCATACTTAAAATATTGGTGTCTAACAGTTCTATTTTATCTATACTGGCAGTTCAACCATGCTCATCATCAGTCCAGGGGAAGGGCCTTTGGTGATAAACCATGTTCAATAATGATTCAGTTTCCTAGCATAGATAGGAGTCCATGGGTCTTCCTGAAATGCAGTCGCCACAGGAAATCAGTGCTGTCAGGCGGCAGTTAGTGCTACTTCTGATGCGTTCACATTTGGTAGGTGATTCCAGTGGTGAAAGAAGCCTGAGTTCAGAGAATCAGTGCACTGAAAATGAGAGTATCTTTACTGACTCTCATATTGTAAAGGAAAATAGTGCAGACTGTACCTCCAGCTTCTCCCTCATCTGATCTCTACTTAAGGTCTAGAATGTGTTAAAATAAGACACACAAAGCCTCTGGTGGTGGGAATGGTGGATTTCCCAATTGTGAATCGCTGTCAAGACATTTAACTGGCTTATGTCTACTCTTTTTATTTGCCCATTAATCTGAGGTCAGTCTAATTTTAGATTATTTTATAAATGTCAGATTGCGGTAGCTGTGTGCTCAGAACTGTTTTTAACTTTCTACAACACATGGAAGCAAGAGAGAGAAAATATAACTGAAATCTGCTGCAGTCACAGAGAGGAAAGAGGAGTAGATGTGAAGATTTGTACTTCAGACTTAGGTTCAGAAATAAAATAAATCTACTTAAATTAATGGTATACCGACGAGGTTTATATAATATGTAGTTTATTCTCTTTGAGATGTGGGACATTAAAATGTCTCCTCCAGAGAAAAAGACCCAACGTTAACTATACCGGAACAGATCCTCAGCTGGTGTAAATTGACATGGTTGCATTGACTTCAGTGGAGCCAGGCTGATGTACACCATCTGGGGATCTGGCCCATTATTTGTTTTCAGAAGGCAAATATTGTGGTTTTCATTGTCCAAGGCTGGTTAAGGGTTATGGAATGTTTTGTTCTTGAAGGGTGATTGGCTGGAAAAATGACTCTAAAAATAGCACTGGAAGCCACAACATTCCATCCAGCTGGCTCCAGAGCTCATTGGTTCAGCAAATACACATTCATACTTTTTTTTTTCTATTTAATTATTATTTACTATTTGTCCTGTGGCAGGGCCTAAGAGCCCGAGCCCTGAATGATGACCCCATTGTGCTAGGCATTATACAAACACAGAACAAATTGCTGCCTCATCAAACTCAATCTGGGACCTGAAAATCAGTTAGGGTTCTTCCTGCCTCCTCCATCCTTGCCAGGCACAAAGATTCCTCAGTGAGAACATAGAGTGAATGGAAGTGGAAGGGCTGCATGATGCAGTAAAGAATCCCCCTGGCTACAAGTAACCCCAGCACGGCTGTACAGGGTGTGCAGCACTAAGGAGTGAAAACTCTCTTTTCAAGTGAGATTTGGATCCCTTCAGGGAGCAGAGATGTTGGATAATGAGCTGCCATTTGTACACCATCACTTGAATTACTATAATTACACTTTAAATGGGAGGGAAAGATTGGCCACTGAATTCTAAATGCTTTCATGTCTCCCAGTTGTTTGGAGGCAGTTCTCTTCTATTGCCTGTGACCTAACTGCCACTATCAGCTGAAAATCATATTGTTGAACACTTCCTATGCTTTCTATTTCCGCCTCCCAAATCCACAAAGTTTGGAAGCTCAGGGTACTTGCTCTCCAGTGTCCACGTGATATGTGTCTCTTAGGTGCCTCCGCTGTTTCAGTGGTACAGAGCCACACGGACAATCTCATCCTTTCTGTCACAGAGCTGTCTGCGTGGGATTACACACTAACCACCAACGTGGTCTCCTCACCGTGAGTCCAGATGGCACGTGTGGCCTGAACTCACTCAGCATAACCTGTCTGGTCCTGAATAGTTGCAGCCATATGGCAGATGTGCTACCTTGGTGGCTCTTAGGAATTGAGTGGGGTGGTTGACGCTATAGAACCCTGCAAAAATCAGGAGGTTTTGGGGAGAATGAGGGATACAGTTAGAACTGAGTAAGTCATTTAAAAAAAAAAAACAGTACCAATGAGTATCTGATGTGCCAGGGGTTTAACTGCATGGCTCCTCTTTACCTAAATGGGAACCATGAAGCTAAATATTCCTCTCCTCGCTGCTTTGAAGGTTTAATTCTCAAGGTCTTTCCTTGCTGTCTTCATCATGGGAACAAATGCACGGAAATACTTTGTGCATCCAGACCCACTGGGGAAGGGTTGAGTATTTGGCTGAGGCTAGCATAACCAAGTGGATGTTCAGAGCACATCCAATCTTCCAGCCAGATGATACAGGAGGAGAAATAGCACCCTTAGTATCATTTTGCAAGATGGAGGGGAAGAGGGAGTAGGTGTTGAAGCTGATTGTATACCTAGAAAATATATACGTAGACCAAGTTATACTTGTTTGCAAGCACAGCTCCTCTGTGACAGGGTTTCAGGTATCTCTGCTCTTAGAGCTCCATTTAGCACCTGCAGACATGTTAACATGCAGAAGTACAACCTCATGACCAGCTAGTAAGCATTTGTTAGGCTGGAAATAAAAATAGACATAAGGGTTCTCGGAACAAATTTCCCTTGCTGTCTGACCCATAATACTCACTTCAAGTGCTCTAGACCCATGGCTTGTGGCTATGGTCTGTGAAGGCATCCTATGGTTCTGGAACCATTGCTCCTAGGAATAATTAACTGGGGGACTCCTTGGAGCTAGAATACTAGGCTGAGGGCAAGTAACATTCAACAAAACTTGTTTGTTGAAAAGTCGACCTATGGATGACAAACCATTAGTGTTATTTCTCCTGTGTCATTGCAGTTTTGAAGGGTCAATCTAGAGTGCGACAAGCTGTGTGTGTGCCATGTTCACCATAATCACTAGTGAGGGGAATGGAGTTGAAATGTAAGGGTGTCATGTCAGTGATCATTTGATACTGCACAGTGAACTGCTCCAAAATGTCATCCCCATGGTTTGCAATATCCAAAGTTAAGAGTATTTTGCAATGGCTGAGGTTGACCCATCTCTGCATAAGGACTTACACACACTTAGGGTACGTCTTCACTACCAGCCATATCGGTGGGTAGCAATCGATTTCTCGGGGATCGATATATCGCGACTCATCTAGACATGATATATCGATCCCCGAATGCGCTCCTATCGACTCCGGAACTCCTCCAACGCGAACGGCGGTAGTGGAGTCGACAGGGGGAGCCGTGGACATTGATCCTGCGCCGTGAGGACGGTAGGTAACTCGATCTAAAATACTTCAGCTACTTCATTCACATAGCTGAAGTTGCGTATCTTAGATCGATCCCCTCCCCTAGTGTAGACCAGCCCTTAGAAGCTTGTATACTGTATAATATTTTCTTCCGCACATTTTTCATTCTGTGCCCCCAAGGACCATTTTAGCACCAAGGTGAAACATTTTTGTTGAATCCAGTAACCATAAGGACAATAGCGTAATGGGTTTGTGTGCATTGCTCAGTTTTCCAGTTGTGGGAGAAATCAGGGTTTGCAGAAATGGATGATTCAGCAAGAAGTGCTGGCTGCAGAAGGCAGCCTCTAGTTCCCCAGGGGAATTTGCATTATATGCCTATTGGTACCCTGCCTTTTTAAGGTTTGGGGTTTCCTTTTTTGTAAATTTTTTTTTAATACTGAAGCCTTAAGCCAAACTGTTGACCAAGATCTTGGAAGGCTCTTTGGAATGAAGTCAGGCTGAACGGGGGATGATGTAATTATTCAGAGAGATCCCTCATGCTGAAGTACTGAAAATTCACCTTGTTACAACAGCAAACAAGATATAAAAGTCAAGGGCTGATAATCTTGGAGGCTGAAGTGGTAGAGTAATAGCACAAACCCCCAGAACCAGAGTAGCAGCACAAACAGACTCGGACAAGGGCAGAACTACCTGAAAAATAACCAGCTGCGAATTGCCCATACAGATAGCCAAGCTTTAATAGTAAAATAAATGCATGGTGAAGCCTGTGGTAGCAGCTCAGCCCTGTGGAGAGGGAACTGAACTGGAAGCCAGGAATCATGATCCTGCTGCTGATTTGCTGTGTGACCTTGAGCAAGTCAGCTAGCCCGTCTCTGCTTCAGTTTCCACTTTTGTAAAATGAGGATAATGATGCTTACTCCCTACAGGAATCTCTTTCAGCTATATGGATAAGAAACACCATAATAAGTGCTAAATATTATTAAAGGCTGAGAAGCTGGTGAATTTGGGTGGTGAGCAGCAAAAGATCTGGATCTAGATTATGCGCAAGCTGGGGTTTACGACTCAAAGCTGGGCATCTGACTCGTAGCACTCAGATCTGTCAAGCTTTTTTTGCAAGACTTCAGTACCAAATGATCTATCTCATTCTGATCTTCTTGTTGTTTATCATTTGCATTGTGGTAGTAGGAGTACGGTTGTGGACCAGGGCCCCATTGTGTTAGGTGTGGTACAAACACAGAACAAAAAAGATGGTCAGTATCCCTAAGATCTTGCACTTTGAGTATGAGATAAAAGACAGAAGGTGGATACAGAGTGACCATAGGCAGTTGTCCCCATTATGTGAAGACCTTGGAATTTCCTGTTGAAACCCAATGGGAGAGGGATGGTCTGATGGTGAGGTTAAGAGGGAGGGCACCCATGACCAGTGAAATGACACAGCATGGTGGGCATCACCACATCGTGGAGTGGTTGGTGACGACTCCTCCTTGTGTGTTATTTGCAACCTTTGTGTCGCTGCTATGTTCCAGCTGGAGGCAGAAGCCGTCTTCCGTGCCATCACCATTGCTAGCCAGACCAACTGCCCTCTGTATGTAACCAAAGTGATGAGCAAGAGTGCTGCTGACATCATCTCACAAGCCAGGAAAAAAGGTCAGTGGCTGCTGTCTGAGATCACCCTCCTTGCCCCCTATGTGTAGCTGGAACACCTTCTGCAGAGGGCCTCTGTGTCTTTCTGTTTGTTGCTAGCAAGGAGACATGTCCCTTGAGCCATGTCACCCAGCCACTGTGAGGTTTTTCATGACTTGTTAAGTAGGGATATCTTGGAGTCCTCATGCCCCTTATGTGAAACTGAGTTTAGCAGGAAACAATTGGGTTAGAAAAAAATTGACTGCATCGCTGCTTACTTACATCCAGCCTGCCCGTGTTCTTGAACCTGGCCCCCACTGTGGTCTCTGTGCACTTAGCTGGCCAGCTGCTTCTGTAGAGTGTGCATATGAGTGAGAGACCAAGTTTGAATCAGAACTTGAAATCCATCATGGGGTTGATCTGTGGCTTGCGTAGTTTTCTGGCTAATATGGGGATAGTTTGATGTGTGGCCCTGTGTCCCAGGCCCATCTGGAGCTGACTCTGGTTGCGTGCCAGCTGCTAGCACATCAGGGATGGAGGGTTTAGTTTAAATACCAGAGTTTCTCTCTGACCATAAAATGCTCTCTCTGCCAAGCAGAGGCATATCGTCCATGTGCAAGTGATTTGCGTTGCTAAAAATATCCCCTGCCTGCCTTTTGATGTGCCAGCGCTTTCAGTGGGTGTCTGTATTGAGGTTTCAGATGTGCCTTTGAGATGTGTGGGGAGCCCCGTCTGGCAGGCTGGATGTTCCTGGCAGATAGAGGTGACTCCCCAAAGCGCATATGGGTGTATACACACATGCATTAGTTACCTCACCGTTCCCTGGTTTTCCCTAGAGATGTTAAATAAAATGTCTGTCAAACCTATTGTCCTTCTGTCCAAGTCCGGCACCCACATCTCACCTTCCTCACCACTGCCTTTGACAGGGATTAGAGAGAGACCCACAGACACACACACTTGAAAATCTTGGCTCGCTTGAGCCAACCCCTCATGCTAGCAGGCAGATCTCCATGTGTCTGATCTGTCTGGGGCCTTTACACAGGTTTAGAGAGGTTATCAGTGTGACGAAACTGAAACTGTGGAGTGCAGAGGTGGCCAGAGCTTTGATGGTGTTTGGTAAATATTTACCTGTCTGAAATGTGAAGAGAGGGAGGAGTGGGAGCGAGAGAACATGAGGCAGATGAAACTGAACAGACCCTGAGAGGTCTGACCCTTCACCCGGTGTATCAAGCTGCACTGTGTATATTTGACTCAGGTTGGAAGTTCGCATTGGGAGATCTGTTCTGGACAGAGCACCCTGCTGCCAGCCAGTGGGATTCCTGACTCCTGTCAGGTATTTCTAGGGTGCCAATCACTCAGGTAGCCGTGTGGCTGTTGTTCTTGGGGCTAGATCTGAAGACAACAGGCACAAAGGGAATGCATCTGGCAAGCTGGATTCGTACACTCGTGCTGTTACTCGCTAAATGGTGCCAGTGTGTTCAATACAAATGAGGGAAAATGCAGCCTCTGCTCCAAAGAGCTGAAAATATGCAGATGAAGTTGGGACTCAATAATCCTCAGTAGCGTGATCTGTGCTGTCTCAGTGGGTGTTCCCAGCATCGCTCACCTCCTGAGTTCTTTCCTTTCCCCTCACTGACCCCACTGGGGTTTCACCCCAGCAACTTGAGACCCCAGGTCCTTGAGTGGCAGGACCGGGATCATGCCTGGAACCTGTGCCACAGGCAAAGACTGGACACTGCTTGTTCTCCCTGCCCTCGTACGTTCCCACTTGGAGTCACATCCAGTCTGATCCACACAAGCCAATATCCTAAATCAAAATAGATAAACCAAGTGATCTGTTCACTGAAGGGCCAATTCCAGAAGCACCGGGGAAATGAGAATGCCCCCATGCTCAGCTAAAACACACACTGAGATCCATCTGTATATCTTCTCTGCAGGGAATGTGGTGTTTGGTGAGCCTATCACAGCCAGTCTTGGCACAGATGGGACACACTATTGGAGCAAGAATTGGGCTAAGGCTGCTGCATTTGTGACCTCTCCACCTTTGAGTCCAGACCCAACAACCCCTGACTACATCAACTCCTTACTGGCCAGGTGGGTGATTTGCAGGGGGAGAAAACCTCTCTTTTCCCCACAAGAATTGCACTGAAGAAATTGCTGGGGCTGTGCCAGTGCAGTTCCATCTCAGGAACCTGAGACTGTTGTGGATCTGGGGTTGTGTAGGGGGACCTTGACTCTGGATGAGTCACTGACTGAGGGGGTTGTGGACTCAGCAGCGAGGCACAGCAGGAAGAGTGGAAGCACTGGACTATTTGTTGGGTTATAAGCTGCAAAAACCCCGCAAAACCAGGGTTGATATTTGAAATGCCCCAAAGTTCTGGAGTATCTGGATCCAGGGGATTAACAATTCTAAGAGTAAAAGAGAGAGGCTTACCTTGCGGGATGCAGAATGTACTACTGGATTCTCCAACTCCTGCCATGTTGAAAATACTGAGCAAATAATAATGATCCGAGTCCCCTTGTTTTTACATGGGCCCTGTTGTAAAGAACACTTTACATGAAGGATGGTGCCAAAATCATCTACTTGGAGGGACTGCTCCTGCTACAACACAGTGTCCACAGACACTGTTCGTTTGCTACCCAGATCTGTCCATCATGTAGGAAGTTAAAGGCTTAACCCTCGTGTTTGTATATTTAACTATATACATGGTGGCTGGTCCTTCCTACCCGATGGAGGATATTTACCATTCAAAGCAATGGTATTGACTCCTGTGTTAACTGAAGGTAACTTGGACTGGATAAGCAGCGCCTGCAGAACAGGAATGAGGTGTGTAGATAGAGTTGAGTGTTGGCACAAAACTGGGTTAACAGAAGACTACAGGCCAGGATTGAGTTGTGGTGCTAACATTGTGTGGAAGGGCATGTCTGGAATAATGGGGTGCTGCCACAGTTCAGGAGCAGAAGTGGCTACGTCGTGCTGCCTGGGCAGCTCCAACACTGGGTTAGCAGGATGTGCCCAAGGTCAGCACTGAGGTGCAGTGGCAGAGCTGCGTTGAGGTCCCAGAAATGAAATAGCTGCAGATTAATATTTAAGGTACATTAGCTGAGTGGGTTGTGGGAAAGTGTGCAGAGCCCATTGCATAGACTTATCAACCCCTTCCTTCACAACAGCACCACATTTACCTGCTGCCGACCAAAAGGAGAAAAGTATGAAGAGCTTTGGGACCCACATGTGTCTGTCCCAAACTGCACTGATTTCCTCCTAGGTGCAGCCCCTTATATTCTTCTGTAGGATTCTTCAACCAGAGATCAAAGGAAGCTTTTCCCCGATCCCAGCTGGTCTCTTTGGCTTGTTTTCTTGTCCTGGTACAAAGCTGATGGCATTTATGAAGCTTGTTTTGTCGTCTGATTAGATTTCTGTCTGGGCAGTAGGTCGGACATATGGCAGAAATTGTGAAGGGGAAATAGAGATTATCAATGGATTAGAATTGAGTTTCCTAGGCCCAAACCAAGGGCACAAGGCTCAGCGTATTTGTGTCTCTGCTTTTCAGATTCACGCCCAGTCCATCTGGAAACCCAGCAATCCCTGTACTTTTTCTCCTTACCATTAGACGTAGCTTTGAGGATTGTTTCCTCCCACCTCCTCCCCCACCCCACCAGGATGACTTCATAATTATCCTGCATCCTCTCTGCTCCCTGAATACCCGGCAGCCAGGAAGTTTCCAGAGAACTAAATGCAGTTGCTGGTTCGGTCACTAGATCTGCTTGCTGCTGCCCTCTGGTGTCTTTACACACGAATATACCAGACTAGAGCACGCAGCTCAGTCCCTGCAAGCTCTTCAGGGGTGCTGTTTAAACAGGCTTAGGGACATAGAATCTAATAATAATGAAGCTTCTCTGAACAGCTGAGATGAAATGGGCTTGAAGCAAGCCCCCTGGCTTGGTTACTTTTGCTGGAGATGTCACGTGTGCAGTGATATGGCACATTTACAAGAGTGGAGGTGATCTTGGCATGTCCAAGAGGGGGCACTTTTGTGCCTGCTGCCCCAGACTCCAGAGACAAGGGGGTAGGGCCTAGGATGAGGCTGTTTATGGCAGCCAGACAGACTTGGCTCTTCCAGTGAGGTCTGTGCCCCAGTAGGGTGCTGATGATCCACTAAGGGGGTGAGCATCTTTCAGAGGTGCCTCTTTCAGATGTGCCATAAAACTAAGCTCCTGGCCACTTGTGGATATTAAAGGTCCCATGGCACTTTCCCCATGGGATGGGCTACTAACCTCAGTGTCCTGCCTACATTTCAGTTTAATTGCAATGTCTGAGCTCAGTTTTCCATCCTGTCGGTTACAAGCCACCCAGTGTGGCTTCGGCCCTCTGCAGCGGGTGTGCTCAGGCCAAAAGACTCTGCAGTGCCCCAGAGGCTGGTCCGTTGAGTGGCTTCGGTTGTGGCTACATAGGAAGATGCAAGGATATCCCCAAAGTAGAAGGGACATGGGAACAGGAGTTGGGGAAAGGAAACAGACAAAATCAGGGGCTGCTCATGCATAGAGGTCACCCCTGATCCTTCTCTCCATTTAAACTGGAGCAGATTGTGCCTGAGGCCAACAAATGTCTTACATTAACCCTTTTGTCCCCACCCAACCAGTGGCGACCTGCAGGTTTCGGGGAGTGCTCACTGCACATTCAGCACCGCACAGAAGGCGATTGGGAAGGACAACTTCACAGGAATCCCAGAAGGGACCAATGGCATCGAGGAGCGGATGTCCGTCATCTGGGACAAGGCAGTGGTAAGAAAAGGATTGGGGTCAGGGGAGGGTAACTCATCCAGGCTCCCCAGAGGAGGGGACATGGTCCTGCATGTGGTGACATCTTTCTCAATGGCAGGTTTACATAAGCCAAGCAGGCAGGAATGAGAGAGGGAATTGTGGGGGAAGTGGAGCACATTCAGGGTGAGAAGCCAGGGCCTGTGAAGCATGCGGCACTGCTGAGAGGTGGTGTGACCTAATGGATAGAGCACTGGACTAGGATCAAGGAGAGGGTTCTAGTCCTGTCTTGGTCAGTAGCCTTCTGGCTGACTTTGGTCAAGGCACTGCACCTCAGTTTTCCCCATCTGTAAAATGGAGATAATGCTACTGACCACCTTTATAAAGGGCTTTGAGAGTGTCTGATAAAAAGCTCTGTATAAGAGCTGAGTATTACTGTTATCTGTGCAAAGGAAACATACCCAAGGCTTGCTAGACTTCAGGTTTCACCTACCTCGTTTGTTCCCCTTATATCAGTTTTCAAAAGCCAGGTAATTTTTAACACAGGGATTTTCCTTTCTAAACAAATTCCAATGGGTGGGTTTTCCCCTGCGGATTCAGTGGCTGACCATTAGTAAATCCTACTAGCTTTAAAGGGGAGTGGGCATTTTAGTCTGGGCTTGTTACATTTCTGTTCTCACAGCTCTCACAAGGGGCATACTGTTTCCCTGGGAACCATCCTCTCCCTCCCCATGAGATCCTACTGAGCTGTGGAGCTATGAATGCAACTAGGGTGAAGACCCACCCGTTTTATATCTGAACAGGCCACGGGGAAGATGGACGAAAACCAGTTTGTGGCAGTGACGAGCACCAATGCTGCCAAGATCTTTAACATGTATCCACGGAAAGGGAGAATAGCGGTGGGGTCGGACAGCGACCTGGTCATATGGGATCCTGATGCAGTGAAGATTGTCTCAGCTAAAAGCCACCAGTCGGTAAGTCAGCTGCTGGCCTGGGGAGTGTTGGGAGGTGGTTGGCGTAACTGGCAGGCATGATGGGTTAGCTGCTCTGTACTGCCAAATAGGAGACTTGGATGTAAAAAAGTAACTCAGTCCTGGATTGCAATTAGACCACTCAGGTCCTGGCTCTAGGAGATGGACTGTGCTTGTCCTGAATGCTGAGTGGCACCACCTCTTGCTCTTTTAGTTCTGAGCCTGAATACAGTATCGAACGCCCCTCTGTCCTGACCTGCAATTCCCCTAGTTACTATTCCAGGCCCACATGGCTCTACTGGTGCACCTCTATGCTCACCTGAATAAAAGGGGAAGGTGCCAGTTCTGAGCTCTAGTCCTTAGCCACAGTCCTTATTCGCACCCCCTTCCATTCCAGTCTTTGGCTGTACACAGTGTGGGTGTTGGTTAGTAACAGAGTCTGGACATCATCTCAGTTGGCCAGGCTCTGGTTCAGAATGCCTGGGATCACAGGGATGAAATACTGGGATACGGGGGGGCAGAGCAAAAAAAAAAAAAAAAAGCAGTTTCATGGGGGTGCGCTCCTGGATCACACACAGTGCCCCGGCTGCATGCGCTGCCCTCCCCATGGAGCCTTCCGGCCCACCCCGAGCACGTGGCACGTCCCGCCACCGGCAGGGAGCCTGCCCCGCGCCTGACTCGCTCGGCTGTGGTCCAGTGTCTCCTTCCCAGCCGGCAGAGCACGTGCAGTGACAGGGAAGTTTATTGGTTCAGGGGACCCCGACCAGCTCCTCGCCCTTGTCTGCCGGTCACCCCGCCTGGGACAAGTCTTGTCACCGCAGCCTCTCTCCACCGCGTGTCTCCGGTGGCCCACGCCCCCAGGCCGCGCTGCCCACCCGACCCCTGCCTGTTCCGTGCTGCCCCCGGATCCACCGCGCTGCCCTGCAGGCTGCAGGACTGGAGCAGTCTCTGTGCTGCACTGCAGTGCTCCCAGCTCCAGCCGGCCATGGCCTGTGTGCCCAGGCTGCTGCACAGGGGGCGTCTCCTCCCCAGGCCCGGCTTGGGATCCAGTGAGGCAGTGCGGGGGCGGGGCTGGGGGCAGGGATTTGGGGAGAGATCCAATGGGGGAAGGAGGAGGCGAAGTCAGGGCAGGGGTGGCCTGAGAGCCCCTCCGGGCTCCGCCTGTGTGCCGGAGTGGAGGGCGAAATTGTTTGTTTGTCCTGTTCGGTCGGGACACAGGACAAACAAGCAAATATCGGGACAATCCCGATAAAATCAGGACATCTGGTCTCCCTAGTTCATGCTCCTTTTGCCCTTTCCCATGTGCTGCAGGCAGCTGAATACAACATCTTTGAAGGAATGGAGTTGCGTGGGGCTCCGCTGGTTGTCATATGCCAGGGGAAGATCATGCTGGAGGATGGCAACTTGCATGTGACACAGGGAGCTGGGCGCTTCATTCCCTGCAGTCCTTTCTCAGACTATGTTTACAAGCGCATTAAAGCCAGGAGGAAGGTAAGGAGTTGAGGAGACCCACAACACAGGAGAATGAGTCCCATAGGTGTGGGAAAACACTGCAGCTGCCTTAGGGGCTTAGCGTGTGCACATGCTGTACTCCCATCACTGTAATGGTACCACCAGTGGAGCTACAAGCCTGAGTTGTCCTCTTCCCCAGTAGTGAACTCTCCTGCTTTGGTCACTGTGCCCCTTGAGTGCTGCCCGGTTAGTGTGTTTCAAACCAGAAATCAGTGGGATCTAGGCACCCGAACACCTTTTGAGGAACTGCGCCCTGGTGCCTCAAAGGGTATAGACCTGCATATTTGGTGTATGCCATCAGCAGAGGTAGGATGTTGGGCTGTTTGTACACGTTGCTGTACATGGTGGCAAGGCCAGTCTGGAGGGAACTGAAGCAAGCAAAGGCGACGAGGCTGGGGAGTGGGCAAATACCTTTCTCCCCATCAAGGGGGCAGTAATCCACAGTGATGGATTCGCCTGTTGCGCTGGGCTCAGGGCTTTTTTACAGATGGGAACTGAGGCTAAGGGATTTGTCCCAGTCACACAGGAAGTCTGTGAGGGAGCAGGATTGCGGGCATCTGTGCTGGTGGTCTGGTGCATGGCTAGCCCTGTGCGGTGGGTGAGAGCACTGCAGACAGCAGCAGCGGGCATGGTGGCCTTGAATCAGATGAGGGCTGTGGAGGATGGAGGGGCTCCTGGTGCTGTTCAGGAAATCCCGGTCTCCCAGTGCCAGTGTTCTCAGTAACTTACCGTGCTGTCTCTCGTGACAACAGATGGCCGAGATGCATGCCGTGCCCAGAGGAATGTATGACGGGCCCGTGTTCGATTTGACAGCCACACCTAAAGGCGGTACTCCTGCAGGCTCCACCAGGGGATCCCCCACCCGACAGACGCCTCCCGTCAGGAATCTTCATCAATCTGGATTCAGTCTGTCAGGTGAGTGTGAGCCGTCTCTGCGCTGTAAAGTGCTGCATACCCAGGGACCGAAGAACCCAGGGACACCAGGTCCCAGAGGGCTGGGCACAGGGTGGGACTGGGATTAGATTTTATACAAATGGTTGTGGTGATGACTTGGGGAGAGCTGCCCCTGCCTGTCTGTGGGGCTCACTGCATGGAGGGGCCCTTAAATGGGGGATGGCTGGAGCTTGCCCAAGCACCTTTTCCCCTGCAGACTTAAAAGGGGATTAAATGCCGGAGACCTGCTGCTGCCTCCTAGTCCCTCACTCCCTGACAGTGCAGCTCCAGTGGAGAGGCTCCATAGAGAGGTAAGTGCAGCTGCTGGCTGCCTGGGGGCACTGAGGTGCTATTGGACTGAAAGGAGGAACAGGGAGGTAAAGAGGAAACAGGGCAGGTCTCTTAAGAGCAATCTTCCCCCAGTGAGGCGTGTGGGAGCCTTCTCAGAGACCACAGGCCTCTTGACTGGTTGGCCTGTGAGCCACAACCCTCTAATTTCCCTTTCTCCCCTCCCTTTGTTTGTGGTCATGTCTTAATTTCAGGTACCCAGGTTGACGAAGGTGTTCGTTCAGCAAGCAAGCGCATTGTAGCGCCCCCCGGAGGCCGCTCCAATATAACCTCCCTGAGTTAAGCACCCAAGCGGGGAAGGAAACAACAATATTCAAGGGGGAAAATGGTACATTGGTATTTAAGAAGGAAAAGCAATTTAAAACTGTTCAGAGCTGAAGAATCAATAAGCCTCAAGCCTTATGTTTCACAAACGCTATTTGCTACCTAGCTTTAAAAATATTGCTTTGGTTTCTGTTTATGCATAGCCTTAATTTTTTTCTTTTTCATTTTTACATGCATGCAAATCTGACAGGTCACTAAGTTAAGAGTCTGTAATGTACGTGTTGAGTGCTTGTGTGATGCCGCATCGTACGGAGGGGGTGGAGAAAGCTGGGATGACCGTGACATGAACGAACTAGCTAAGCAGGTTATTCAGAAGGAATCGGCGTGGGGGTGGGGAGGGTGGGATGAAAGGGTTGTGGGGAGGGATCGTGGGAGGTGGATAGGGGTAAGGTGGGTCTGTGTGTTGTGTCAGTGTTCATCTGTTTCCACTCAATGCTGATCAGACATGGCTGCCTCCGTCTTGTGTTGTGAGGCCCATCGGGAAGCTCAGAGTCATCTCTGTAACAGCTCTGTTGTATCGCCTCATGTAAGACTTCATTACTTTGTACATTTTATTAAAAAACAGAAAGCAACTGTTCCTTCCAAACAACTCGCTGCACCAGTTTGTTTTTTTCTCAGCCATAAAAGGGGAAACTCTGTTGGCCCCCAATTCCCATGGGGTGTGTGCGTATGGATTGGGAGGTGAGGGGGTTGTGAAAAAGTCCCTGCCAATACTCTAGCACCTCCTGAGACAGCCTTATCCTTGTTTGGTCCTCTCCCTGCTCCCACTTTACTCTCTTAAGACCCAGTATTGATGCGCCTGTCTCCTTTTGAAGACTTTGCCATGAACCCTGCGTGACGCGTTAGACACATTTATATGCACTACTGGAAGGTGCTCATTGCAAGTGACCTTAATGCTGCCCCTTTCACAACGGGGAGCCTGAGCCATGGCCAGTGCCTCCTGCCACCCTCTTCAGCAAACAGACACTATTACAAGAAACTCCTGGATCCTGCTGAACGTTAGCAGGTGGATTGAACAGGAGTCCTTGGGGCACCTTAGAGACTAACACATTTATTTGAGCACAAGCTTTTGTGGGCTACAGCCCACTTCATCAGATGCATAGAATGGAACATATAGTAAGGAGATAAATATACATACAGAACACGAAAAGGTGGAAGTAGCCATATCAACTCTAAGGGGCTAATAAATTAAGATGAGCCATTAATCAGCAGAACAAAAACTTTTGTAGTGATAATCAAGATGGCCCATTTCAGACAGTTGACAAGGTGTGAGGATACTTAACTTGAGGAAATAGATTAAGTCTGTGTAATGAGTCAGCCATCCCCAGTCTCTCTACAAGCCTAAATTAATAGTATCTAGTTTGCATGTTAATTCAAGTTCAGCAGTTTCTCGCTGGAGTCTGTGCATTATGTTTTATATTTTCAATACTAACTTGTCCCCACAAGGTGGTGCTGGGATATCAGAAATGAAGAGCTGCAGGTTACTTAGCTCCTCAGCTGCTTTCCTGTATTTGGAAGAGGGCGAGAAATCCAGCGGAAAGTGACTCTGAAAAGTGATGGTTTCAGGTTTTTTAAAGATACCACAATGAGATCCATTTCTTGGCAGTCTCAGAGAGGCCAGGAGCCAACTGGATTTGAACACTGAACTATCCCGTCCTGTTTAGAAGTGGCCCCTCCAGAACAGGTTGGTAGTGAGATGTGGGAGAAGTCTGTCTTGCTACTGCCCAAGCCAGGGATAAACAGAGGACTTCAATCTCTACCTCCAGGGCTGCCAAGCTGACACCTATTGCAAATACTCAAAATGGACTAAGTTAAAACGTGGTGGTGTTTGCCAGCCCATCTCCACCATCCCACTGCAAAGCTGGGTCAGTTGCAGCAGGTTAGACCTCTCCCACTGCCTGGTAACCCTGCAGATAGCAATGTTGGGAGAAAGAAGAATCAACTCAACTTGAATACATTTCTAGGCTCAAATTTTCAAAAATGACCACTGACTTTGAGTTCTTTGGTTTTGGGTGCTCAACTTTAAACATCTTGGGCTTGATATTTCAGATGAATGAGCTCCAGTTGGAATCAATGGGAGTTAGATATAGATACACAACACTTCTAAAAAGCCAGGCTGTGGCTACCATCTTTCACATTGGGCAACAAGAACTGAGACATTCAAAATCAAGGACTCACTTGGAAAACTTAACTGCTACTGTTTGGGGCAATGAAAGTTCCAGTTCTCATTTCTCTCTCACAATAAACTCCGTCATCTTAACTATAAAGAGTCCAGGGAGAATTAAGAACAATGCAGTATTTCCAACCATAAGCATTCCAAAATCATGAACCATGCCCCCCAAAATTATGAGACTGACATTTTTTTTTTAAATTGGTTCTTATGGTTGCTGAACCTTTACGTGGCACCTGCTTTATGTTTTCAAGCTTTCCTCCACAGCTCTAAAGGCTAGAAATTGTATTTATTTTTAAATGAAAACTTACGGTGTTATGTATTCACATGATTTCAACACCTGGGTCTTTAAAAAAAACACTGAGAAATTGGCAACATTGTTAAATATTCAGCTCCCCACAATGTAAGTGACAGTAGCTATTGAAGTGGCTCAGGTGTTTGAGTCAAAACGTAAAACCTTCAAGGGTTGGTTTGAGGTTTTTTTAGGATGTGTAAAGAAAAATATCATTGAGATTTTCTTAGTACTAGCAGAAACTGGGCTCTTCTGGAAGAAAAGGAAAAGGAGGATGATGCAAAGGGATGGACAAATCATCAGTGAAATGATCTCGCTCATCCACCTTGAGGCTCTGCACCTGTTCACACAGTTGTACTTTTTGGAGACCATGTATAAAAGTCGTCTTCATTTGGCTGATAGTTGCGAATGTGCCAGCATCCACAGGACTGAAGAAATAGCAAGTTACCTTTAATGTGTGCTTGTCTGTCTCTTGCATCTAAAGTGAATTAGATGCTATATCAAATTACTTGTTGGGTGAGTTTTCAACACTAAATTCAAGCTGCAGTTAGATTTTTCAGCTCATGGGAGCTGCCTGGTTTTGTTAACGTCCATACAGGGTGCACAGTGCTTCAGGGTCGCTGTCTGCAGATCCCTCTGCTGGTCTTTTCATTGGTCAACAGAAAGCCTGCAGGCCAGTTTGAGGAGTGGGAGTCAGCTAGCTGATTAGGATGTGTAGATGGATGAGATGGATCCCAACCCTCTCAGTGCAAAAACCTGGAGCCTCATCTAGAATGAAGATAGAAGCTGTAGTTCTACAAGGCTGACAGAGACCTCAGCAATCCACCTACTGTATCTACAACATGTATTTCAGACTCCATACTGGCTCCCTCTCACATGCCTTCCTTATCCTGGACAAAGGCCACTGGGGTGGGGCCCGAGGAACTCTGAGATCCTCCTTTACTTCTGAAAGGATGACCTGCCCTCAGCAGAAACAATGGAACTAATATGAGGAGGACGATGCTTTCTTGGGATTGGGCCACTGAAACTTGGAATGGTCACGAGCAAAGTCACCATGAAATGCGAAACATGCCTATGGGTCAAAGGCTTCCTGGAATTTTATAATACATTACAGAAGGGGGAAAAAACTCCTTCCACTTCATGTCTTGGAATCAGTGGGTGAGGGGAAGCTCTTGTTGGTATTTGGTATGGTGCTCAAACCCTGCTGTGATACAGGTGGTAAAAATACCTAGACAGCTGAAACTATGTGCTGAAAGCAGAAATCATTCATGACAGACTAATTTACTCAAATAAAACGCCACCAGAGATTGCAGGAACACTGGGATTATGATTTAATTATTTATCATCATCAATGTGCATGGCCCATTGTGAAACAAAGCAGCTCCTTTCTGGTGCCAGAGCAGTGACCAGCAATACAGTATTAGCTCTGGTTGGGGCTAACACCTGTAGTAAAAAAGATGAATGCAGCCAATTGTGAGAGAACCAAGCATTCCTTTCAGTGATGAGATCAAACTCAAGCTGATCCCGTTGTCAGGGATAAAAAGTGGGCAGCTGGGTTAAGGGAGACATTTATTCCTATCACTCAGGTTGCATGGGGCTTTTGGCAGCTGTGGGCTGAATGAGTGCATGCTTGTTCTGCCCAAAAGTACTTGGAGTACTCGGCTATGGGGCATTTAGAACGTTCTCCTTTGTTAGGAGACTCCCACTGTCAAAGAACAGATTTGACAAAACGCTGGGGGTGGGCATAAGCACAAACTGACCTGTGTTTGGTAGTAAGGTGAGACAGTGCGTCTGTAGCAAGAAGGCTCAGAATAGCAGGGTGCTACATAAAACAAGCAGCTAGGTGTACTAGCATTCGAGTCCTAGCTCTCGAACAGTCTTCCTGTGGCATTTCAACTAGGTCCTTTATATGGGCACCCCTCTGAGGTAGGTGTATCCCTGTTTTACAAATGATTAACCGATCCACTGAGAAATGAAGCAGTTTGGGCTAGGTCTCACTGGAAGTTTGGGAGAGCCAGGAATTGAATCTGGAGCTCCTGAAGCCCCAGCCAGTTTCTGTAAGCAGAAGGTCAGCACTCCACGCCATACTTTGCTTCAGTTTCCCTAGCTGTAAAAGGGTGTCAGGACCTCTGTGATGGGGCGTTGTAAGGATTCATTACTTAGTGCTTACCTTAAAATACTAGTACTGAGATTGCTCAGAGCAACGGACTGGGAGCCAAGACTGTTGTGGGCTTTAACTGCTCTGAGCAATCTCAGTCTTAGTACTTTAAGTAAGTAATGAACCCACATTCAACCATTAATAATTCAATGTGGTTGGTGGGGGGCACTTGATCCCCCTGTAATTCCATCAGTCAATCCAAACTGGGTCAAAGGAAGGACTTGATTGAAAATCCAATGCTGTGTCTGAGCATGTTATTGGGAAGGATGTCTGTGAGGGACAGGTGTCTGTTGATGCCATCCAGCCATTGTGTTTTAGGTTTTCTGGGGGTCTTCTCCATCCTACTTTCATTGGGTCAACGCTAAAGATGATTCCACGAGGAAGGTGATAGGGAATTTGGACAAGGTGACTTTACCACCTCAGAGAGAGTATTGGGTGACCATATGAGAGAGTGGAAGCTGCTTAGCTAGGAAACAGCTAGCTTCATTTGTCTTCAGTTCATACCACTGGCTGTTTTCAATCATTCGGCGATGATACAGTTTGAATGGTATCCAACTTCTTGTGAAGGAAAGAGGGCCATGGCTAGTGCACAGTGGGGTGGGCTTCTCTTAGAATGTCCTATCGGAAGGATCTAGTGGGAATGGCCTCACCCTCACAGTGGGGTATTTTTGAGTTTGCTTTATTTCCTCCTATTTCATAAATCTAGTGTCTGCTAAAAGCAGTGGTGTGCTCAAGCCTCAGCATTCAGATCACTGTTTCATTCGTCCCCCTAACAGGGACTAACTTCAGGCTACAGTGCTGCATTCAGATGCCAAGCACATCCACAGTTCAGAGACATTCAGATCTGGAGTTTGGATTTAGAGGTCCAACCTCAGAAAGGGATTGTGCACTGGTGCCATAACTGCTGCTACTTCTAGTGCTGCAAACACAGATCACTCTCCCTAGGGCCCAGCAGCGCCCCCCAGCCACTTGCTGCTACGGGAGAGCTGTGTGTGAAAGGTATCTGACAAAGTAGTCTATTCACAGAGCCATGCTGCAGCCTGAGTGAGCTACTGGCTTCTAGTCCTTTGCTGATCCTCAAAGCAAAGCAGAGCTGAATCACTGCCACCTACCTGGGACTATTTTATTTCAAGAGACTAATGTTTTCTATTTGCTCACTCTGTTGACAGCTACGTCAACTCAGCTTCAAGCACGCTCACAGGGCCTGGAGAGAGGCCTTTGAGCACTCCTTGGGGCAGCTGCTTGCTAATGCTTACGGATATAAACTGCATCCTCCAAAACCAAACAACATAGCCACTGTTTATAATCAACAGAATATGGCTTACTCATAATACTAATAAATTGTTTGCATCTGTAAGAAGGCATCCATCCTGCCCCAGGTGGTCTAAACGTGGAAAGCAAGGATGACTCTTTCCCAGAGTTTTCTGAATGTATCAGCGAATGGAACCAAAGCCTCCTTCCAGGTTGCAGATGCTGTTCTCGGAAGAATTTTTAAAACAGCTTCGCAAAGGAGAAAAGCGGATTTAAAATAAAAGTCAAGGAGATTCCCAGTTGGCTCAGAACAGTGGAAACTCACACTTTGGCTTGAAATACAAATGACCTCAAAAACAACACTGGCTTTTGATTGTCTGGGAAGGAGTCTCATACCTTGTTTTTATTCAGACAGGGAGAGAAAGGAAGTCGCAGGGGGATACAAAGAACAGCTTTGGGCAGATGGGAGACAGTTTAACACAGTGAAAGTAAGACAGAAGCAAAACAAGAAGGTGAGGACTCAGGGTCCTAATGCTTTACAAAGATAGCATCATTCACAGCATTACTATAAACCAGGTGCTTTGGCCAATCTCAGCCTTGGTGTAAGTTGGCGCAGTTACCACTGGGCATTGTGGCTGCTTAGACCAGGGTTGAATTTGGTCCATAATGTTCATGTCTAACACCTTAGTGAAAGGGAAATTGAGACTACAAAGTTGACGTTCTAGCACACTTAAAGATGCATAATCAAATTTACCTCTGGTGTAAGGGGCCACAACCCCATTGGACTCAATGGAGTTTTATGTCAGTGGTGAACTTAGTCTGTAGTATGTGCTAGTGAAGCATCCACCCTAGCATGTTATCCAGCAATACAGAGCTACTACCTCTTCTGACACAAACAAGTAGGTTTCCCTGCCAGTCACCATTGTTCTCATGTTCTTAGCCATTGCTGAGCCAGCCCTACCCAATAGCATAAGGTCAGGGAAGCTAGGGAGTTTCATCACTCAGAGACAGCAAAGCATAAGAAACCATTATTGCCTTTTCCCCATATTGAGGAACTAGATAATTTCCCTACCACAGATTAAAGAAATATTAGAAAGAGACCCTGCTGGAAACAAAGATCCTGTCTTCTGCCCAGCAGTTGAGAGCAGCCCCTTCTGCCTCTAACAATTAGAGATGAGTCTAAGCTATGAGGCTCACGTCAAAATCCAAACTTGCAAAGAGTTTAGGTCTGTGATTCTGCTGCCAGCTCATTTCTAATATTCATTCTCTGTGACAGACCTAATTATGCATTAAATACCCTTCTGTTGCTTTCCACTGGCAATCAACTGATCCCTAGCCCAGATTTACACTAGGCACTCAATACCCAAATGTTGTGCCAGCAGGCATCCTGCCCCACAAGGATAAGCTCCTCCTTCCTGCACTCAGGGTCTCTTCTGAAAAAGAGACCACATCTTTTGGTCAAATTCCTGCAACCATCTCTGGCACAGGAGGATCTGACTCTTGTTTATTTTGGCAGGTTATTTGCAGGGGCAGTCCTAAAGACCTCTCCCTGGCCCCCTATGTCCACCTGACTTAAGGTGGAGCGAGGAAAAGAAAGGTGCACAAATTTATGGCTTAGACACCCTGTGCTGGGGTATGTGCGTTGTCCTTTTATCAGTGGGTAATTCTATTCACCAAGCTCCATGAACGTGTAGGTGTGCAACGAACCCTTGGGGAAAACACCAGGGCAGAGGCTAAGTGAGCTCAAAGGTTGTTGTTCTGGCTGTCGTCTTCTTCTGGGTCTTTGGTTTGTGCCAGTGTCATATTCTCTTGGATTTCATTGTGGTGTCTCCTCATCCTTAAATAAATAAATAAATAAATGAAGAGTCAAAACCCCAGGGAGAAAGCCAGCATGAGGCAGCTATGCCTGTTTCACTGCCAGCTCGGTGTGTATTTTACCAGCCAATTCTTAACCCACACACAAGCTTGATTTCAGCTGATTTCTCCTCTAGTGAGTGCTACAGCATTTCAGCTAACTACATTATCTCTGCTAGCACAGTGTAACAGCCATGCCTGCGGACCCCTTGTCTTGAGCACACCCTTATGAGCACTCTTCCCCACCTATTTTCTGAGTACACCCCTAACATGTTCTCTCCCCTGTTCCTGGATGGGCCAAGTCTGGCAATTTCACAGTTAGCGCTCTCTTCGCCCCCCCAAAAGGAGGCTCTACTTCAGGGGGATCATTACAAACTTTGGGCCCATTCCAGCAATCCCTGCTCACGTGAACAATACTTACTTACAGAAGTAGACTCTGATTTCCATGGGTTGTACCTGTATAAGCAAGCGTTACAGGCTTGTACTCTTAAAATCATATGAATTTGCATGGAATATCATAGGATTGGTATGTTAATTTCATCTAATCTTCAGTGCATTTCAATGGAATTTATTCCAACTTCACTTCTTGTTCACTTAAAATATACTAACTAGGCTCTAGATTCAGCTCTGGAGCAGATGATGAGTGGTTCTGAGTGTTCTGAGGCAGTTTCCACTCTGCGGTTTATGAAGCAGGAGCACACTTCTGGGTATTTGGTTTTCTTTTATTGAATTACTGGTTCTCTCTTCCTCAGCCTGTCCCTTGTTTGGAGATGTTTGTATGATTCAACATAAATGGCTGCAGAATAAATTCCATTAAAAAGTGCATGGGATGTTCCCTGATATCTATGACAATTCATTAGGAATTTACGGCAGTATGGGTTCCAGTTTTCAGTGCTGTGGGCCTTACCCTTTATCTTTTGAGTAAAAATGCCACGCTGTTCCCCTTCAGATCCTGGATTAAACAACATTCACTAACATCTGCTCCTCTCCACTACTATTTCAACTGTTTTTTAAAAATTATAACAGACCCCTATAGAGGTTTGGGCAGATGGAGAGCTAGTCGGGCCGATGGTCTTACCAACACAATGAAAATCCTGCCAGAGTGGTCCACTTCTCCTAAATCACTACTTACTTTTCTCTGTTGAAAACAATGAAGTCCCTTTGCAGTGACTCCAGGCGCTTCTGGAGACGGCAGCCCTTCCATGTTGAAATAGGAAAAAAAACAGAGGCGAGGACAGTTAGAGTTCACAACTGACACAGGACAGTATCTGAGGTGTTCCCATCCATTAGGCATAAATGGGTTTACCCTTACAGTTAGAAAGAATGGCAAGCAGGGCAATGTATTATATTCAACAGTGTTTATTCCATCACAGAAGGTCTCCAATTTTGAGAAAGGATTCATAGAAGAGCTCAGTTTACCGCAGCTATACAAAGCATGAGATGTGACCCAGAAGTTTTAGCACCACATACGAGTGAGAGCAGCACCCATGTGGATGCAGGGTATTACAACTTGAGAATTATTGTGCAGGCTGCCTCTTCTCACTCGTGCTAGGCAAATATAAAAGAAGTTAGTTAAGTGTAAATTGCTTGAATTAATGCTGTGGTGAACCCAAAGTGCCTTACAGAATGTACAGAGGGATCCCTCCCATCCATTCCTGAAATACCTCCCACACACTTTTAGGGAAGGAAAATAAGATGCATGATTGAACCGCACAAGCGAAACCACACAACTGCTTTGGCCAGGAAGTTGGGAAGAACTATTTCAGCAGTTGATTTTACAGGAGGCATTTGAAGTTGGCAAAAGATTAAATCCCTGAACTAGAATTTCCCCAAGTCTCAAATGTGCCATTGGTATCCTTCATAATGATAAGTGACCGAGGCCTCCATTTTACCTCTCATCTGAAAGAGAGAATTTGCAGAGTGGGAGTTGAAAATGTACAGAAAACCCTACCTTCTTCTCTCTCCTCTTTCACTAGATAAAGAGAGATGGAAGGTGGAGCAGTCTTGCATCTAAAGCACAGAATTAGGGGTTTGCATTATTGTGATTGCCATTTAATCACAGGGCATTAGGCACCTTACAAAATACACAGAGACATTTTTCCCTGCCTTGAAGAGCTGACAGCTTAAGGGTAGGCAGGGCACAACATGTGAGAGCTACAAGCAGCAGGTGAGGGACAAGGAGCAATGGAAATAGATTCATGCAGTTAGTTATGTGCAGGCCTTGTTTCAAAACAGTTCTGTTCCCAGCTCTGGCTTGTGGTTTCCCCATCTGTAAAGTGGGGAGAATGATACCCACTCCCCAGGTGTGCTGGGAGGTTTCATTAATGCTGGTCAAGTACTTTCAGCACCTAGGATGGATGGCAAAGCATTAGTATGGAAAGCCAGATTTCCTTCTCCTGTGGCCAGGTGACAAGAGTTCTGTTGAGAGCCTGCCTCATTTGGGCTCAGTGAAGCTTGATGGAAGAGGTGGGCAAGCCTCAGGCCAGGATCAGTGTCACACCTACTCCAGTCTATCACTGTCTATCAGCAGCCACACACAGACTACAAACAACAAAGGGGGGAAAAAACCTGCCTGAAGGCAAATAAAACATTCATGAGCCCTAACTCTGACTGGCAAGATCGGTTCTGATAGCTCTGGAGTTTGGCTGCTGCATTCACCTCAGAGGCAGCATTTCACTAGGTCACCTGCCACTACTTGCATTCCAGTCACCGGCGCAGGGTAAAAGGAAAAAAGTGACAAATGCCTTCTTTGAACCATCTGTACAAGTCAGACACTGAAACGATTCCTTAAAGAGACACCGCTCTAGCGCTCCCCGAAGCCGTGAGCAACAGTGCACCTCTCCTTGCTATGTATGACACAGGCTCCGGTTTAATGCAACCCCAAGAATTCATAACTTTGCATTTCACTTTTAATTTCCTCTGAGCATTATGCTCAGCTGTTGCTTCCTTCATACAGCTGCAGTCCTCAGAGCCATCATTCACACAAACAAAGTGGTAGTGATTTGAACAGTAGAGATATCTCGGGTTTTGTCACTGCCTGCTGAGAACGAACTTAACCCTGAGGGTCTCCCTGAGAAAACTAGTGTCAGTAAACTCCTGACCTAAATGCACAAAGAAAACCAGTAAGCAGACATAAAATGCCCTGGAAAATCCTATAGCCATGGTCTATATCAGGGGTGAAAGTAAGGCAGTACAGGCCGGTACAGCGTACTGGTAAAATGTGGCCGCCAGGACCGGTCCGTACCACTGACTTTTGCCTTTTGCCCCCCCTAGCCTGGGTGGAGGAGGGGCAAAAAGGAGCAGCTGCTCCGAGCGGGTGATTTAAAAGGGCATGGGGCTCCGGGCCCCTTAAATCGTGGCTGGAGCCCCAGGGGGCATGGGCCAGACAGTGCAGATGGACTGGCTGAGGAACACTGACTCCCGCCTCCGCCCCCTCCTCCCACCCCTTCTGGGGGGAGAGAAGGAGAGAGGGGAGAGCCAGCCCTGTACCAGTAAGAGCTCAATTTTATTTTCACCCCGATCTACATGGAGAATATTGTAACGTTTACCTCACACACAAGGGTTTGAACTACTATAAACTACATTTATTTAAAGATGCTTCTGAGAGAACTGCCCAGACAGTACATTCCTTCTCAACCTCTGATCTCAAAGAGTCCTACCATCAACAAGGAACGGGAGCCAAGATGATGATCGCTGCAGACCCTTTCACCTCACACCTCCTACCTTTCAAGGTACTAAAAGAATGAGGCTACAGCAAGGGAAAGTGTGCGCAGGGGAACCTATACCTTTAAAAGGAGGAAACCAGTAGCGGGTTCGGAGGAAGGAAAGAAAGGCCTTTTATAGCAGGGAGGTGATATGCAGGCAAAGAGAGGAGAAGCAGACAGAGAGTCCTGACAGCAAAGAGAGATGGGTGCCAGAGATGAGAAGAGATGGGAAGGGTGCAGTGAAGACCAAAGCATGACCCACTATCACATCCAGGGAAACGACTGATGTTTAATGACATGGGTTGTCTGTCAGTCAAACCAGCCTCCTTAGAAAACACTTTTATTTTGTTTCTTGAGAAATTTTACTTAAAAAACAACATGCTTTTGGAATAAATTTTCCAAATTCCTAGGTTTTTCACAAAACCCAACACATTCTACAGGGTTCTGCTGCCTCTTGGCTGCACTCAACCTGTTGGCAACATTCACTCTGCACAGCTGATTCAGAAGGGGTGCTTCCACTGATGGAGTAATAAAAAGGACCAGTTTTGTAAATGAAAGAGTTCTTATCCCAGCCCATGATAAAATACTTAAGATGCTAAGAGACTCAGCTAACCATTAAAATAACTCAATTTTTTAAAAATCCAATTCTATTTACTTAGAGGATCTTTATCATAGAAGAGGGATGAGAGAGACTTCAGCTTTAACAAAGCCCTATGGCATCTATGCAGGGGAGAAATCTCGGCCACACAGAAGTTGATGGGAGTTTTGACATTGACTTCAGTGGGGCCTGGATTTCACCCTAATGAAGTCCTAGACTCCCTCCTAATGTTATCATGACCTGCCAACATGTTTTAAACACAACTGATTTTCCTAGTCTAAACATGGCCTTGGAAACACTTCACCTTTTAGATGACTGAACTGAAAGGGAGGACAGGCTCCTACCCCAAATTGGCCTTCAGCATCAGGTGAGGAGCGATAGCTCAGTGGTTTGAGCATTGGCCTCTAAACCCAGGGTTGTGAGTTCAATCCTTGAGGGGACCACTTAGGAATCGGGGGCAAAAATCAGTACTTAGTCCTGTTAGTGAAGGCAGGAGGCTGGACTCGATGACCTTTCAAGGTCCCTCCCAGCTCTACGAGATAGGTATATCTCTAATTATAATACAAATAAATTGGGTGGTGCATTGTGTCCCTTAAAAACTGGATTTCCACCTCCCGGAGACATAGACTCAACGTCTGGTTTAGTTTGATCACAATTGAAAATGAGCTTGTGGGTGGTCTGATCCTAGCCCATAATGATGATTTGCCCACATTGCAAATTCTGCTGCAAGCTTAGCATAACGGAGCCATGTTGACTGCAGAGAAGCCAGGGTCTGGAATAGTGGGGGAGTCATAAGAGTTTGCTGGTACCTTGGAAGCGCTGCTTGGGAGAAGCTTGCAAAACACCTTCCTGACATGTGCCCAGGTATGAGAAACTAGAGAGGCACCATTTCCTATCACTCTGACCCAGACTTGCAGTAAATTATCTCTAGCAAAACATTAGCAGCAGCAGCAAAGTCAGAAACTAGTCCTTCCCATACGCCATTCCCTGAAATTCAGAGCCATCTGGGACTGTTGAAATCCCAACATTAGCCACCACAGGCAATTCCTCCTCTCCCCCAACTTTTTAAAAAGGAAATTAAATGCAAAATCTATGTTATGAAACATCAAAATTACATAACTAAGATAGAGATTTAGGAAAGAGATTTATGCACAAGTTAATGTTCATTTTACAAATCATGCTCTCCCTGGTGCATATTCTGTCACTAGTACAGAGAGGTTTTGTGAACAAAGCCATCCCAACAGCAACAATCAAACTATTTACATGCTTGCATTTTGCTGCCTCCATATGAAATATCAAGCGGGTTTTTGTGCAAAGAAAGGGATTTCCAAGACCATAGGTACCAGCCTCTCTTTCGCTCTCACCTGTGAAGAATAGCTTTTGTTGGTATCTTTCTCCTTCTTAGCTAAGCGCTTCTTTTTCTTATGAAGAGGTTTGGACTCCAGGATCATTTCTTCAAGTTCGAAGGTTGGGTCACAATTCAGTCTCCCTTTCTATAGGGGAGAGAAAGGTCACCTGAGCTGAATCCACCCTGCCTTGAAGAGGCTCTTACAAACAGGAAAGAACCTGGGAAATAACTCGCTAATGAATAAACCAGTAACAATAATCTAGCCAGCGCTCCTGCTGAAACTTGTACATATTTTATCACCCCCCTTGGTTAGAAGGACACTGTCAAGGTCCAGTGCATCATTCTAAAAATCGCTTTCTCATTTATTCATTGTTGTTTATACTGATTCCTTGGATCCTTCAAAGAGAAATCTAGAGTATTCCTCTCCAAAATTGTCATTTTCTTCCTTAGGTATATATGCATTGGTTTGTTATCAAGGGTCATTTGTCAGGATAAGTGGCTGTTCTAAAGTGGCTAGCAAGAACCAAGTCATACACATAACGCATATCTGAGAGTTCAGGGCTGTGCAAGTTTTTTTAAATTCTAGAATGATCCCAAGCACAGTTGCTCACAGCGGTTTGTTACTGCGGGATTGCTCATAAGCGCAGTGGATAGGCATGCTAGTTTGTTATTATAGGGTTGGTTACAAGCGCGGAATTCTCTGAACACAGGTTTGAAAACACAGGGTTTCTTGTAAGTGCATTAGAGCACTTCTTCTAAAACACAGAAAGAGAATTAATGAGGACATTACAAACTCTAACAATACTACAAATTGTGAGCATCCAATGTTGGTAATTATCCCTTTAATAGTCTTAATCACAAAATGAAAATTCTCTCCTGGATTTTCCCTTGCCTTGCACCTCGTATAGTCATATATATCTGTGCAAAATGTGTGCAAAAGTACGTTACTTTTCTGATCTAGTGCAAAGTAGTGAAGAATCAGGTGCAGTGTATAGGAGGTTACTCTGATTGTGTAGACACCCTAAATGATGTTTTTTAAAAAAAATTGTCTTACAGTGGGAATGAATCCTGGCATTATCCTCTTCTGTAGGACTGCATCCCAGTTAATATCAGCCAGATACGGAAAATCCTGGATATCTTTCAGCTGAGCAAAACGTTCCTCAGGATTTGGCTCAAGCAACTGGCAATGGGAATTAAACACAATAGTTTAAACACCAGGCCATAGGATGCCAATCAGAAGAAAAAGGGTGTGT
This sequence comes from Chelonoidis abingdonii, assembly GCF_003597395.2. Lineage (NCBI taxonomy): Eukaryota > Metazoa > Chordata > Testudines > Testudinidae > Chelonoidis > Chelonoidis abingdonii. The sequence goes on from NC_133775.1 coordinate 92,673,284, forward strand.
GTATATATATATATATATATAAATATCAATCACATGGGTGTGAATCTATATCTGTCTATATGTATATGTTGCCTTTTTAAAATGTACCAATTTTGCCTTAGCTCAATACTGATCCCATGATATTCACCCTATTCTCTTTATTCAGTGAATAACTAGGGAATGCTTCAAATACTACAGTAGTAATGCTATGTAGTTACAAAGGAAATTGAAAAGTTCTGAAGAGCAACAATCTGTGGTTATATAGGAATATATACACATGCACACCCTCAAGCCTATCGTTGATACTACGAATATCAATGTTATTTTCTATCTATCAATGTGTAGGAAGAGGACAGAATTTAGGCTACATTGTTATTGACTACAGACCACACAATAAACTAAGTAGGGAGGGAGGGGAATGGGCAGAGTTCTTCTCCTGCTCCAGAACACAGCAGCTGGCAGAGTTGAGTTGGTTTGGGTGGTGATGTAATTTGTTATGCTGTAGGCCAATGGCAAATGATTTCTTCCATTCCCAGATCACCAGGATAGCAGGGAGGGAGTGGTCCCTCAAAGAGGGCTACTCTTGGTTTGGCAGTTTATGCACCACCCAGTCTCTTAAGAGTGGTGCCGAACAGCCCAATGTAGCCCCTTGTCTACATCACTGACCCTAACTCCATCCACTCTTCCCCCCTCTTCTTAGTTAAGATTCCATTCACCATTAGCTTTCGGGCAGTCGTAACTGACTGCAGTGCCTAGATGGGCAGAGTTAACCTTAACCCTCCAGTTGAGAGTATATTGTAAGAGTTAAACAGCCTGACTATGGCTCCAGGTGTCCACCTGCCTGTACAAGCAGGAAGAGTCACCAGAGGGCTGTGTTAGCGACCTGGCATTACAGATCAGTACACATTAGAGCAGGGTCTTTTTTTAATTTTGGTCAGAAGCTAAGTAGTTTAATCTGTGCTGGCCTGAAGCTCACAGCACAGAGATCTCAATCCATTCTCTGGTCCCAGATATCACCTGGTTCAGGGTGCGACACACAGACTCCAGCATCAGAGCCAAAGTAATCTCATTGCTAATGACTTTTCAACTGGGCTGCATACTTGGCTACAGCTGAAGATTTTCCTTTAGTAACGACTCAGTGAGTTCTTTCTTATTAGCAAGTTAAGCGGCGCATCCACCGAGATGTCACCAGATGTCCTTGAGTGTGAACAAGTCATCCAAAGTGCTCTGTTTTGACAGGTTCTTTTCTTTCACAGGGCAACTCAGAAAAATGGATCATGTTCTAAAATGTTTCCCTCCTTCTCTCCAATTTAAATAAAATCCCTGAGGGACCAGCTTCATCTTCACTTTCTCGGTATTTGGATCTGATTTCTCACTCCACTTCCCCATCAAACTCTATTGAAAATGTATGTGTATTTGGCATTTTATTCTCCTGTCTCCAACAAAACAGTGAAATTGGAAACTGCAGATCAAAAAGGCATCTTTCCAAAGAAGACACATCTAATCACAGCGTAGAAAACTCAGTTAACACCAGGGAGGCAGAGGGACTGGCTAGAGTGCTAATAAGGGGGTATAATTAAGAGAAATGGGATGCAAAAAAAAATGCAGGGTATGGATATTAAGAAAAAAGTTTTTAATTGTGAGCTCTATTAGGCTGTATCATAGTCTTCCAAGGACACCGGTGGAATCACAATGGATAGTGCTCTATATTGTTAGGAAGCAACTGGCAGGCTTAATATTTATTTAACTGAGGTATGTAGATGGTTCCTATTACTATTGTATCCAGGCGTCCCACAACCTTCAGTGGATTTATCCTCACAACACACCCCTGTGAGGTAGGCAAGGACTATTTACCCTCACATTAGAGATGGGGAACTGAGACAAAAAGAGATTAAATGACTTGCCTAAGGTAATTTGTGATGGAGCAGGAAACTGAACTCAGGTCTCTCAATTTCCAGGTTAATACCCTAGCCACTGAACCATCCTCCCTTTCTAACATCTATGAGTCTATGAAACCATGGCAGTGGTCCTCCTTGTCTTCACATTTCTCAATGGATCCAGTGGGGATTTTTCATATTAGCTATAATACAAGTTAGCAATTGAATTGTGTCTTTCAAGTTCTGTGGTTCAAGATTGCAAGAACTTCTGGTAGCACATTCTAAAATAACCCCATAAAAACACTTCCTCAAATGTAATGAATAAGCTGACAACTTGAAACACCATTTTACCGTTAGTGCTTGCAATCCGAGTGAGAATGATAAAGTGGAGGTGCAAAATCTATACTGTCAGAGTGTGAATGATATGCAGGCTGAGAGTAAACATCACTCACAATTCATTTTCCCCATTCCAAGTACTGTGCTTAAACACAAAATGCAAGTAATGTGAGTCTGTTACTAATGATCAAACGCATTGCAGCTTAATATGAAATTCACTTGAGATATTTGAATGGGACAAAACTTAACATCCCAGTTGGCCTCACATATAATTGTCATAAGGTATAATTCCCAAATCTGAACCTTAGCGTCCAAAATTTGGGTACCTGCATGAATTCCTCTAAGCTTAATTACCAGCTTAGATCTGATAGCACTGCCACCACCCAAAAATATAGTGTTTTGGGGCACTCTGACCTCCCCAACCTTCCCTGGGGACCCCAAGAACCCAAATCCCTTGGATTCTTAAAACAAGGAGAAATAAACCATTCCCCCTT